>NC_134407.1:108874721-109213592 GCF_038048845.1 Mixophyes fleayi
GTGGAAATTATTACTGTTAAACAAAGCTAAATAGCAATTAACACTAACAACAGTATACACTAACGTGGCTGAGTCTCAATTCAGACCATGGCTTGATATGTCACAGTACACCTTAAGAAAAATAATTGTTTAATTTGATGCCTAGAATGGAGATATTCTGAATTTACCCATACTATACAAGAAAGCCACACTGTTTCAATGCAGAATGGGACAAGTGAGAATCTCTTCTTTATATTTTGCCCTAATAAGTGATATTAAATTAAACAAATTGCACTGTATTTGTATTTAAAATGTATATAATTCAGCCCCTTGCCCAATAAACAATACTTCATGCCCAGAATATTGTATAATACAGTCTGTATCATTTATATAACAACCTCAGTACTAAATACAGCCCAATAATCAGTATATCATATAGTATTATGACCAGTGTGCAGTAAAGTGTAAAATAGCCAGTAAATAGAAAAAATGCTCATTACTACTAACCATCTCTATGTGATGATGCTGAAAGGACTGGGTATGCAAGTCTGCAAATAAATAACAAAATCACTTATGCTGATTTTAAAACCTGCAATTTTTTATCCTTATTATTGTGGCATGTTGAGAAGGATACTCGCCAGTCCTCTACAATGTAGGTTGTCAATTTTGGCCATCATTAAGAAGCTTGATGTGAGACTGGAAGCAGACATCTTTGGTAATGCCAAGAACCCCTACAACACCACCCGGAGTCTGCTCTGACAGTCTGGTGTTCACTGGAGCTCCTAGTGGTGGGAACAGACTTGGCTGCAGACTACAGAGGGTCGTGTGATGTGTACCAGGTTCGGGGAACTCAGGAGCAGAGGGTAATGGCAGACAGCGAATCCAAAGAACAGGCTGAGGTCAGGGGTCACTTGCTAGGAAGAATCGTCAGAAAACACGCCAGGGGTCGAGGTCACGAGCAAAGCAGCAGAAACGGAGATATAAGCCAAAAGGTCAAGGCACAGGCAAAAGACAAATCCAGAGGACAGGCAGGGGTCATACACGGCAGACAGAGATCCAAAGGCTTAACACCAAGAGTACAGCAGCAGACAGCAACACAGAGAACTGGAAGCTATAACCGGCAGGGAGGCTAAGCCCTCCCTGCCTTAAATACAGGAAACAACCAATGAGAGCTTTTTAATTGCACCCAGACTGTGCCACTGATATTAATTAGTTAATTAATTAGCCCACAGGCTATTTGCATTTCGCGCACGTTGCTACAGCAATGGTCGGCCTGGCCCCAGAAGGGACGTCCCGGTCGTCATAGCGACGGCCGGGACGGAGGTAGGAGAGTCGCGGCGGCTGGGCACCACTGCGGCTCGTAACAGGTGAGCCAAGAATTTACTGTGAATGGGGAGGTTTTCTGTGGTGAGAAAGGCGCGAAAGGATAGAAGAAAAAATACTGTTGAGATAGGCAAAAGAATTAGGATAAGAGTTGGGAAAGTGTCAAGATCCAGAAGCAGAAAAAACTCTTCAAAGTGAAAACACAGGTTACTGGAGTGAGAGCTAAGAAAGGTAAGCAAGATAAGCATTGTGAAGAAGAGTGACAGCAAGGGTGATGTCATGAACAAGGTAGTTGGAAGGCCTTACCTGCTGGTATTAGCGCTGCTACGCAAGGAGGCGGGGAGTCTAACCACGCCCCAGGTTTTCACCAGGAAACCCCGCAAGGCGTTTTGGACTTAGCCGCTGAGACGTGTCGGTCACGGTTCTCCCAGGTAGCTACCAGCGAGGTAACGTGAACAAACGTAGTGAACAGTCCGAGGTCAAATCCCTGCAGGCAACGAAGCACAGAGGAGTCAGGCAGGAGAATCGTCAGGAAGTCGAGATCAAAACATGAACCAGGTAGAATCCGAGAGAGTAGTCAAGCAGGCAAAGGTCAGAATCCGGGAGATGCAGGCAGGAGATATAGGTAATAAGCAGGGGAGCCTAGAGACAAACTATTAGACTAGATACTCTGGCACCCTAGTGATGCCAGAGTCTGGTTTAAATAGTGGCGCCAGCCTTACTATTGGTGGAGTGTAGGTCGGCGGTCAGACCAGCTGCTTAGCGTCTCCGTTGCCTAGCAACAGGACGTGATGGTCGTGCGCGGAAGTGACGGCCGGAAGTGACGTCTCTTTGCCTAGCAACGGGAAGAGCGGCAGCTGAGAAGGCGTCCGTCCTGGCACCAGGTAAGAGTGCGGGATGGCGCCTGACAGGTGATATATGGTGAAGATGCACAGGCAGGGAGATGTGTAGTGAAGAGGCACAGGGAGGGGGATGTGTGGTGAAGAGGCACAGGGAGGGGGATGTGTGGTGAAGAGGCACAGGGTGGAGGATGTATGGTGAAGAGGCACAATGAAGGGGATGTGTGGTAAAGAGGCACAGTGAAGGGGATATTTGTGACTCACAGCTCTCCACTGGGGGTGTTATTATGGGAAATGTAGATCAGCACAAACTAGAGTGCCAAAAACTATATGTGATGAAGTTTTATAGTACATGTGGGAGTCTAAGGGCATGTGGAAATATTTTGGAGCATGTGGTATGTCTGGGTGGCATGTGGGCGAATTTTGAAGAAAGTGAGGGGCATGTGGAGGAATTTTTAAAAGAGTGATGAATATGAGTCATTCAGAGGAGTCATTTTCGGGCTATTTACTACCTCTCAAAATAAGAGGGTAATGTCCGTCCCTTTTACAGGGTTTAATGTATTTATTATATACTGCATCTGTGTTATGTAATGTGTTCATTTATTTCCCAGCTGTCCATACTTTGTGTACCTATAAATATTCTAAACATTTTACAATCCAGGCAAGAAACCGGCAGCAGGTTGTAGAATCTGCAATACCGGGTAGGAGAGAACAGTTCACCAACAACCTTGTCCTTTAGCCCTTCTAATTTTGTTTCCTAACCTCTCTTGATCTCTCTCTCTTTGACTATTTGTCTTCTCCTATTCCTTGCTGTCCTTTGTTTCTCACCTTACGCAATGTCTTGTTCATCCACCCGCTGTGTTTCTACCTTACATCTTACCTCGTCTCTGACACTTTCACTCCTCCTCATCCTCTCCTCCACATACTCTCTCCACATACTTTCAAGACAATGAAAATCAGCTTGAGACACAAAGAGCAGAGCCTAACCATTAATCTTCATGTAAGTGAAAACTTTGTTTTCATACAGTTGATGTTTGTCAGAGAACAACTATTGTTTTTTATAACTGCAAATTGCCCCCACATGATGGACACTCCCCCACCCCTGGTGCACTTTGAGGGAGGATGCCGTTGCATAAAGCTGTTCCAGGCTTCGTGGCTCCATGCTACATATCTGCATACACCAGGTCCAGGGAGACAGGGGTCTAGGATGGGGGCCCTGCCAGTTTGATTTGTACTGGGCCCCACAGATTCTGATTGCAGCCTACATTGGAGCATACTTAATTTTATAAATATACATTTTAATTTATACATTAAAATATATAAAACAGTGACACAGGCACATTTAAATTTCTTGCCCCGATTTTCAGCGACAGGACCTCTGCAATGCTGCACGTCAACTAAGTGCATCCACACATCATATATTTATATATTTAAGCCCACACATCTCTAAACCCTTATACATTTTCTACACTTTCTGCGCTGCACATTGTACACTAACTGGTGCTACAACATCATACAGCAATTAAATATAAATGCATTCTGTATAATGAACATTTGCAGAACTTTTTTCACTAGAAGCAGGATAGTCAGCCAGATCCTTGGGTAGCAGTCCCCATGGTGCCCCTCCTGGAGCTCTTCAAGCTCCAGTATAATTCTTGGATTGTTGTGTCTCATTCATTTGTATCCATTGGAAGATAGAAGTCGCCACTGGACTCAGGGGCTGCTCCTGCAGTACCCCACTGGACCACAATGGGTCAGGGTCCCCTGGCACCGCAGTGCTCTGGGAACGGGAATCAGAACGGTGGTGCCTCAAATACCCACTGGACCAATAGATAGAGTAAAAGCATATTTATTTTTAGTAAAATACATTTTAATTTATATATTAAAATAAATAAAATCATTACACAATCACATTTTATTTTCTACTCCCGACACACAGTACTAGGACCTAAACACTGCAATGCTGCATGCCAGGCACTAATTGCCACCACATTACTGCACATCAACCATGTACATCTAAGCATCTTATTTATTATACATTTAAACCAATTATTATCTATACCCTTATACATTTTCAACTCCTGTCACAGCTCTGGGAAATAACACTTTCACCACTATGCGCCGGACACTAACCAGCACCACAGTGCCAATCAGTTAAATAAAAATACACTTATTAGTTAAAAAATTTGCAGCCCTTTTTCATTCACACATTCTACCTCAAGTTTACTCTTTTAGTGCCAAAGCAATTGACATTAACACATCCTAATGACCACGTGAAGTGGGACCTGGCCACAGGTATTATCATAGTCATTATAATTTCAGTCTTTAAATGTGTTTGGGCAGGAGAGGTAAAGTTGTGAGCACAAAGGAACCTTTCCCTTCAGCCTAAACATTTAGGATGCAATTAATAACATGGAAGACTGTGTGAAAGCTGCATACTATCTAAAAGAAACAGATCTTTAAATTATTATTATTATTATTATTATTATCTTTGACTTATAAGGCGCCACAAAGGGTCCGTAGCGCCGTACATTACATATACAGAAAGCAAAACCAAGACACAACATGATACAAAAATGTATACAAACACAGGTGACAGGGTAAAGCAAATCAGATTATATCTGGGACAGATAGTGAAAGGGATGGTAGAAATCAGCGAGAAGAAGGCCAAATCTTAAAAAGACAGGGAAAGCAGGGCTAGCGAAGGTGGCCAAGAGGTACAGAGGGTGAAGGAACAGTAGAAGGAGCACACAAGGAAAGAGGGCCCTGCTCATGAGAGCTTACATCCTAAAGGGAAGGGGGAGACCCAAAAAGGGTGGTACTAACTAGGGGAGAGTGACAGGACAAGGAAGTTAGGAGGAAGACTGATAGACTTGAATAAAAAAATGAGTCTTAAGGGCACGCTTGAAGCCTTTGAGAGTAGATGCTAACCTGATGGAACGTGGAAGATCGTTTCACAGCAGGGGAGCAGTCCTGAAGACGAAAGTGAGAGAAGGTGATCAGTGAAGTAGTGAGGCGGCAGTCACAGGCAGAGCGGAGGGGGAGGGTAGGAGTGTAGGTAGAGATGAGATTGGAGATGTAGGGAGAGGAAGATTGACTAAGAGCTTTAAAAGTGAGGGTGAGGAGTTTAAATTTAATTCTGTAGGGTATGGGCAGCCAATGTAGTGACTGTTGGAGGGAGACTGCAGATACAGAGCGGCGGGAGAGAAAAATGAGGCGGCAGCAGCATTGAGGAAAGACTTAAGAGGGTCAAGGCGAGAATCAGGTAGGCCAGAGAAAAGGAGGTTACAGTAGTCAAGGCGAGAGATAAAAAGCCAGTGAACGAGGGTTTAATGGCTTCCGTGGTGAGAAAGGGTTGTATCTTAGATATATTCCGAAGGTGGAAGTAGCAGGATTTTGAGAGGGACAGAATGTGAGGCTTGAAGGAGAGGGAGGAATCAAGGATGACCCCAAGGCATCAGACTTGGGGGACAGAAACAAGGGTAGTATTATTGACATAAATAGAGAGGGGGGGAGGTGGAAGAGTCCTGGCAGGTGGGAACACTATAAGCTCGGTCTAGGAAATATTGAGTTTAAGGAAGCGTTGGGACATCCGAGATGAGATGGCTGAGAGACAGGAGGAGACACGAGACAGAAGAGAAGGGGAGAGGTCAGGGGATGAAAGATAAATTTGGGTATCATCAGCATAGAGGTGATACTGGAGGCCAAAGGAGCAGATGAGACCCCAAGGGAGGAGGTGTAGAGGGAGAAAATCAGGGGCCCAAGAACGAAGCCTTGAGGAATGCCAACAGGTAGGGGAAGAGGGGGTGATGTAGAATCATGGGTAGAGACTGAGAACGAGTGGTTGGTGAGGTAAGAGGAAAACCAGGAGAGGACAGTGTTACATAGGCCTATAGATTTGAGAGTTTTCAAAAGGAGTGCGTGGTCAACAGTATCAAAGGCAGCAGAGAGGTCAAGAAGGATAAGAAGGGAGTAGTGTCTATTGGATTTAGCGAGGAGAAGGTCATTAGTGACCTTAGTGAGGGCGGTTTCAGTGGAGTGGAGGGGGCGAAAACCAGATTGGAGCGGGTCAAGGAGTGCGTGAGAAGAGAGAAAGGAGGTGAGACGGTTGTAGGAGGAATTTGGAGGCAAAAGGAAGAGGCTAAATAGGACGGTAATTAGAGAGAGAGGCGGGATCAAGGGACGGTTTCTTGAGTATGGGGGAGACAAAAGCATGTTTAAAAGAGGAGGGGAAGATTCCAGAGGAGAGGGAGAGGTTGAGGAGGTGTGCAAGGTGGGAGCAGGCTTCAAGAGAGAGAGAGCGGAGGAGGTGGGAGGGGATTGGGTCCTGTGTGCAAATGGAGGGGGGAGAGGAAGAGAGAAGGGTATGGACTTCATCTGCAGATACTGGAGTGAAGGAAGAGAAGGAGGGTGAGCGAGCTGGAGGGGAGGGGAGAAAAGAGATAGCAGCAGCAGAGGAGGGTGAGAAGGGGGACAGAATGGGCATGGAGGGGGAAGAGGGTGGGGTAAGAAGGGACTGCTGGGAGATGTCATGACGTATAGACTCAATCTTGGAGGTGAAGTGGGTAGAAAAGTCGACAGCAGTGAGTGTGGGGGGGGAGGGAGAGGGGGAGGGGAGAGTGAGAGGGGGAGGGGAGAGGAGGGAGTTGGAGGATTCGGAAGAAATGAGAGCTTTAAAGAAACATTGTTTATTGAGGGTAGGGCCGAACTGTAAGACGCAAGCATGAACTTGAAGTGTGAGTGTGTGACTTTCTCCAAAGCCATTCTGCACTGCGGGAGCATTTTTGAAGATAGCGGGTAAGTTAGGTTAGTGTGCCATGGTTGCGGCGGGGACCGACAGAGTCAAGTGCAGTGGTAAGAGTGCGATTGTAGAAGGAGACATCCTTATCGGGGCAAGAAAGAGTGGTGATGGGGGAGAGGAGCGAGCCCTGGGAGGAGAAGAAACTGGTAGGATCAACTGTGTCAAGATACTATTTTTGCTAAAAACAATTGGCAAATAATAAATTATACACCCTTTCAAATATGACATTTTAATATGTGAAAGTTCAGTTTATTTACACCCTTTCACTTTGATATATAAGATATACAGATATGATACACAAATTGAATAAAACATTCCTAAATATGATGCTAATGATAAAATAAGTAAACTAGGTGTAACCAACACATTTCTGACAAAAATACTTAAATTCAACTTCAATGTTTCTATCTAGATTCCATTATATTTCATTTGGTGTTAGTTTTTAAATAGTTCTAGTGATTCCACCTCTTTTAAGGATATTATAAGCAAAACAATAACTTAAAATATATTTTTTTAATGGTTAGATAAAGATACCGATAATTTAATGTTTGTACCCACAGTGAAAGCATGTGTGTTTTTCAAAAGCTTGTTTTAACATAGTACAAGAAAATCTGTCTAGAAACTACAGAACATTGGTTACATCAGAATAACTTTACATCAGACACTTTTCAATGCCCGGAACTTGACAACATTACCTAGTGCCAGAGGGAAAAGTAGTGCAGGAGGGCATGCTCAAAATGCAATAAATTATGCAACAGTGCTCTTTTAAAATCAAGAAGAGGACATAAAATGTGCTATATATATACATATATATTATACATTTCAGTGTTTTGTTTTAAAGTCTTTATTTTTACTAGATAATATATCGCTGTGTTCATTGTTTGATATTTTTAATTTACACTCACAATTAAGAAAGGAAAGAAAATGTGTAGAAAAAAAAATAGAGGATTTATAATACAGCATACAATTGCAGAATACTCTGAATCCATTTCAAATTAAACAAAAATCTGAAATAAGAATATTATTTACATAATCAATTGTAGGCTTGACTAGGACATAGAGACACAAAATACCATCTTACTATTCTATTTTCTGGACCTCAGGTGCCCAAACAAAAGCAGTTCTCGTGTCATGTCTTTCACTAGAAATGCCACTGACTGGTATTGGCGCTACTAAGCTGGGAGGCATGGAGTCTATCGCACCACCGGTGTTCACCAGGGACCCCCGCAAGGAAGTATGGGCTTTGCTGCGTGAGGTGCGCAGGTCGGGGTTCTCCCAGATAGTCACCAGTGCAATGGATGGAGTGTAGTCAGACAGGCCGAGTCAAAACCAGAGAAGCGCAGTACCATGGAGAGGAGACAAAGAGTAATCAGGAACGGTCCAAGGGTCAGTACCAGAACGGGCAGTGAAGTACAAGGGAGATCCGGAAGAATAGTCAGACAAGCCAAGAATCAGGAACACAGGAGACAATCAGGAACTTTGTAATAACGCTGGAGCAAGGTAGAACCAATACTCTGGCACCCTAATGGCTTAAATAGAGAGCAGGAGGAAATGAGGAGAAAGAGGATTTCCGGTGATCAGCCTCATCTAACAGGGCAAGCGTCCCGTTACTAGGACACAAAAGCGGCTAATCGCGCATGCTCGCGAGCCGCGATCACGTGGCCGGAAGACGCCTAGTTGCTAAGCAACGGGACAAGCACTGCGGACGAAAGGCGTCCGTCTCTGGCACCCATGGGGGGTGCGGAGACGGCGCCTGACATCTCGACATTTATTGCCCTTGCAACTGGACCTAATCTGACTACAAAGTTCCAGCTAATTTGATTATATTAATCCCTAGAAACCGAATCGGAGCTAATTGAGTTCTTCAGCTATAAGCAAGCCGGTACACGATTGTTCCTAGAACTTGAACTCAAGATAGTTGGAAATTATCTGAATGCCTATTAGCAAAGAGGTATGGAGACTAAAATCTGTGGCACTTGCCAGAACATCTCCTTAGGGAATGCTGACTACTCTGGGGTTGGTTGCCATTATGGCAGTGGGAACCCCTATAGTTACATTCCCTGCTATAGTGACACCAGTCCAGGAAGGCAAAGCCTAGTGCTGGTAATAGTGAAATTAGGGTGAACCCACGCTGCTTGGCCCCCCAGTTTTTGCTAGATCCTGTCTAGACTGGCAGCAATAGAGGTAGTTAATAATTTTTTTTTTGAGGGGGACACAACCTTATTTGTATTTGTTTTTTAAACTGTGTCTGTAAAAATGTAATGATTTATGGAAATATTATGATAATGGCATAATTGCTTTGAGCACTTATTATTAGTGTGTCTGATAAGCAAAGGATTACATCATTCATGCCAATAATAGGGGATGATTGCATAAATTTTTCAGCCCTGCTACCCTCATCACAAACTTGCTCATGTATAAGAATATCTGGGAGTTAATATGGGAGTTAATATTAAGTAGACAGTAGAGATGTTCACTGACCCCAGTGTTCTGGTTTGGGTTTTGGCTTGGATCTGGATTAACTTGTTTTTTTGGTTTTAGTCTTGGTTTTGGCAAAACTGCCCTTGTGTGTTTTGGTTTTGGTTTTGGGTTTGGATCCCTATTTTTCTCTAAAATCATTTTTTTTTTGCTAAAGTCACATAATTGTGCTTTTTTTCTACTACATTATTATTAACCTCAAAAGCACTAATTTCAAGTCATCTGCAGTCAATTTGGACCATCTCACAGGTCACAATATTCGTTTTATACACTCTCAAACAAAGACTGCAGCGAACTGGCTGGATGCTAAGCGACACAGCAATGATTCAAACACACGGCAGTTCCTAGCACATCTAGGAAACATTGCCACACAGCAGTGTCAGTAAAGAAAAGTGGTGCAAGATGGAATTGTCCATAGATAATGAAATCAGTTATAGTTCATTTGATCGCTCCACCCCTTCCTTCGATAACTGTGGTAATTCTACAGCTAATACATGGTGACGAGCACTGACCCCTCCCCCCCGAGATGAGTGCTTTTATCGGACCCAGACCAATCCAGGGTGCCAGACAATGCACTACAAAGAGCCAATGTAATTCACAGCAAAAAACAAGTTCATCATTGAGCTTCGTATCAGCCCCAATTCATAAAAAATTATAATATAGAGAGATACCTTTGTCGTAAAGTGCAGATTACAAACACTTTGTGCAATACTGATGAAACCGCAGCAAAGTGGAAGGTAAAACATATATATGCCTATTTAAACATCCATGCTTACATTACTTCTGCAAGCAACGTTGTTCTTTGGTAATAAACACGTTGTCTTTATACCGTTAAAAAAAATTAAAAATAATCTTCCACAAATCTTTGGATGCTGATAGTTGATAGTAGAATCAGGTGGAGTTACAGCAGAGGTGTCACTAATTCTGGTCAATTATTTTACAGTAGACAAGACCAGGGGGTAAATGTATGAATCTCCGGATTCTTCATCTCCGGCGTGTTCAGCCCCTTCAGCGCTTAAATTTAAAGCGGCGCTGCATTGTAAAGGGAATCTTCCCTTTACAATGCAGCGCCGCTTTAAATTTAAGCGCTGAAGAGGCTGAACACGCCGGAGATGAAGAATCCGGAGATTCATACATTTACCCTCAGATGTCAAAATGTTGTGCTGAGTCATCTGCATTATCAATGGGTGTCTAAGATTTTTGTAAAGCACACAACTAAACATTGCACATGTAGGTAACAGCACACACAGCGGTAGCTGAATGGAAAAGTGGTGCAAGATGGAATCTAAACAAGCTAACAATGTCTTAAGGCACCTTAGGTAACAGTGCTGTTAGTGAACTCTACTATGGCAAGATGTTGTTGTATTCATACTCAGCCTCATCCTCACCCTCATCAGTTTTAACATCATCCTCACATAGTATTAATTAATCACCGCTGGAATCCACCATTACAGACGTTTCAGTATTTTGATGCAATTGGCAGGGAAGGCTTTCCTCATAGAAATTGAAGTTCATTTTGATGAACATCATCTTTTCCACATTTTGAGGAAGTAGCCTCCTACGCCAATCGCTGAGAAGATTCCGACTGTGCTGAAAACTCTTTCCGAGTACACAGTGGAGGATGGGCAGCTTAGGCAGTGCAAAGCGAGTTGGTACATGGGTCTCCAAAATCCCTTTTCTTCTTTCCAGTATGTAAAGGGACTGTCTGATATGTATATTTCTATGCTGTCGTGCAAATAATCCTCCACCATCCTTTGAATGTTGCTAGTAGGATCAGGTGGAGTTACAGCAGAGGTGTCACATTTTTTGGTCAATTCTTTTACACAAGACCAAATGTCAAAATGTTGTGCTGAGTCATCCCTGGGTCTCTTGGGAAAGCTAAGTTTTTTCCTAGCAGCAGTTAAGTGAGAAACTGAAGGAGGAAACACCGTCCTGTCACAAAACACTTGGGCTGTCATCTTGCTCACCAGGAGACCAGGAGCTCCTTGCATCTCTTCAGATCTGGGTCAGTTGGACACAAAGAGAAGACATAGCTCTTAAACCGAAGATCAAGCACAGCCACCAAAATGTAGTGATCCAATTTCAAGATTTTGATAACTCTTGGATCCTGGTGAAGCGAATAAAGTACTTGATCTACAAGTCCGACATACTTAGCGTAATTGCTTTGTTTAATCTCCTCCTTCAGTTTCTCAAGCTGCTTTTCCAAAAGTCTAATTAAGGGAATCACTTGACTCAAGCTAGTAGTGTCTGAACTTCACAGATGACTACTTTTCGAAGTGGTTTCAGCACCTTGCACAACACGGAAAGTATTCTCCACTGCGCTTGAGTAAAATACATCCCCCCTCCTTTTCCAATGTCATGGCTTCTGGAGTAAGCGTGGATGGCTTTTCGCTGTTCCTTCCATCAGAAGCATATACATGGTGATATTCCACCTTGTCACCACCTATAGCTTCAGTTGGTGGCAGGGCAATTTAAATTGCTCTTGTAGCTGTTGCAATCTCCAAAATTCTGTTGCCGAATGCCAGAAATGTCCAGATATTTTACGGCCCACAGACAGCATCTCCTGCATGTCCCTGTCATTTTTTAAAAAGCTCTGCACTACCAAGTTTATTGTGTGAGCAAAAAAGGGAATGTGATGGAATTCACCCAGCTGTAATGCTCTCACAATATTGCTGGCATTATCAGATATGACATAGCCTAAGGAGAGTCCAAGCGGGATAGGCCATGTTGCAATAATTTCCCTTAGTTTTTGTAACAGATTGTCAGCTGTATGCCTCTTAGTGAAGCCGGTGATACACAGAGTAGCCTGCCTCTGAACAATATGACGTACTTGGGTACATGCTGCTGCTGTTCCTGCTGGTGAAGTCAAATCACCAAGACAGTGGGCTGTCACAGTCATATAATCTTACGTTTACCTAGTTCCGCTTGTCCACATATCTGTGGTTAAGTGTACAGTGGGTAGAATTGCATTTTGTAGCCCAGAAAATTACATTTTTACAAACCTTCTGGTAGAGGTGAGGAATAGCTTTTCTAGTAAAATGGTGTTGTGATTGAATTTGGTAATGGGGACACAAGACCTCTAGTAATTGTCTAAAACCAGCTGCATTAATAGTGGGTATTGAACGCAGATCTAATACAAGCATAGTCGCCATGGCGTCAGTGATTCGCTTTGCGACTTTGTGACAGCTTTCATACTTGCTTCCTCTTGCAAATGATTGTTTTAACAGTCAATTGTTGTAAACTACTAGTAGTTTTCTTCTTGGTCTGCTTCTGAGATGAAGATTCACCCCCAGCATCAGCAGTGGGACTAACGCTCAAGTATTCTTCTGAGAATTCTAGGATAATGGAGGAGTCATCTAGCCTTAGCAACTTGGATGCAGGACTAACTTCGATCACTAATTAGGATATTGATAAGGACGGTGTTGTGGGTGTAGATTGCAGGTGTCGGGATCTAGCTGAGAGAAGGTACCTAGCTGATGATGAACCTCCTATTGTAATTTAGCATAAGTTTCTGATTTTCTCAACAGCTTGCCATGAACTCATTTCAAATGTTGTAACATGGATGAGGTTCCTAAATGGTTAAGGTCCCTAGCTCTACTTACTGTGGCTTTAAAAATGCTACAAATGGTGAGCCAACTGTTGTCAGGATTTGTGTAAAAATAATTCTACACATAAGAGGTGCATTTTTTGGTCTTGTGTCATGGCATGACAATGGCCTTCTTCTTATCATGTGCAAGAACTGCTTCCACTGCACAACTTACACAAACAACATCATCCTCATCAACATTCTCATTAGCGTCCTCGTCAGCTACACAAATATCCCCCTCATCCTGCTGCAATTCCAAAGTGGCATCCTCATTTGGTGTATCACCGGCTGCACTTGGGCTGTCCATGCACACATTTGCAGAAATGCTTAAATGGGCCTTCTTTATTTGTACACTATCAGACAGATCAGGATTACACATAGCACTCATGGATAGACTCTCCTCAGAAATTTGTGTCATTTCTGAATCTGAACATTAATTTTCCTTTAATGCCTTACTGTTTTCTCCCAGCTCGGCTTTTACACATAAAAGTATTTGGACACCACTGTTGGAGTCAGAATGACAAGGTCTTGCTTGGTAATGACTGACCTTACAAGAAGATGCCTCAGTGACAGTTGCAGAACTAGCACACAAAGAGAAAGGCATAGGCCTTATTCTTTCTTTGCCACTGTGTTTGTAGAATGGCATGTTGGCAAATTTTTTTTTCTGCAGATAACTTTGCCTGGATTACAGGTCTTCTTTTCTTGACCAAGGTAAAAGGTGTTTTTTTAACTAATGCTAAAAGACACAGACAGAGACACTTTATTGAAGTATAAAAACATGCACAATAATAGCAGCATAATATCATCAGAAAAGAAACCATCAGCACCCATTTTTTCTTATCCAACTATTCTAAATATGCAATTTGTATACAGAAAATTCTTACTAAACACTGGTATATCCTTAAACAAGATACAGTATTAGGACCTATACTTTCCAGACCATCCCCACTTAGTATTCCGGAAGGCTCATGATATTAAGAAATCTTTGACATCCAACTATGTTCCTGTAAACACCATTCCTAATGAATCCAATTGGCTCAGTGACAGAATACCGAAAAGAGGTTTCTTTTACTGTGGCACATGCTCCAACTGCACAATATTAAAATGTAGGAGTACTAAACCAACTTAGAATATCAGTCCACATCCAGTGGACAAAAATTTAAAATACATGAATTTATTACATGCAACAGCACCAATGTTGTTTATTTACTCCAATTCCCTTGTGGAAAACAATATATTGGTAGAACTATTAGAGCACTCTAAATTAGAATTAGGGAGCGTCTAAGAAATATTAGGATAGGGTTTGACAATCATCATCTATCTAGGCACGTTAAGGATACTGACAACTGCATGTACAAGGTACTACATTTATTGGTATTAAAAAGGTGACCAGTAATTGGAGGGGGGGGGGAAACCTATTGACTAAAATAAATAGTGAAGAGTCCAAAGCTATATATTATCTTCAATTTTTAACACCAAAAGGACTTAATATTGAACTATATTTGTCTTTACAATGATACTCAGACTCATTTTAGTAAGGTGTTATGATAGCTGTTAGTCTGGGTAATACCTTGCCAGTTACCTCAGTCTTATTCCATCCTGTTACAGGAGAGGCTTGAGACCTACGGTCATACCCCCTTGGCCATGCCCAAACCCCCCCGATCTTGGAAGCCAAGCAAGGCGGAGCTAGGTTAGTATCAGGATGGGTGACCACCTGAGGACACCTAGTACAGAAGGATACTCGCCTCTCCTGATGGACTGTTGCCATCATGGGTAAACGTAGGCAGCATCACCCAGTGGCAGCTTGACAATACGGATTAGTAGTGCACTACAATAGTTAGGGAATGGGAACATGTATATATAATTATGTACATACACTGTATACCCTTTATATTGTGCATAAGATACATGTCTATGTTTGATTACTAAATTAGAGGGTATAGCCATAAATGTGCACACGAACATGCCAATTTATGTGTTTATCCACTATACACTCTTGCAAACCAATGCCATTTATCTTTGTTTCAGTAACATCATTGATTACAATAAATTGTAATTACTAGATCATCACTGCATGTGACAACAATTTACTCTTGACTACATGATCTGTGCTTTACAGAATAATCCTAATTTATTTATCCAATAATTTTGAAAAATATAGGGAGGTATATATGTGTGCAAAAGGTCAGTTTATTACGCAAGTACACACAACATCCAAACTCCATTAAATGAAGGCAACACCATTAGGTCATTGCAACAAGTTGGCTTGGATTCCAATTGATGGGCATGAGTGTATATGTTCATGCATGTGTATATATATATATATATATACTTCATATATGCATGCACATATATATGCCCCTCAGAATTGTGTTTATCCGTTATTATACCTTATTTGGCAGATACACACAGTTTATTCATCAAAGAATATATTTATTGCTGCCTTCTTTAATAATAACATACTTATGTTAACAATATGTACTTGATAATAAATTTAAAGTTGGATCTTTACGTGTACATTTCCTGGTATACTCAATATGGTCAGTCGTTATGCTGGGAGTTTATTTCCCTTTATCATTATAACAATAAGAATTGCTAACATTGGCATGCAATCTTGTATGCAGCTCAATCTGTATAATCATTCTGTCATAGCATCAAACCGGACCAGCAATTGCTATGTTACCGAGAAGTGCAAACAACAACAACAAAATTAGCCAATCAGTGATTAACACGTGCTCCGGAGCTGTATAAATAAACATTCACACACAGCCTCTTCAATTCCCTTGAGAAAGTCGCCTACACGAAATGCATTGGGTCTCCATCATTTTCTATTGGCCAATAGACAACCAGAAGTGACGTCACGACCGGAAGCTCACATGCGCTCCACGCGTGTAACGTAGAACCATCATCCCGGCTAGCGGCGTGATCACCCGCTATCTTCCATCTCTGCACTGACTCCCCCAGAGCTGGGCAAACACCTAAACACTACGAGGACGTTCTTCACCAACACCGGGCATGTTTTATATCATCCCATAACCGCAAGTATAAACCTTCTCTCTCTTTGGCAAATATTTCCTCCACCACAGCCCTTTTATTTTAGGTATCAATGACTTTACACCAGTGCGTACAAGGACATATCTAATACATATTGGACCACCTTCAGTCGGATAATCTATACATCTGGCTCACATCTGTCTGATCTATATTATCATTTATTACTGCCAATCATATGTTTCACTCCAGGAGATCTTTATTAATCAGTACATGTGATATCAAAGGTTTACATTGGTTTATAGTACTGTACATCTGATGATTTGCCATCTGGACTTTATGCTTTGTGCTCTATGATCATGTATATGGTCTATCTGCTTTCTATGTTTTATGTTTCATGATATACATGCCTTTATGTGTCTATGATTATAGTGCATAGTTCCATTGTCTTGAACCCTCGAGGTTTTCTTTTATAATTTACTATACATCATTTTATTTAATTTACATTTAATCTAGTTCTGTATTTCATATGTTCATATGCATATTTATAAACAATAAAATTGGTTTATATTTTATTTAGTCACAAATGTTGTAGACACCAATGGGCCTTGTCCATAGTTGTACACTCGGTCTTTTTAGATACTGATTAACAAAGAAGACTTATAAGATACATCATCCATCATTAATTAGTCAGTGAGCGCAGGGATTTTCTATTGTTTAGCTTGTTTACCTAGGGAGGGATCCTTAGGTCCATTGCAGCTCCTGCAAATCAGCGTAGGTTGAGCGCAAACTCTTTCCACTTCTAAAAGGTGTTTTTTTAAAAAAAAAATTCCCTGACTTAAAAACACTTTGCACTATAAAATAGGCTTAAGCAGATGACGTAGATGGATTACTATCATCATGACTGGTGCCAGCAGCTGCTTGGTGCTCCTGGTCTTCTGTGTACTGCTGTGAATCCATTTTGATAACACAGTACAATGTGACTGCAGATTAAGAATAACACTGCCAGCTCTATTATTTCTATTTCAGCAATGACAATTAGCAATGGATCTCTCCTCTTTGTGTTTTACCTATATAACACAGTACAAAGTGACTGCAGATTTAGAAGACCAAGCCTGCCAGACCTATTATTTTTATTTCAGTAATGACAATTAGCAATGGAGCAATGGAGCAATGGAGCTCTTCAGAATGTCACTGGAGACTGCTACCTCTCCTCTTTCTTTTCTACCTATGACGCTGCCCAACTGCAATAAAGACTGCCAAGAACTGTGCTACTCTTTCTGTGTCCCTCTGTGAAATGGAGCTGGATGGCCGTGGAGGGCAGTACCTATAGAACCCAAAACTCGCGAGATCTGAGATACAACGAGGTAACAATGATGTTTGCCTCGTTTTAATCTGCGAGGGCACGCGAAAGTACCGAATATACATATTCATTATTTGAAAACACACGCACGCATGCACACACACACACACACACACACACACCAAACATAAACACATTTTCCGGGCTCAGCATAGGTCTAAAGTGTTACATAACAGGAATCTCTCTGCAAAGGTTCATCTTATGCCAAAGACAGTAGTAGCCATAGGACTCCTCTCCTATAGGGAAATAGATAAAAACTCAGCTAGTCTACAAGAGCAGGCTGCAGACAGGGTTACGTTTTCCCTTGGCTCCTCTTTCAGCACATACACACATAGGTATTCCACATGGGTGTAATTGATTTGTTGTTGGTTTGTAGTGCTGGGGTAAAGGATATAAACGCTGTTTGTATTTGTGGGCCACCGATGCCAGTTAGTGGCCAGCTAGTAGTGAGGGAACTACTTTTTAGACAAACGTAGGGTTGTGGGAGAATTGTGATGCTTAACTGGAAACAGTGGAATGGTTTAGCCAAGCTGTGTGGATTACAGTGAATGACGTACTTTGTCACATGAGGCCCATGCACAATTATATATTATATAGTGTATATATATATATATATATATATATATATATATATATATTGTGGCAAGAGCCTGCTACTGCTGAAGCACACGCGAACAACTTCTTCCTTTTTATGTAGTTTTATTGTCAGCATGATAAGTGTTTTGACACCGTACAGATTTCACAGCAATTCTGGAGACCCTACAAGCTAGCTAGACAAAGACCAGGGGCCCGATTCATCAAGGTACTCAAACGCATCCGTATGCGGATAATCTGGTAGTCGTCTCTGCGCGTGCGCGAAAACGTGACTTGAGCAGCGGAAAACACCACATACGCTTCTCAAACAGAGAATTCAGTGAGCAGATCTGGCACTCAAAGGCAACTCAAACGCTAACTCCATCGGAAATACATTTGAGATGGTGACTGACCACTTAAGAAGAAAGGGGTGGGAATTGGAGGAGAGTGGGCGCAGACTGGGCGGAGATGAGAGATCACTTGAGTAAAGTAGGCGTTATGGATTTTAACTTAAGAACAGTAGGCGTTCCCTCTCTGCATTTACGGGAAACTGACGTCACTCATGCCTCAAATTCTTGATAAAAGTTAAGGAAGTTCAGGGTCATGTTTAATTCCAAAACAGGTAGCTTAAACAACTATTAAACTACTATAAACACATCCTGTGCATTTAAAATGCACAACGAAATATGCACAACATACATACATATCAATACAGACATTTTTAGGAATTTTCATTTTTTTAAACATTTTTACATTTATTTGGAGATATATATAAATTACAAATGTTCCATTAGTACGTTTGTGTAAACGAAGCTTCTTTTCCTTTCAGACACCTTTCTAATAAATGCCACTGTGAAGTTTAAGATGTTTGATGATATTTTGGTCCTTTGGTTTTAATCCGGAACTGCTGGAATTCTGGATCCCCGGAATTAGGTAGCTTAAGATAGCGCACTATGCTGCTTGCTGGGTCTTCAGTAAAGATGTCTGGCTTTTATAGACCTGTACACTGAATTTTTGTATGCTACGCAGATATCTTCTCTACTATCACTCCCTATCCATTCCGGCTGCCGGAAATGAGTGCTGAGTGCAAATCACTCCCGGAATGGAGTGCAGAGTGCACTCTCCATCCATTCCGGCTGCCAGAATGGAGTGCAGAGTGCATTCCCTATCCATTCCTGGGAGCCGGAATGGAGTACTGAGAGCAGTTCACTCCCTGAATGGAGTGCAGAGTGCATTCTCCATCAATTCCGGCTGCCGGAATGGAGTGCAGAGTGTTTTCACCATCCATTCCGGCTTCTGGAATGGATGGAAAAGGTATGTGCAAAAACATTCTCGTATCCTGAATAAGGCCTTTTTCACTTTTACATGGAGTTATAGCATAGTATATGTATTGAAAACTTTGGGCTAAAACCCAAAATCTGTCATTTATACTCAAGTTAAAATGGGTCTTGTATCTACACATCTTTCCTATTGTATGTAAACCAAATTGCTAAAAAACGCTACTCAGATTTATACTGCTACATTTTCACTTTTATCGGCAGAAGTAGTAGAAAATAGAGCTAGCTAACTTTTACAATAGAGACACTTTAGATCTTAACACATAGATACCAAGTAGAAAATTACTGATTACACATGCACAAGAGTGTTGGGGAGGAATTGAACTCAGGTTTAGAATTTGCAATGGTACATTCTCTAACCACTACACCAATTAGCAAGTGATTTCAAAATTATGTCAATTGCATAGAATGAAATACAGACCAGCAACCTTAGTTAGGGCTAAGTTTTGGGATTTATTGGTAGGAATAATGGCAATCATTTCACGATAAATGATTAGAGATGGTACTCCTTGGGATATGCACTGTGTAACGGTAAAAAAAATTAAAACACACCAGTATTTTAAATGTGGGTAAAATGTTGCATTGACCATTTAGGACACTTTTGGGTCAAAGGGGTTTGGGGGACATTTTGGAAATTACACCACTCTCATTAGTGGATGAATCCTAAAAGTGTTTGCAATCAACTTGTTAGGTTCAGCTGCTTCTCTGGCTTGTTCCTGTATACTGTTTGATTTGCCAGTTATTATTATCAACGTGAAGGTTAACATGCAATCAAGTAGATCACCCTACACACACACACACACACACACACATGACTGTTTTTCAAAACCTGCAGAGCGGTAAATACTAAAATAGAAAGAATAAATGATCGCAAATGCGATTCTTAGTCCGAATTATGAGCAATCGCGTATTTAACTTGACTTTTATTCTTTGTTTGGAAACTTACTGAAGGCTCTTATACCACTTTGTAATAAAGGTTAACTTGTGGGCTCAAACTTCAGACCTTAGCATTGATGTCGGGAATACCTAACCACCACACTATTGTCTACACCAAATGGCAAATATGTTCTCTAGCATACCTTTCAAATGTACACTCATTAAACCATGATCTTTGAACAACACAAACAGCTAAGCTCATTTGTCAAATATGTGAATTATCCTTACAAAATACACTTACCATACATTGAATACACGTTGCAAACATACCAGATAGCTTTTCTAACCAAACACACTCAGTCACTCGGAATGCACCTGTTTGCTCGTAATGACATCGGCGTACTCACCGGCATATAATTCTCTAATCACAGTTGTAGTTAAAAACACCTTTGTCGAAATTCAGTGCTGTTGGGAGTTTCAGTGGTCTGGGTGAATAGACTGCAGATGGACAAATGATGTTTCAAACCGTTTACTGCTGTACCTGTGTTATCCTTCAGTATGTTTAATTACTTATCAAAGCATTGCTAGATGTTGGAGAGCTAGAAAGGCCAGTCATACTATATGTTTTAGATAACTTCACTTGCTGCTGAAAGGGGTTAACATACTGTGTTAGAGGATTACTTTTGAATGTTAGTTGTAAAGTGTTTGTTTAACTTTGGAGTTTGAATCTTTCCAGCAATGTGTATACTTTTATGAGGGACTGCATACAGACCTCTATAATGTAGTGAATAGACTAATTTTTATCCCTCTTCCTGCCTTGATTTGTTACCTGATGACCCTCCCCCACAGATTTTTGAGTTCAGCTTGGATTTTGCTGATTGAGCAGAGATATCTCTAAAAGTTTGTGACTGTGTGTGTGGTAAGTATAGAGTGGCAACATTTCATAACATATAAAAATGTATTGGGTTTGGCACTAATAAGGTGCATGCAGAATTTTTCGTGGTGTTTGAGGTTTTTTTTGCTTTGTTTTTTTTTTTAAATAATTTTTCCAATAAATCTATTATATACTATTTGCTTAACACTCTGTATTTTGTGTTGCACAATCCATAACTGATTACACCTTAACAATTTTTATGTAACTAGTGTGATTTGCACAAGGTGATTTGCCTATGGTAAGTATTACATTTGCATGCACTTTGGTGGTGTTTCTATATGGTGAGGTGCTGTTTGTTCATTCTATAGGGCTGTTTGTATTTAAAAATGCCATTTTTTTATTTTTTTTTCATATGTAAAAATCCAAAACTATGGACTGTTCTTTGCCACAAAAAGCTTGAGGATGAATTTCCACTATATTGTAAGTATCGGTTGCATCATTTGTGGCAAAGTTGGAAAAAGCAAGGTGGAAATGTGTCACCTACTTTTTGGTTTGTTAACTCTGGCTTTTGCAACACATAAAGGGGCTTCTGGAGTTTTACCACAATCTGTTTCACGGGGGGCCTGCTCCTCCGCCACGTCAAAACCAGCAACTATGTCAACATCGCTGTCTGAGGGAACGTGTCTTCAGGCCACGTGTCGGCCACTTTGGGATGTCGGATGCGGAGGTTGTCCGTCGCCATCGGCTTCCTCCACATGTGATCTTGGACACCCTGCGCATTGTGCAGCGTGACCTTAAGCCAATGCGCAACATCCCGACAGCAGTACCACCTTTGACCAAACTTGTGGCAGTACTGCACTTCTGTGCCTCTGGTTCATTCCAGAGCACAGTCGGGGTCGCGGCAGGTATGTCCCAGGCGACCTTCAGCCAGTTGCGGCTCCGTCAGTTTATCCATCTGCCACTCGATGATGTGTCTCTTGTGCGAATTAAGCAGCAGTTTGCCATAATAGCTGGCTTTCCGCACGTCATAGGGCCTGTAGATGGGACTCATATGGCGCTGGTCCTGGTAAGTGGAAATTGTTGAAGTCGTATAATTGGATGAACGAAAGTATATTGGTTTAATATTGGTTTGCCGTGCGTATTGCGAAGCGTACGCCACGTGTTACGTGGCATGGTGCGTTCGCACGGTAAAATACGCACGCACACACTCGCATTACAACAGTTAGTTATTTATATAATTTCATATTGGTTCTGTTACACTGTAATTCAGGAGCAGATAGTATTCGGTTTATTATTAGTATATATATAAATAGTGATTATATGTACATTGTAGTGTTATTAAAGGTTTAGGTAATAGGAAAGGTGTCATGCCTGATATCATATTGAAGCCCTAATCATCAGCAGCTGCCCGATGCAGTCGGCGAAGAGATCGCACATTGCATACTTTAGTTATTGATATTAGAGAGTAAACCTTTGTATGATACTGGCTATGAAAAGGAGCAGAACCCCTGGAGAGAAGACCCCCACCTTTGGATTCCTTAGATTGAATCGACCTATTACCTGTCTGGCCTGGACCCACCCAACGTCTGGACCTATAGAAACAATCTACGTCATCTCTATTGTTCACAATGAAACACTGACTGTATATATATTAGCTGCATCTCACTGGGGCCTCAGTCAACTCTGACACAATATTCTATACAGAATATTGTCCATCGGGTCCCGTGCGTGCACAGCGTGCGCAAGCGATTGCATTGGTATGTACTTATCTTTTGGTATTGGCTGTGCTGTACTGTACTTTATCATAATATAATAATGTATTGAATTGTTGACTATTTATATCTGCTAAAATAAATTACTTTGTGCTTTGGACACACATACAATTGATTGGGCAATGCTTATTTTAAAACGATAGAATTACTTTAATAATTTCGGGGCTCGTGAGTTAGGAGTTACGTTACCGGAAGGTATGCAACGCTTACGATATTCGGTTCCTCAACAAAGGGTGGATTGACGGACGCGTCGCATAAAGCAGGAAAGAATGTAATGTGTTCAAGACCTGTGGTTCACTGTGTATTGCGAAACCGAATGTCCGTTGTTGCATAGACTGAAGGAACGCTAATTAGAATCTAGGGACAAGAAAGAAAAATGTTTCTTTTTATTGTCGTTTTATGTTTTAAAGTGTATTGCATTGCTGTGCGTATGTGTAGTTCCTGCTGTGCGTACGCGAACTTCCGGTAGATTTTCCACGTGGTTGAACAATAGTTCTGATAGTTGTTATATGCATACTGTAAGCACTTGGTAAAGTCTCTGAAAAGATAGTGCCATTGTTTGGGAAAGTTATTTTCTGTACAGAAAACAAAGGTTATGTGTGTGTATGTGAATAAATACATAAAGGCAAAAATATACTGGTAACTATAGGCAACAATAGGTTTTCGCACGTGCACCCAATACTAATCACGACATTCACTGATAAAGGGTATTGTTTGCTGAAAGAGACAGAGCATTGCGGTGTTATCTGTGGTCCGCATAATGAATCATTGAGCTGTGCAAATCGACCGCATGGCAAGGCCGTGATTGAGTATTGGGAGGGCAGTGTGGTACTATTCAAAATTCATAGCGCTTTAGTTCAGGTGTGTCTGACGGGGCATGTTAAAAAAGTGGAGTACCTCAAGGTTCCGTGTTGGGGCCACTCCTTTTTAATATATTCATTAATGACTTTGGTGATGGTTTAGAGAGTAAAGTTTCTATTTTTGCAGGTGACACTAAACTCTGTAAGGTAATAAAATCAGAGCAAGACATAGCTTCTTTACAGAGGGACTTAAATAAAATGGAGGATTGGGCTGCCAAATGGAATATGAGGTTTAACACAGATAAAAGTAAGGTTATGCATTCAGGGATCAAAAACAAGAAAGCAATCTATAAATAAAATGGAATTAATTTAGGAGAATCTATATTGGAAAAGGATTTGGGAGTGCTCGTAGACAGTAGACTTAGCAATAGTGCTCAATGTCAAGCAGCAGCTGCAAGGGCAAACAAAGTATTGGCATGCATAAAAAGGGGCATAGATGCAAGGGAAGACAGTGTAATTTTGCCACTGTATAAATCGTTGGTAAGAACTCATCTTGAATATGCAGTACAGTTCTGGGCACCACTCTATAAAAAAGATAATTTGGAACTAGAAAGGGTTCAGAGAAGGGTGACAAAATTGATTAAGTTATGAGGAAAGGTTAGCCAGTTTAGGCATGTTTACTTTAGAAAAGAGGCGTCTAAGGGGAGATATGATTACTATGTGCAAATACATTAGGGGTCAATACAGAGAACTTTCATGGGAACTTTTTACCCCAAGGACTAAACACAGGACACGTGGTCAACCCCTAAGGTTAGAGGAGAGGAAATTTCACAACCAGCAAAGGAAGGGGTTCTTTACAGTAAGGGCAGTCAAGATATGGAATTCATTGCCAGGGAAGGTTGTGATGGCAGATTCAATAGATATGTTTAAGAAAGGGTTAGACAAACTTTTAGCGGAAAGGTGTATCCAGGGATACAACCGTTAATTAAAATGTAGGATAGTAGTGGATATAGGGTAAAAATAGTACTGTAATATTGAGTCTGGGGGGATTTTCACAATTGAAACAGATTGGCAGTTGCTTACTCTGGATCAATTTCAAATATAAGTGCAGGATCGCAGGAGATCCAAAATAGGTTGAACTTGATGGACTGGTGTCTTTTTTCAACCTCATCAACTATGTTACTATGTTACCACAAGGTGGAGCTACAAGTCCATCTGAGTTCTCCAAAGCAATGTCAACAGTGCTACAAGGGTGGTTGCCACAGTACCCACGGACAACCAGACTAATACAGTATGCGGGTGACCTGCTTATCGCTGCAGAAAATGAACACCAGTGTAAGGAAGAAACAGTTTCACTACTTACCTTCCTGGCCCAACTATATTGCAGAGTATCGAAAACAAAACTACAAGCAGCACAGCAGAAGGTTGTATTCCTTGGTCATTGTATTTCCCACGGGGTAAAGCATCTCACCCAAGAAAGAATACAAGCCATTTGACGGATGCCTCTACCACAAACGGTAAAGCAAATTTGAGCATTCCTCGGCCTTGTCGGGTATTGCAGGGACTGGTTTCCAGCTGCCCCTGTACATATGCAGACCCTGTATAATAGTACGAAGAAAGAGGGCCCATACCCAACACAGCAAGAAAAGCTGGAAGCAGTCAATTATCTGAAAAAGGCAATAATGGATTCAACTTCCTTAGGTTTACCAGACTATGACAAACCTTTTAACCTTTTTTGCCATGAACACGGAGGACATGCTGCAGGAGTACTCACACAGGAATGAGAACACAAGCAGAAACCACTGGGCTATTATTCTGCAAATTGGACCCCATAATCAAAGGGGCACCTACCTGTGTCAGGTCAGTGGCCGCAGCAGCAATACTAAAAGACAAAAGCACAGATACTGTTCTTGATCACCCACTGACAATACAAATTCCTCATGCAGTAATTGAAATACTACAGCAAGCAAAAACAAAACATCTTTCAGCTGCCAGACTCACAAAATATGAAGAAGTGGCACTGTTAAGTGCATCACATGTCACCATCAAAAGGTATACAGTGCTTAATCCAGCCACATTGGTACCACCCATATGTGAATCTGAAGATTCAAAAGGAGGGAGAGAAATAGAGGACAAAGAAACAGGACCAGAAACAGATTAAACAGACATGGAATACAGAAATACATTTTTTTCTCATGACTGTGTAGCTCTTATGGAACAAGAAAGCCAGACTCTCCCTCATGTCACAGACAAAGCACTTCAGAATGCCACATATGAACTTTTTGTTGACAGATCCAGATACTATGATAATGGGTCCCCCTACACAGGATATGCAGTAACCATGCACAAAGAAGTAGTTGACTCAGGGCCATTGTCATCAGCACTCTCGGCACAGGCTGCAGAGTTGATAGAATTCACAAAGGCATTGGAGTATGCAGAGGGAACTACTGCTAACATATATACAGATTCCAGATATGCCTGGGGAGTCACACAAGATTTTGGTCCTATATGGAGAAGCAGAGACTTCAAGACATCAAGTGGCAAGGATATACAACATGCAGGTCTAATAAGAAACCTATTCAGAGCACTACAATTACCACAAAAAGTGGCCGTGATCAAAATACAAGCACAAACCAAGAATAGTAACTTTGAAACCAGAGGAAACACGCTTGCAGATGTAGATGCAAGAAAGGCAGCTCGGAGGCAGAAAGAAGGACCACAACTGTATGCAGTAGATACGGCCTCTAAGACAATGCCAGATTACAAAGATCTCAGGAAATTTCAAGATCAAACTTTGGAAACTGAGAAACAAAGATGGAAAAAATTGGGGACAGAAGAAAGCTTCTCGGGACTATGGATGAAGGGGGATAAGCTGTGTCTCCCAAAAGTTCTGTTTCCCCCTTATTACAAGTGGTGCATGGACAATCACATGTGGGCAAGGAACAGATGACCAGTCTAGTTTACAAACACTAGATAGCACCAGGTTTTAGCAAAGCAGCAGCAGACTACACACAAGGATGTTGGATCTGTGGAACCTCCAGCCCTAGACAGAGAGTAAAAACAGCACAAGGAAAGATACCAAAAGCTTTCTACCCTTTCTAAAGACTTCAGATAGACTATATAGAATTACCAAAATCAGGAATATATGAGTATACCCTAATTTGCACCGATATATTTAGCAAATGGCCCGAAAGATGGACAGTATCCAAAGCAACGACGAAAAACACTGTCAGAAAACTGATAAGTGAGATTGTGTGTAGGTATGGGGTCCCGGAGGTGATTGAGTCTGATAGTCACTAGGGAGATAATGCAACACATAATGAATGGCCTAGGTATACAACAGGCATTCCAAACACCGTACAGACCACAAGCGAGTGGAAGGGTAGAGAGGCTGAATGGTACCCTAAAGCTAAAGAGTCAAAAGATAATGGCAAAAACAAAGAAACCTTGGCTAGAATGTCTACCCATAGCCTTGTTCAGCGTAAGGACAGGGTAAACTATCACCTTATGAGATCCTGTTTGGATCAGCTCTTAGAACAGGATGTTACTATCACCAACAGTTGCAGCACAAATATGGGGCTCTAACATGCTATATGAAAAGTCTTAATGACCAATTGACTACTGTGCATGCTATAGCTTTCTCTTCCCTTCCAGAACCAGATTCGGAGCTGCAGCCACACTAACTCTGGCCTGGGGATTGGGTATATCTAAAAAAACATGTAAGGAAAGCACTGGAACCTAGATATTATGGCCCTTTTCAAGTATTGTTGACTACACCCACTTAAGTCAAAATCCAAGATCGGGATTACAGGGTACACGCTTCCCATTGCAAGAAAACTTGAATCACTGTGGAGACAGTAACATGAAGCCATATATCCTCTGCATAATGATACTGAAAAGTGCTGCTTTGGCTTTTACTTTAGTATACTTTAAAGTAAACTATATGAGCAGGAGAGAGAGGCAATTACATAAGGAACTAGCAGAACCATGGGATAATGCCTTGGTTCAGATGCATTATACAGCTGCAGAAACTTTGAATTTAACAGATTGTTGGATATGCACTCATCTACCCTTGTCTAATAAAACAATGAATTGGGTGGCCATCCCCCATACATTGGATGAGGTGGCAGAAATAAATTTTACAAGAGGAGGTAAGGTAACCCAGAATAAATATGGTACCCTCCCAGTCACCATACTAGCCACTTTGTTTGCAACGAAGGTTGATTTTTGTGTAACTATAAATCCTGCAAATGAAGCTATATTAACGTTGATAGGGAAAGTAATAGTGCTATTGGGTATTGGATACTTACTGATAAGAATAATAAAAAGGATCTTACAGAAATTAGTCAGAAACATTTGCCAAGGAACTAGAAAATCAGACAATAAGGAAGAAAAGACCTTGAGAATTAAAAGAGGTAAACGGCAGTTAAAGAAAGTTCACTCCAGCGAAGATGAGGAAAATAGTGGATAAAAGTTGCGCCTGCCAGAGGTGTGGAGAATGGCGGTTGTCCCTTGCTTACTTACTGAATTTCTAGAATGAGGTGGGTAGTTCAAATATGTTCACTTGCAATCGAACAGGGTAACTTTTATAAAATACTTTAATTGTAGAATAGGAAGAACATATTTCAAAAAGGAGGGAAATGTAATGGAATAATGTGTGTGTTGAAATATATGTATTCAGATATATGATTCTTTATATGTATGCAAAGATATATTTAAGTGGAAAAATACAGTTATGTGCAAGTGAGATCTTAGTGACAAGAACAAGCCCGGAAGGTGATAACATCTACCCCTGCGGTCAAGATGCGAGATCAGACATATGATGTTCTAACCACACATGGCAGATGTTTCCACTTAGAAGTGATACACAACTCTATATATGGACATGTTATACAATAAGTGCTTTTGCAAGTAATCAGCAGAATCTTTTTTGCTTTGTTGTCTGCCTATAAAAGGCTCCCTGAATAAAGGAGCAATAGCTCAGTTTATCTTGACCTCAATTGTGTATGTCATGATTTCTTTACTCCTGATCGATCAGTAAAGAACGCATACGATATCTGAAGATAGTGAATTTCAAGGACAAGAATTACCTTAAAAGGGGCTAAATTGTTTTATAAATCAATTAGTGGGCCAAATTTCTTTAATGGTTATATGTAAGGGAAAAACATATTTTATTAGATCAAAGTGCCATATTATTTCGTTACCAATCGGGCAATAATATTTTTTTTTAAGATGTGACAACACTTAATATTTACAGATGGTGACACCATTTAAAGTACATGCTTGTGACACTACAAATGGCAGCATGTACTTGTGCTCATGTGCATGTGTCCATGTGCCCCCAGTCTGTTCTGGTAATCATTTATGTTGAGGGATATATGTTGAATTGTACACAAATTTGGCTTTCAGAATCTAATCTTCTAAGAAATTACTTGCATTTTATTATTAAGGCAAACTTGCAATTCATTGCAGAAACTTGAATTGATTGGTAATATTTGCTTTTGACAGTTTTTAAATTAAAGTAGTAAGAATGACTTTAATTCATGTTCTTTTAAGATAGATAATCTGAGTGTAAAAAGAAATGGCATCTTTGTCTTCCTGGTTCTCTAGTAAAATATTCATTTGTAACATCAGTTATATCAGCGAGCACAAGAGCGGAACATCTGGCTGACAATAGCATTAAACACAATTATTTTGTTAACTGTTGGCTACTGCGTCTAAAGGGAATCTTCATTTTAAAGTAGAGATGCTCACTGACCCCTGTGTTTTGATTTTGGTCTTTGTTTTGGATCTGGAATACCTTTGGGTTTTGGTTTTGGTTTTCCCAAAACAGCCCTTGCATGTTTTGGTTTTGGTTTGCTATATTACAAAAACATTCAATTTTTTGGGCTAAAATCACATAATTTAGGTATTGTTTTGCACCTACATTATTATTAACCTCACTAACACTAAATTCCAGTGATTTCCATTCAATTGTTACCATCTCAAAAGTAACAATATGCTTTTCATTCACTTTCAGCCAAATACTGCAGCGAGCTGGCTGGATGTTAAGCGACAGCGCAACGAAACAAACACATTGCAGTTTATATCACACCTAGAAAACATTGCTACACACCAGTGTCACAAATTCACAATAGAAAAGTAATACAAGATGAAATTGTCCTTGGGACCTCCCACTCACCCATATGTTGGATCTTACAAAGGACATGCACACTTTAACAAACCAAGCACTTCAGCGACAAGGGCTGTCACTTTTGTGGCTGAAGTGCTTGGTTTGTTTGGGCCCCCACTAAACCATCTATCAATGCCCTAAAGGCAGGTTAGACCAACAGTGCTGTAAAATGAATTCTACACTGTCAAGATGTTGTCGTCATCATCTTCAGCATCATCCTCACCCTCATCAGTGTGTACATCATCATCAAAGATTATTAATTCATCTCCGCTGGAATCCGCCATTACAGAAGTGTCAGTACTTGGATGTATTTGCTGGTAAATGCCTTCCCTGTGGAAGATGTAGCTAATTTTGATGAACATCATCTTTTCCACATTTTCAGGAAGTTGCCTCCTAAATTGATCACTGACAAGGTTCCTGGCTGTGCTGAACACTCTTTCTAAGTACATACTGGAGGGTGGGTAGCTTAGATATTGCAAAGCACGTTTGTACATGGGTTTCCAATTGATTGTTTTTTCCTCCCAGTATGAAAAGTTACTATCTGATATTTCGATTTCAGTGAACTCTTGAAAATAATCCTTCACCATTCTTTGCATGTTAATAGTAGGATCGGATGGAGTTATAGCCGAGGTCACACTTTTTATGCTAAAATCTTTCAAACCAGACCAAATGTCAAACTGTTGTGGTCTTCCACCTGCGTCATCCTTGATTCTCTTTGGAAAGAGCAATTTCTTACGAGCAGCAGCTGCCTGAGAAACTGAAGGAGGAGACACCATCAATACACGGACCAGTTCAGCGGTCAACTTGCTGACCAGGAGCTCCTTGCATCTCTTCAGATCTCGGTCAATTGGAAGCAAAGAATCTATGTAGGTCTTAAAGCTAGGATCAAGCACAGTCGCCAAAACATAGTGATCCGACTTCAAGATTTTAATAACTCTTGGATCATTGCGAAGCGAATTAAGTACTTTATCTACAAGGCCAACATACTTTGCGGAATTGCTTTCTTTCATCTCCTCCTTCAGTTTGTCAAGCTACTTTACCAAAAGTCGAATTAAGGGAATGACTTGGCTCAAGCTAGCAGTCTGAACTCACTTCACTTGTTACAACTTCAAATGGTTTCAGCACCTTGCACAACACAAAAAGGATTCTCCACTGTGCAAGAGTGAAATACATCCCCCCTCCTTTCCCAATGTCATAGATTGTGCAATACGCTTGGATGGCTTTGCGCTGTTCCTTCATCCTCTGAAGCATGTACAGGGTGGAATTCCACCTTGTTAACACCTCGGGCCTGAGTCATTAAGGGACGCAAAATGAGCACAGCGTACGTACGTGCACTAATGCATGTACTTGGTGTGTGCGAACAGCCAAAGTCATCAAGCTGCGTATTCCCACATACGCAGCTTCATGAGTTGCGGCGCAAATGTTCCTATTGTACCCGTTTACGGCCGTACACGCCAGCACATACTTGCAGAACCTGCAGAAGCGAACGCTACGCTCTTTAGTGCATAGTAACATCATTGGTGTATCTCTCAATTGTTGAATCATGGTGCTGGGTAGAATTAACCGTAAAATATATATTCCCCTTGTTATGCTACTTTGTTTACCCTGTCAAGATGTTTTACTTTTGATGAATTAAATTTATTAATATGAAAATATTTTCATTGTTTTATCGTATATCATATAACAGTATATCATGTATATTTGATGTGGTTTTATTAAGTCATATGTATTATATAATATATATGTATATATATATATATATATATATATATATATATATATATATATATATATATATATATATTATATAAGCCTTTCGTGTGAGCTGGAAGGAAAAGGATATGAACAGGAATGAAGTAGTTATTCAAATAACCTATGTTTCCAATCCAGAGATTTTCAACAAAGACTTGCACAGACTTCTTCGACTTGTCCATTGCATCCAGGAGACTCAAAAGGATCAGGATAAATACTAAATACTTTCTCAGTCAATTGTTATATGATATGTGTAAATTATAGTAGAACCTTATTTTGTTGAAACACAAAGTACATCTCTGGTCTGTTTAAGATCAGAGTTTTCAGCAAAGAAAAAGAGTGGAAGATTATTATTTTGTAAATAAACAATGATCCAATTTTATTCGTTTAGTCTCTTTTGATGAAGGAATTATTTTATTGGGGCCTTATCACATTATATACCGGATGTGAGGTGTGACTCTATTGGTTGGCCTCTTCTCCATTGGCTTTTAAACAACAGCTTGACTTAAGTGTATAATGATAATACGTAAATTTGTTCAATCAAATCACACACATACCAGTTTTTCTTTTAACAAAAAATTTTTAATTTCTAAACTAAAACTATGAACAAATGTGAACAAAGAAACAATCAATGAAAGGTATTTAATTTTTTTTTTGCCTTTTTCTTTATGCTTTTTATATTTTTTTTCTTGTTTTTTTAGTTCACTCAGAAGCCTCTGGCTGTTGTCTTGGAGAGCCCATCAACTCCTCATCAGATGCAAAAAACAAAAGACAACAATTTAGTAAATGCACTCTTAATACATTAATGTGGTGAAATGCTAGCTCTAGGTTCTTGTACCTATGCATTTTGTAAGCTCGGCATAGTGCATAAATGAATGTTACCCAAACACTGGCCCCATTCCTGAAATTTTGATAAATGTAGGAGTAATTTTTATTTTTAATATTATTATCTATGACTAGAAAGGGTATGCAGTGCCGTACATAACATATACTGAAAACAGAACCAAGACACAACACGATACACTAATATATACAAAGACAGGTGACAGGGTAAAGCAAATCAGATTATCTTTGACAGATAGTGAAAGAGATGGTAGAAATCAGCAAGAAGAAGGCCTAAGCTTAAGAAAACAGGGAAAACAGGGCTAGCGAAGAAGGCCAAGAGGGTGAAGGAACTGTAGAAGGAGCACACAACAAAAGAGGGCCATGCGCATGAGAGCTTTCAACCTAAAGGGAAAGGGGAGACACAAGTAATACAAAGTATATAGTATTATATTGTTTTGGTGTATACATTAACATTCTTTCAAATTTTGCCAAGGAGAATCTCACCCTCTAGGGTGCATTTTTAAAGCCAGCCAGCTGAGTTGGCCTGCGCCCAAGACAAGAATTGGGGGGAGCACATTTTTCCCATTGTGGGAACTTAGGATGCCCTGTACTGTGAATGGGCAGTGAAAACTGTTTGTCATGTTCTACGTCTATCTCGTAAAAAAAAAAACAACCACAACTCAAGTATACAAAAATTACCATGTAATGTACTTACTTTCCTCAACCAGCACCTGTGGTTGCTGAGAGGTGGATTCTGGTTGGCTCTGGAAGAGCCGAGGTGATGCTGCCAGGTCATCTGACTGCAGCAAATCCTCCACCACCGCTGACTCCTCCTGTGGCTGGTGGCACCTCCGGTGTGACCACCTGTTGATGTTGGCGGTGGTGTTGGGAGCTGCGTTGGCGTCCTGTTGGAGACCATGATGTGTTAGCTTACGTGTATTTTTATAATTTATTCAACATACACAGCGAATACATATATACATGCAGCGAATGGTAGCTTTGAATGCTAAAATGGTACTCATGTCAATAACATGAAAATTTTGAAAAAAATTGACACTAAGATTTAGAAAATATATATAATAGGAAATAATCAGAATAATAGTAAATAAGACTAACATTAATAAAATGTTTAGTATGATAATGGTCAGAAAATAAGCCTTTTCTGTCCATATTTCCTGTGAGCAGAAAATATTACATTGCCATATTATATAGTGTTTGAGGGCGACTCACTAGTAACAATTTCCACCCTCAAATCTGCAAGAAGGTCGGGCTGTCGTTTCCGCAGATCACTCCATCAGCGTTGCAATTGCACGATGGAGCGACGGGTGCCAACCTGCAGACGCCTGCGCACGACTCTGTATGCCTGCTGTTTTTCTTCATTTCCCATGTACCTTCCTGCGGACTCAAAGCAACGGTCCATCGTTGCTGTAAGCACCCGCAGTTCGGTACGTGAGAATGTTGCAGACCTCATTTTGTATCACAAGGGCCAGTTTAATATCTTGCTTACCTATTGGTTCTCAGTGCACGTTGGTGCATCTGCACGTCCATCGCGGAACCTTTACTAAGATGGCTGACTGACCTGTCAATCATTGCTCAGGCGATGGGACGGCCTAGTGTTCTGGCGCATATGCAACGCACCACTATAAAACCGCATACTGCATGCGATAGTTCGCCCTGAAAATTTCTGCATGGACCACGTTTTTGCTGTCAGGAAACGTATTGCATTGGTGGATATTGAGGTAAGTAACATGGGCCTTGGTCTGCTACCTGACATAGCGTCATAGGAAATGGAATAGTTGCACTTTCTTTTTTCCTTTTTTAGTTTTCTCTAACATTTCTTCTAAAAAAAACGGGGTAAGCTTGCTCCATTTTGAGGCAAGTAACATGGGCCTGGGTCTGCTAACCTGACATAGCGTCATAGGAAATGGAATAATTGCACTTTCTTTTTTCCTTTTTTAGTTTTCTCTAACATTTCTTCTAAAGAAAACGGGATAAGCTAGCTCCAATTTCAGGTAAGTAACATGGGCCTAGGTCTTCAGCTTTTTGGTCTAGTGATGGAATAAACTTATTTTATTTCAATTTGTAGACATGTCTGAACAAGACTCCAATCAGCCATCGGGCTCATCATCTGTTGCTGTGAAAAAAAAACGGCAGCCCAATTTTACCAAAAATGAAATAGACATTTTGGTCGAATTGGCTGTTGATAGGCTCTACTCCACTCCGCGTCCACTCTCTGCACCATCCAAAGCCATAAAATGGGAAGAAATAACAAATGAGATTTTTGGGGATAATTTTATCCTGCTAATGTGTCTATTTTGCACACCTTGCCTCAGTTGCAATCTTTGCACATCCCTGATTGCCGGAAGGCAAAGGAGTCATATGTACTCCCTGGCCACAAAGCTACCAGGTTACGAATCTGGAGAGAGGCGTCACATATAGCTTGGACATTTATAGAATGGAAATGCTTGCGATTCAAAAAATTAGCAGCATTCCCACCGGAGGGGACCAAGGCTACAAGAGTCCCATCGACTGCCCCTATGACGTGCGGGAAACCGGCTATATTGGAAAACTGCCGTTTTATCGGCACCAGGGACTCCTCATCGAGTGGCAGATGTATGAATTGCCTTAGCCGCGACACAAACGCCCCCAGAACAACCTTCAGCACACGACTGAAGGACTTCTGGGACGTCCCTGAAGCAACTCCCACAGTGGTCTGAAATGACCCTGTGGCGCAAAAGTGCAATACTGCCAACAGTTTGGTCAATGGCGGTATTGCTGTTGGGCTGTTGCGCTTGGGCTTCAGGTCAATCTGCACTATGCACATGGTGTCCAGGATAACACGAGGCGGGAGCCGATAATGATGCACCACCTCAGCATCAGACATGCCAAAGAGGCTGACACGTGGCCTGAACACACGCTCCCTGGGTCTGCGACAATAGGCTACTTGCTGATTTTGGAGGCGGTGACGCTGGTTGCCCTCCTGTGCTGCCACATATGCCTCTGCCATTTCTAAGAAACGATATATTTGAAAGAGAAGGATGTAAAAAAAAAATATTAACTCATAGTTTTGGAAATGTCACTCCTATTTGCACAGGAAACATTTACAATATATATTACAATATACTTACACCAACAAGTGGGTTGGCCAAACTCATAATGTGGCTAAAAAAACAAAAAAAAAAGTGTCAGAGGGTGAATAAGAAGTTATGCCATCTGCTTCTATGCTATGTCAGGTTGCAGACCTAGACCCATGTTACTTACCTCAAAATGGAGCAGGATTATCCTGTTCACTTGCAAACAATTGTCAATGGAAAACTAACAAAGAAAAAATAAAGTAAACAAAAGATAAAAAAAAATTAAAAAGTACTTCACAGCCCAATACAATGAAACTATATATCTGTAACTATTATTTGAAACAAAGTATAACACCTAAAAAAACACAAAAGTGCAAGACAAATAAAACAATAAAGCAATAAAATGTTAAAACAAATCAACCAAAGAAACCATAGTAATATCTTAAAATATATCATGCAAACATACCAGTAAATGAGTCAGCAGTGAACAGGGCACATCATCTACGCAGAGCTTTATAGCAGTGGTTAATTTGCTAAGAGTATGCAGGTGAGGGTCAGCATGCGTCATGATCACATGGCGTTCCTTTGGGAAATTTGTGTGTGCTCGTGGTTCAGACATGAGAGATAAACTAGACCCCTGGCAGGCACATAGAGTACGCCACCACAAACGCGATCGCCTGCGTTCGCACCAGTATGACTTGGACGTAGTTAGTCGGGAACGCCCCTATTGGAAATGGACTTTTCTTGAAAAATGGAGTTGCAATGGAATTTTGTAACAGGGACACAAAATCTCAATTAACTGTGAAAAATCAGCTGCGTTTATAGGGGATATTGGACGCAGATCTAACACTAGCATAGTCGCCATGGAGTCTGTGATCTGCTTTGCAACTGGGTGACTGCTGTCATACTTGCTTCCTCTAGCAAAAGATTGTTTCACAGTTAATTGTTGTAAAGTACTAGTGGTCTTCTTCTTGGGCTGCTCATGGGAGGAAGATTCACCCCCAACAGCAGCAGGAGTGGGACTAACGCTCAAGTATTCTTCAGAGGAATCAAGGCCTTACCAATTTGGATGCAGTACTAACTCCGATCGCTACTGAGGATATTGATGAGGACGGTATTGTGGGTGTAGATTGCAGGCATCGGGATGTAGGTGAGAGAAGGGTCCTAGCTAATGATGGACAGCTTGTTGTTATTTTTTTACCATAGCTTTCAGATTTTCCCAACACCTTGCCTTGAACTCGCGTCAAATGGCGTAACATGGATGAGGTTCCTAGATGGTTAAGGTCCCTTCCTCGACTGACTGTGGCTTTACAAACACTATAAATGGCTAGACAACTGTTCTTAAGATTTAGATAGAAATAATTCCACCTATAAGAAGTGACTTTTTTGGTCTTATGTCCAGCCGTGACAATGGCCTTCTTCTTATCACGTGCCAGAACTGCTTCCACTGGTGCAGGACCTACACAAACAACATCATCCTCATCAACATCCTCATTAACACCCTCGTTGGCTACACAAATATCCCCCTCATCCTCTTCCAATTCCAAAGTGGCATCCTCAATTGGTTTATCACCGGCTACACTCGGGCTGTTCAGGCACACATCAGCAGAAATACTGAAAGGCGCCTTCTATATGGGTACACTATAAGAATGGTTACGATTACACATAGCACTCGTGGATGGACTCTCCTCAGGGATTGCTGTCATTTCTGAATCTGAGCATACATTTTCCTCTAATGCTTTACTGTTTTCTTCCAGCTCTGCTTTTACACGTAACAGTATTTGTGCACCACTTTTGGACTGCAAATTACTTGGTCTTGCTCGGTCACGAGTGACCTTACAAGAAGCCTCAGTAACAATTTTAGATCTCGCACTCATAGAGAAAGGCGCAGGCCTCTATCTTTCTTTGCCACTACGTGTTTAGAATGGCATGTTGGCAATTTTTTTTATCGGCAGTTAACTTTTCCTGGATTACAGCTCTTTTTTTCTTCAACACAGTAAAAGGTGTTTATTCGTTTGTTTTTTGTCTTTGACTTCAAAAGACTATGTACTTTAACATATGCTTTATCAGATGACGTACAGGGATAACTATCATCAGGACTGGTGGCAACAGCTGCTTGCTGCTCCTGCTATTCTGTGTACTGCTGTTAATCCGTTTTGATAACACTGTACACTTAGCAGTGCAAATTCAGAAAATAAGCCTGCAAGGACTTGTATATTGTATTTCAGCAATGACAAAAATAGCCATGGAGTTCTTGTCTTTGGGTGTATAGAACACCCTACACTTACTGCTGAAAATTATACAAAAAGGACTTGTATATTTCTATTCCTTCAATGAGAAATTCATCAATGGAGCTCTGTGCTTTGTCACTCTATCCTAATGGCGCTAGATGGGGGTGGAGGGCGGTACTTATTGATTCCAAAACTTGCGAGATCCGACGACGTCACAATGACGTTTTGCCTCGTTTTGGTATCCGACTAGGCGTGAAAGTACCAAGCAGACTCAGTACTCGGATTCCAGCAGTTTGGGTGGGTTTGGTTTTCTATTTTCTATTTCAAAGTTTTATTTTACAGAAAAGGCCCTGTTAACACCAATACAACCAAATGCAGGACCAATCAGGAGCAAATCAACCCCCACCCTCCTACAAATGTTTCCAGTTGCTGTATTTCCAGGCCTAACAAACTGGAGAATTTGGAGTGCAACACCTCTTCCACACAAAGGCATGGACCTGGGAATAACCCAGGTTGTGTGTCTGTGTGAATGGGGTTACCCAGGTCATGCAACCTGGAACACGACCCTGGTTATCCCTGGGCTGGAGCCAATTACATTGCTGTCCTAAAGGTGTTTCCAGGTTATTAGGCCCGTGTTCATTTAAAAGTAGCTCATTGGAGGGGCTCAACTTAAAAATACAGGACAGACCTGGGTGCAGTGTGAAAGGTAGCAACCTATGATATACTCGGGATCAAAGTGCAGTGTGAAGGGTTGCCACATGGGTTGAAACTCTGTTTCACGCTCAAGAAGTCGGGAGAATACCAATACAGTTTGCTCAAATTGGCACTACCCTCCAAGAAGCACGGAATTTAACGGAGAGGGAGGTATTTGCCAGGGACCCCCGCAAGGGATTTTGCGCTTCACGGCTCCCTAACCACAGGTTGTGGTTCTCATGGATGATGACAAGCAATTTCGAGGTGAGAACCAGGAAACAGGCGAGGAGATGTTGCCTGAGTTGAACTGCAGCTGTAGTTGATGCAGAGGACCTGGGGAGCTGGAAAGCCCCTAGAGTTAGGATCAAAGAAAAGTGCGATGATCTGCAGCTGAAGTTGATGCGGAGGTGCTGGGGAGCTGATAAGCCTCTAGAGTTAGGATCAAAGAAAGGTGCAATGATATGCAGCTGGAAGGAGGAATGCACTGCACTACCTGTCCAACTGGAAATTGGACAGGTAGGAATGCTCTGCAGACACAGGGAGAAGTGGAGCCAGAATAGAACAGGTCTGATCAGGAGAAGAAACTTGAAGATCTTTCACCCAAGCTATGCAGGAGGTGCCTTAAGTAGAGGATCTGAACCGCCGATTGGCCAAACAGAATGAATGGGGAAAACATGGACACGTGCATGCGCAGAAGACCCGGAAGATGGCACCCGCAGCATTTGACAGAGGACAGCATCACTGTGATGGAGGTAAGCGACAGCGAGTGAGCACGTAGCAGATCAGCTGGGATTTTGGTGAGAAAGGTGTATTAGAGAGACAAAGTGGTGGGTGCAGCTGACTGAGGGTTATTACCTGGAGTGCACAGTCAGAAGTGGCAAAAGGGCCTGAATATATATATATATATATATATATATATATATATATATATATATATATATATGCGCCAAAGTCTTCCCCTTCTTCTCAGTTCTACAATGATTGAGCTTTTATTTATATAATATATACTGTATATATGTATATATATATATATATATATATATATATATATATATATATATATATATGTATATAGATATATATAGATATATACCGTATATACTCGTGTATAAGCCGAGTTTTTCAGCACATTTTTTGTGCTGAAAAAAGCCCCCCTCGGCTTATACTCGAGTCCCACTTACCTGGTCTCCGTTTTCCAGTCTCCCCCGCTCATCTGCAGGCATCTGCAGCCTCTGTGGATCACTGTCAGCCACCATTTTATTGTAGCCCGTTTTTGTGTGTTCATTGCACATGGAACAATAAAGTTAAATGAAAAGGAGCCTGTCAGTCAAAGCTAAAGACCGGGACATTTCCATCTAGCCCCGCTGGTCAGAGACACATGTGAGTACCCTGACTTGTCCACTGCCATTGCACCATTTGCAGCAGTTTTATAAAGTCCAATATTTTCATTTTTTATCACCTATTAATAAGTGTCTGAAGATTCTTTTGCATAACTGTGAAATCATTGAAAAGTCTAAAAACATCCCAAACTTCAAGTATAATAAGGGTTAAATCACACAAAGCAAATTGTATTGTTCTGTTAAAATGTTTCTTCCAGCAAACAAAATCAAACTTATCTTTATCTGAGCTATTATATCAAATTCTATTTAGTGTATGTGCAGCATCTTTTGCATTACTAAAGCCTAAATTACTGTACTGTTCTGAACACTTAGGAGTAACTGCTCATCACCTTCTAAAGGCGAATAAACTTAACTGGCACATGTATTTAATATCCACAGACTGTCTCATTGATTTATATATTAATGATCTGAGTTGTCTTTAGTGAATGTTATTTATATCTGTGTTCACCTATTAGGCTTGATACCAAGTGCAGAGGATTTAGTTTAACCATTTGTGTACAATTTATTAGGATATGGGTATATATTATGTACTTATATAATTTTATTGATGTTTAATAACAATAAATTTTGATATATTCATTTACAACCTCACGTTTGTATTATTAGGAGCCCAGCGTTAACGATATACAGCACTGTTTTTATTTTTGAAACTTACCAGTAGCTGCTGCATTTCCCACCCTAGGCTTATACGCGAGTCAATAAGATTTCCCAGTTTTTGTGGTAAAATTAAGTGCCTCGGCTTATATTCGGGTCGACTTATACTCGAGTATATACGGTATATATATATATATATATATATATATATATATATATATATATATATATATATATAGTTTAATATAGAAAAGTAGTTAATACAACATTAATTGTGTATTTGGTGAATGCAGAGTATCTCTGTTTCTTTTTTCTTTCTCTAGGGTGACCAAATACTCTGTGCAGGATTTACAGTGATGCCACATGCATTGATCCTCCGTTGGGGTTTCTCATGTTGTGGGGAATACTACTCTAAGTAGTCTCATTACTCCATATGACCTTCTGACACAAACCCATTCTCAGGAACACCAGAGTACCCCAGTATCCTGGAACACTATGTTCCCCCTAGACGTGAGGAATATGAAATGTGACAGGCTGATCATCTTAATTGAACTTGCTGCTTGGCCCTTCTCATCATGTTGATAGGACTACTTCACTCCCTCTCAGAAGCCTTACGGCTCAGCACTCAGTTGCCCTCCCGGTGACTCAATCTGTAGCCACCGGGAGGAAGTTGACTGAAATAAATTAGTGTCATAGAGTATATGTTATAATGATACATCCTATTTTTAAGTTTATCTTACAGTTCGAGAATAAACTGCTGTGTAGCAGAAGTCTTCATTTGTGTTCATTTGACCTAAAGAGACCGATATATTAGTGTATGCATGGCTTAATATTCCAAAATTGTTAAGGAATGATTTATTGGTGGGCTTAGTAATTGATAAGAGTAACCAAAGACACCACAGAAATGTCATTGTTACAGTTAACCCCTAGGGACTACCAAGAAGCGTACTTGCATTTTATTAAATGCATCTAAAATTAGAGTTAAAATTAATTGAAATCTATACAATTCCCTAAAGCTTCAGTCGGTTATGTGGCCCCGGTTATTCAGTTATATTTTCCATACCACCACTCTTAAATTTCCATTTCGTCCACTGTATATAGGGACAGGTGAAATCCCACTCATGCTTTCATACAGCAAACAGGTGCGCCACATGGGTGTTATTAGTATGTTATGTTCTTTACTGGTTAATTGATGCAAGGTGGAAGAAGATAGAATCTTTGTTTGTTGTGGGTGGGATGACCAAAGCTAGTGAGGTGTCTGGTGACTAGACAAAAAATGTATGTCTAGCCACATGATATGGTGAACAAACTGCTGTCCTGTCCATGCCATCCTGACAATAAATTGGACACTTGATTCAACTATCCTGATGTGAAGTATTGTGAGAATATCAAACTCCTCACTATATATATATATATATATATATATATATATATATATATATATATATATATATATATATATATATATATATATATATATATATATAGGAATAAAAGGAACAGGGTGCCAGGGTGTATTACCACAATATAATACAGAAGTAAGAAAGAGATATATATAGTGTGATAGAATAGGCTCACACTTAAATCATACTCTGTGAATATCAAAAATGAGAGTAGAGCCAATATAGTGATTAGGATAAGCACTCGTGTGAAACACTGTCTCCAATCCCAGGTGAATTCACCACTATCAATAGTTCTGCGTACCAGATATGTAATTCATTCGGAAATATTAACACAGATGATGATGTCTCCAACAATATTGTGTATCTTCAATGTTGACACTCCTCATAGAAAGGGATTCATAATTATATATATATATATATATATATATATATATATATATATATATATATATATATATATATATATCTGTCTGCTATATGCCCCACAAGCCTGAACGCCTCCTAGATGAGTACCTAAAGATACCTTTATATGCATTTTACATGTGGTTTTATGTAAGTTTGATACTTACTTTTTATTATTAAATTTGTGATATACAGTATTACACTATCTCAGTTTTCATTTATATATATATGGCTCTGAGGTCCCAGCTGTCTATTATAAATCCCTTTCTATGAGGAGTGTCAACATTGAAGATACACAATATTGTTGGAGACATCATCATCTGCGTGAATATTTCCGAATGAATTACATATCTGGTACGCAGAACTATTGATAGTGGTGAATTCACCTGGGATTGGAGACGGTGTTTCACACAAGTACTTATCCTAATCACTATATTGGCTCTACTCTCATTTTTGATATTCATAGAGTATGATTTAAGTGTGAGTCTATTCTATCACACTATATATATATATATATATCTCTTTATTACTCTGTATTATATTGTGGTAATACACTATGTGACTCCCCCTCGGTTTTTAGGACTGGCTGCCGCCTGCAAATTGGACTTTTGTGTATATTATAATAGTAATATTTTTGTTTGGTCTTTTTTCATACAGAAGTGGGTTACGCGCCCCGTTTTTGGTATCTGTCGTGTGTTATATATATATATATATATATATATATTATACATACATACATACATACATATGTATACCTAATTGTGAGAGAAGATACTCACAACGTTTGCCTCATCTCACAGTGTGCTCCTGGTTAGCAAACCACAGTAAGCCGTTGGTCTGTTGCAATCAACACTCTGTCCCTCTTGCACTCCAAATTTTGCAATCCTTTAGATCTGGACCAGTGTACCCCAATTGCCACTTTCTTAGGTACATTTTTAGTACTGGGATGGACTCTTCATTTGCCTTCAGAACTGCCTGGATTTTCATGGCAAGGATTCAACAAAATGCTGCAAAAAATTCCTTAGAGATTCTGGTCCATGTTCACATAAAAGCATTATGCAGTTTCTGCAGATTTGTCGGCTGCACATACATGCTCTGAATCTTCATTTCTACCACAAGCCAAAGGTGTTCTACTGGACTAAGATATGGTGATTGTGGGACTGTGGAGGTCATTGGGGTACACTGAATTCATTGTCATGTTTGTGGAACAAACTTAAGATGATGTGTGCTTTGTGACATGGTCATTATCCTGCTGGAATTAACCATTAGAATATGGGTAGTAGACTGTGGTAGTAAAATGATGCACATGGCCAACAACAATACTCAAATAGGTTGTGGTGTTTAAACAATCCTTAATTGGTATTAAGGGGCTAATGTGTGCCAAGAGAACATTCTCCACACCATTGCACCACTTCAACCATCCTGCACCATTGACACAAGGAAGGATAGATACACAGATGCATGTTTATGAATCTGTTGGAGGTACTGATGTATATGGTCTAGACACAGTATTCAAAGATGGCCTGAAGACAGGGACTGGCAGCGTTCAAGAACGAAGTCCAATGCATAGGCCAAGATCAGGGGCAGACAACTTTCAGATGTTGAATCTAAATAACAAACTAAGATCAAAGGAAGGATAGAGAAGCAGAGTCTAATACAAAATTTAGGTCACAACTGTAGAAAGATATACAGAACAATGCAGGCTCTGCACAAAGGTTCAAACTATCACTAGCTCATATAGCCAGGAGAGTATGCCTGAAGGTCCAATAGGAGGTCTGGAGGATAAGCCTCTCAATCACATGATCCACAATAAGGAAACTGTCTTCTCAAGCTGGAAGTAGCAGTGCCTGTGACATACACTTTCTCATTTCTAGGAGACCAGGTAAGCAACAGTGTCTGATTCACCAATGCTGCATGAGGTTTCATAACAATTGGCACTGAAAACCTAATTAAGAGACACTGGCTGCTGTTGTTAAGTGACAGCCATGAGTGAGGCAGTGTTTGCATTGATTATAGCAGGGCTTGAGTCAGTCCTGTCACCTGCAGCTGTGCATACCCTGTTTAAAAGCATATATCTGGTGACGGTCAGTGCTCTCAAACTGGATCAGGAAAGATGTCCTGTATGAATCTCATATAGATTAGAGATGGGCGGGTCCGGTTCTCCGAGAACCGAACCCACCCGAACTTTGGGTATCCGAGTACCGAGCTGAGCAGCTCGGTACTCTCCCGCCCATTCCGAATCCAAATCGAGGCCGAACGTCATTGTGACGTTGTCGGATCTCGGGACTCGGTTCTCGCGATACTTCAACTTTATAAATACACGCCTCCACAGCAATCCATCGCCATTTGACAGAGGGAGAGAGCAGGGTGTAGTCATAGGCTAATTAGAGCAGGGACAGAGAATACAATATTGTTCTTTCAATTGCTCTAACCAAAATCGCTAGTGCAGAGAGGAGGATAGAGGTTTATTATTTTTTCTTCATATTTGGCACTCCCCAGCGCTTTTGGGGTGTCCCCCATAATTGTGCATTAATATTTCTGGCGGTCAAAAGTCATATCTGTCAGCAGTATCTACTAAATAATTTGTAGCACACCTCAGTGCTTTTGGGGTGTCCTCCCTAATTGTGCATTAATATTTCTGGCTGTCAAAAGTCATATCTGTCAGCAGTATCTACTAAATAATTTGTAGCACACCTCAGTGCTTTTGGGGTGTCCTCCCTAATTGTGCATTAATATTTCTGGCTGTCAAAAGTCATATCTGTCAGCAGTATCTACTAAATAATTTGTAGCACACCTCAGTGCTTTTGGGGTGTCCTCCCTAATTGTGCATTAATATTTCTGGCTGTCAAAAGTCATATCTGTCAGCAGTATCTACTAAATAATTTGTAGCACACCTCAGTGCTTTTGGGGTGTCCTCCCTAATTGTGCATTAATATTTCTGGCTGTCAAAAGTCATATCTGTCAGCAGTATCTACTAAATAATTTTTAGCACTCCTCAGTGTTTTTGGGGTGTCCTCCCTAATTGTGCATTAATATTTCTGGCTGTCAAAAGTCATATCTGTCAGCAGTATCTACTAAATAATTTTTAGCACTCCTCAGTGTTTTTGGGGTGTCCTCCCTAATTGTGCATTAATATTTCTGGCTGTCAAAAGTCATATCTGTCAGCAGTATCTACTAAATAATTTTTAGCACTCCTCAGTGTTTTTGGGCTGTCCTCCCTAATTGTGCATTAATATTTCTGGCTGTCAAAAGTCATATCTGTCAGCAGTATCTACTAAATAATTTTTAGCACTCCTCAGTGTTTTTGGGGTGTCCTCCCTAATTGTGCATTAATATTTCTGGCTGTCAAAAGTCATATCTGTCAGCAGTATCTACTAAATAATTTTTAGCACTCCTCCGTGTTTTTGGGGTGTCCTCCCTAATTGTGCATTAATATTTCTGGCTGTCAAAAGTCATATCTGTCAGCAGTATCTACTAAATAATTTTTAGCACTCCTCAGTGTTTTTGGGGTGTCCTCCCTAATTGTGCATTAATATTTCTGGCTGTCAAAAGTCATATCTGTCAGCAGTATCTACTAAATAATTTGTAGCACACCTCAGTGCTTTTGGGGTGTCCTCCCTAATTGTGCATTAATATTTCTGGCTGTCAAAAGTCATATCTGTCAGCAGTATCTACTAAATAATTTTTAGCACTCCCCAGTGGTTTGCGCTCAGAATGGATTCAAAGCAGTCCACATATGATCTGAATGAGTAACCAGGTTCTGTCACCAGTCCTGATGTTAGTGTTCCCAGTACGTCATCTGGCCAAGGCGATGTCAAACAACAGAGTGTTTTCAAATTAGTGCAAAAAACAAAAACCAAAAAAAAATTTACTGTATTGAAGCGAAAAAGAAGTGTAACTGAGCAAAAGTTAAGTGACGATAAAAAAAAAATTGCAAGCATGCCATTCTACACGCGCAGTGGCAAAGAGAGAATGAGGCCTTCACCTTTGGCTATTAGTGGCAGATCCCAAAAAGTTACCCAGCCTACAATTGGTGCACAACTACTGTTACGCGTCAAAGCCGAGCTGCAAGATAACAGTGAGGCATTACAGGAGAATATTTGCTCTGATTCACAAATGACAACAATCCCTGTGGAGAGTCCATCCAACAGTGGGATGTCTAATCGTGAGCATTCTGCTGATGTGTGCCTTAATAGCCCGAGTGTAGCCGGTGATACCCAAATTGAGGATGCCACTTTGGAATTAGAAGAGGATGAGGGGGAGATTTGTGTAGGCGACGAGGGCGCTAATGATGATGTTGATGATTATGATGCAGACAGATACCAAATTGCCTTTCTCAATTTCTATTTATATTCTAGATTATATAACGGCTGAATAGTTTTCTATTTTACTCCTAGTGGAGAGAGGATCTGATGCAGACAGATACCAAACTGCCTTTGTCCATTTCAATTTATATTGTACAGTATATAACGGCTGAATTTATTAGTATTTTATACAAGTGGAGGGGGGCCTAGAGAGACAGAAACCAAACTGGCTTTCTCCATGTCAATTAATATTGTACAGTCTATAATGGCTGAATTTTTTAGTATTTTATACAAGTGGAGGGGGGCCTAGAGAGACAGAAACCAAACTGGCTTTCTCCATGTCAATTAATATTGTACAGTCTATAATGGCTGAATTTTTTAGTATTTTATACAAGTGGAGGGGGGCCTAGAGAGACAGAAACCAAACTGGCTTTCTCCATGTCAATTAATATTGTACAGTCTATAATGGCTGAATTTTTTGGTATTTTATACAAGTGGAGGGGGGCCTATAGAGACAGAAACCAAACTGGCTTTTTCCATTTCTTTACATATTTAACTATAAGTGTAGGGTGTAATATACATTCAAAGACGATGGCTGCATTGCCAATATGCATAGATGGAGAGGAAGACAATCTGTTTTGTGTGTAGAATAGGCCTACCAACGAAGAATTAAACTGTTTTTTTGGATGATTTATTACCTCAACAATTAGATTACTTGTCTCTAAAACAGTTGGGGCACTAAATTGGGTTAATTTAGGCCCAAAAACATGGATTTTACAAAAAAATAGCAAAACAAAACCAAACAAAACCAAAACCAAAACCAAAACACGCAATGGCAGTTTTGCAAAACCAAAACCAAAACCAAAACACGACGGTAATCCAGATCCAAAACCGAATCCAAAACCAAAACACGGGGGTCAGTGACCATCTCTAATATAGATTCACATGCTATCCCAGATGATTACTGCCAGAACCACTTGCTAGGCAATAAACCTAGACAATAAATTTATTTATTTGGCTCAAGATAAACATATATCATTTGAGAGAACTGATGCTTTGCCACTTGGTTTGTTCTAATCTGTATGCTGGAACACCATTATTTCAACTTAAGTCAGCACTGCATCTATTTAAAGTGTACAAGGTCACTGAAATCCAACTAGTATTATAAAAGCCAATAAGGACATCTCAAAAAGTGACTGCCCAAATGAAAACTAGAGCAATCAGAAAGAGACTTTGTGATCAATGTTCCATTGAATGTGAACAAGGATAATGTGGACATTGAGATGATTACTGAGGGCCTGATTCATCAAGGAACGCATCTTGTTTTTTTCGCATAGTAAGTTGCGTAGAGAACTTTACGTAAAAACGGGACAAACACAAACCAAATAAGCAACGCAAAGTCGAAAAACACACCCACCTGCGGTCCTTTAGGCAACAGAAAACAATATGCAACGGATCCTAAGAAATTTACTCATTTTACAAGTTCCTCTACGTTCACTTACGCTACGTTAAGAAAAGCAAATGTATACGTCACGGCCAATGTAGGAGGCCTGACGAGTTTGTTTACAAATATTAAAACACAATCCTGTGGGTATTTATGCAGTAAATTTGTAACCTAATTATTCCTTATCAATATTTTGTAAACTTTGACTAATGACTTTGGATTGCTTCAAATGAGCTAAATCCACACTCTGCTACATGAAAGAAAGATCTATGATGGGTTTGTTTGTGTTTAAGTTGAACTGGGTGTATATCATGGCAAATGCATGTAATTTGCTTGCTTAAAAAAATATGCATAATTATTTGTTAAAAATGTATGTTTTAAAATTGAATCTCGATCGTTATAAAAAAATGCATAGCGTACTCTTCTATAAGCAATACATACACATTAGAGTGCATACAACCTCCACACAGATAAAGGGTGCGAGTCTGGATTAGAACTCATTACTCCATTTTTGGAAGGTGCAGTAGCTAACCACTAACACAAAGCTCTTTTTGAAAAAGAGTGAGAAGATCAACAATACAGCATGCGTGCTACAGATGAAAGTGCTAGTTAATAGTATTCTTCATTATTAATCCGAAATACATGCAAGTTATGACTCTCACAGGTAGCTTAGTGGTTAGCAGTTTGGTCTCACAAAAGTTTTGATATGAGTACAAATGCCAAGCATGACCATAACATCTGTATGCAGATTGTGGACATTAATCAAAGAAACACCACAGGAACTTGACCCAAACCAGCTTTTTTTTCTTACTTTTTTCTTTAAAAGTGATCAACTAAACGCTCGACCACAATGACAAATCTGCCCTCATATTTTACAATTATCTACCACTCAAATGCAACTTTCTTATGGCAAGTTGCTTTTTTCCTGGTTGACAATGTTAATGTTTTCACTTTCAAAAAGAATCATGGCCCACAGGTCACATGCACATTATTGTGTGCATGCTGACATTTATTACTAGGAATGTCCTAAGAGGGGGGGGGTGTTGATTTGGAGGGGACATTTTCCTTGAGGTTTAATGCCACATTTGTCTGGAAACCTTGTTTTATCTACATCTACGTCTTACAGGTTACGTTATGTACTCAGCTTTACCCAAACAGAATGGTGACCACAGTAGAGTAGCATGGTGGTTTGAGTCACTTGCACTTCTGTCTTACAACACTGAGGTCATGAGTTCAATTCCCAATGATGGACTGATTTGTGTGGAGTTTGGATGTTCTCTTCAATATTTGCATGCGTTTACTCTGATACTGCAGCATACATGGACCCGTATACACACAGGGACAGTGTACATGCACCCGTATGCACACAGGGACAGTGTACATGCACCCGTATGCACACAGGGACAGTGTGCATGGACCCGTATGCACACAGGGACAGTGTACGTGGAACCGTATGCACACAGGGACAGTGTACGTGGAACCGTATGTACAGAGGGACAGTGTACATGGACCCGAATACACACAGTGACAGTGTACATGGACCCGAATACACACAGTGACAGTGTACATGGACCCGAATACACACAGTGACAGTGTACGCGGACCCGCGTGCACAGGGGCACAGTGTACGCGGACCCGCGTGCACAGTGTACATGAAGTTGCTTTACTGTCTCTTTCTAAGACACCCAGGCCCTAAACTACGATAAAGCTAAACTAAGAAAATGTAATAGTACTATATGTGTGTATTCCAGTGAACACACAAATCTATGAATTAGCAGATCCACCATTTTGTGAGTGACAGCAATCTCACTACATAATAGTGCTGAATCTGCAGCTTACCACAGGATACCATGTCTGTATTGCTCAAGGAACACGTCCATTAAGGCTTCTGCCTTAATCGTGGTAATTTCATTGCTTTTTGGAGTTTGAGTGGAAGAGTTTCAATAGTTTTCTTACAGTTTAGATGGTGTGTAAGGAACCTTAATCGGACATGTTAAACCGTAAGGTCACCCGTGTTTTGGTTTAAGATGTGGGTTTGATTTTAAAACGTCTTTCTATTTTGGTTTTGGTACCAGTTTTGTCCAAAAAACATGAAAGGTTTTGGTTTTGGTTGTGGGATTAATTAATAATCGTGAAAAATATGTAAATGATGTTATTTTGAGCTGTTTTTGCTCCTATGTTTCTATTTAAAGCTTTATAATTTATTTCCAATCATTTCCAGTCTACTTTCTATAATCCCTTCACAACTGTCCAAATTTTCACCAATTCTGGTCGAAGTATGCAGCGAGCAGTCTAAATGAAGAATATTGTAGCTTTGCCACTGTTGCATTTGCTTTCTCTGATGCAATAAAAAAATGTCTAACAAGTCTACAGTTCTCTAACTCTGTCACATTTCGTAAATTGTCAGCCATCATATCTACATCTATACATGTATTCTTTGCTAGTACAAAATTCTGTCTTTTTATTTTCTCAGAATGTGGAATTTCAATTGTATTATCTTGTCAAGGCAGATGTTTTTGGCAACAAGATCTGCTTCAATGTCAGTCATATATACTTACTTGTGTGGGAAGGCCAACTATTGGTCTATCTGAACTGCCTGTTTTAAATATTTCTTACACTTCACTAAACTAATCTATACATTGTTATAAAAAAAATAAAATAATAAATATATATATATATATATATATATATATATATATATATATATATATATATATATATATATATATTCCTAAAACATCAAAAAAGAAGGGGCGCTTCCATGGTGTGTTATCCAGGTTAAAAAGTTTTATTCCAAACAATAAAATTGCACGTACCAAATGGTAAAATTATTCAGGCATAGATAATATAACAGCTCGATTTTCACGTACGAACGGCTCTATCTGAAGCAGCTCGAAATCAGAGAGTCCTCACGATCACCTCTACGCATTTCATCACTCAGGACTTCGTCAGGAGGCGTGGATATATATATATATATATATATATATATATATATAAGTGAGGCGCCACTAAAGGATTTAAGACAAATTGTTGTTTGTATCAAAAGGGTGTATTTAATCCATTCCAACGTTTCAGTATATTGCTTTCCTCAGGGACATCAAGTGAGAGTCTGACAAACACACTCAATACATACAGCATAGCATAATTAACATACCGTACACCTGCTGCTCTGTGAAACAAGCTGTCTAAAGTGTTAGCATTGTTATCCCAGCATGCATTGCAGGGGAATAGCACTCCCACTAGATCAAAACTGCCAATGAATAAGCAATGCAGAGTAACATCATCATAAGGGGCATGGCTAACAAACGGCGCCATGGCAACCCGAATTCTAAACATGCAAAAAAATACAAATATTCTAATGCAAAAGTATTAAACCAGCTACAGTGCGATAACAATTTAAAAGTACACTAAATAAAGACATTTAAAAAGAACAGGAAAATGCATATATGTTGATATGCAAATGGCAAAGTCTCACTTGGCTTTAAACTAGAGATGGGCGGGCTCGGTTCCCCGAGATCCGAATCCATCCGAATTTTGCCTATCCGAGTACCGAGCCGAGCAAACTCGGTACTCTCCCGCCCATTCGGAATCGACATCGAGGCAAAACATCATTGTGACGTATTCGTATTTCTGAGCTCGGTTCTCGCGAGATTTGAAAAGCATAAATACCAGCCTCCACAGCAATCCATCGCCATTTGACAGAGGGAGAGAGCAGGGTTAGGTCACAGGCTATATCAGCACAGGGACAAAGCAATAATTGGACACATTATTGTTTCTATTCAATACAAATCTAATACTAATACCAATTGTTACAGCATTAAGAGGAGGATAGAGGAGGTTTTTTTTTTCAATTTCTGGCACTCCAAGTACTTTTGGGGCGTCCCTTATTCCCCATTGTTTTGCAGTAATTTTTCTGGCTGTCAAAAGTTATATTTGTCAGCAGTATCTAAAAAAATATTTAGCACTACAAGTGCTTTTGGGGTGTCCCATATTCCCCAGTGTGAAACACTAATTTTTCTGGCTGTCAAAAGTCATATTTGTCACCAGTATCTAGCTAATACTATTTTGGCACTACAAGTGCTTTGGCCTCATTAAAATGGATTCAAAGCAGTCCACATACAAGCAGAACCAGCAACCCGGTTCTATCACCAGTCCTGATGGTAGTGTTCCCAGTACATCATCTGGGAAAGGCGATGTCAAAGTACATAGTCTTTTTAAATCAGGGGAAACAAGCACACACCCCAAAAAAATGTACTGTGTTTAAGCAAAAAAGAGATGTAACTAAGGAAAAGTTAAGTGCGGATAAAACAAAAATTTCCAACATGCCATTCTACACACACAGTGGCAAAGAAAGAATGAGGCCTTCGCCTTACTTTATTAGTGGCAGATCCAAACATGTTACTGAGCCTTCTTCTTGTACGGTCATTCGTGACCAAGCAAGACCAAGTAATTTGGAGTCTAAAAGTGGTGCACAACTACTGTTACGCGTCAAAGCCGAGCTGCAAGAAAACAGTAAGGCATTAGAGGATAATGTATGCTCTGAATCAGAAATGACAACAATCCCTGTGGAGAGTCCATCCAACAGTGGTATGTCTAATCATGAGCATTCTGTTAGTGTACCTATAAAGAAGGGCCCTTTCAGCAGTTCTGCTGATGTGTGCCTGAAGAGTGTAGCCGGTGAGACACAAATTGAGGATGCCACTATAGAATTAGAAGAGGATTAGAGGAAGATTTGTGTAGGCGACGAGGGCGCTAATGAGGATGTTGATGAGGATGAGGTTGTTTGTGTAAGTCCTGCACCAGTGGCAGCAGTTCTGGCATGTGACAAGAAAAAGGCCATTGTCATGCCTGGCCATAAAACCAAAAAATCCACTTCTTATGTGTGGAATTATTTCTACCCCAATCCAGACAACAATTGTATAGCCAGTTGTAGTGTATGTCAAGCAACATTCAGTCGAGGTAGGGACTTTAACCATCTTGGAACCTCGTCTATGTTACGCCATTTGACGAGAGTTCATGGCAAAGTGTTGGGAAAAGCTGAAGGTTCTTCCAAAAAAATTACAAGCACTCCATCATCAGCTAGGACCCTCTGGTCACAGACATCCTGAAAGCTACAAAATACACCCACCACACTATCCTCATCAATATCCTCAGTAGCGCTCGGAGTTAGCCCTGCATTCCACTTGTTAAGGCTGGATGACTCTTGCTTTATTATTGATTCCTCTGAAGAAAGCATTAGTCCCACTGCTGCTGCTGTTGCTGCTGCTGGGGGTGAATCGTCAGCCCAGAGGAAGGCCAAGAAAAAAAGCAGTCCTACATTTCAACAATTAAATGTGAAACAATCATTTGCTAGGGGAAGCAAATATGACAGCAGTCACCCAGTCACCAAGCGAATCACAGACGCAATGGCTGCCATGTTAGTGTTAGATCTGCGTCCAATATCCACAGTAAACGCAGCTGTTTTTTCACAGTTAATTGAGGTTTTGTGTCCGCGTTACAGAATTCCATCACGACACCATTTTTCCCGTAAAGCAGTGGTCGTCGAACAGGGGTAAATTACCCCAAATGTGGTAAAAATGACTTTTCCGGGGGTAACCATACGCCGCGGCTTCAAAGCGTTTTTTTTTTTCCTATGCCGTGGCTCCAAAGCGGGTTTTTTTTTCTTTAAATACATCACTTGACCGCATGGCTCCCAGCAGTCCCCTCTCCTGCTCTCTCCCACTGAATGTCATCACGGCCGACGTCAATTTCAGTGAGGAGCAGAGACAAGCAGCGGCAGAAGAAAACAGTTGATGAACAGAAAAGAGAGAAAGTCAATATAAAACTAAGTTAAATAACAGAGGCATATAGGGTGAGGGAGGAAAGATAAGGGGGAAACAAACTATGGAGGCATATATATATATATATAGTCAATTGCATTATTATTAGAGGTGCTTTAGTGTCTTTCTCTCTTTGGATTGTTTTACATTGGTGCTTAAATCAATTTCCATGTGTTCATTTTGTACAGCTTTCAGCAAGTGTGATCATTTTTTGTGTCTGTCCAAGAGAATTTCATACTGCTTGTTTTGGGGGAATCTGACTTATTTTTGAATTTTATTGGAATAAATATATTTTCATTGTATTTTCATTTAATTTTTTATATATGGAACATAATGTCCTCGTAATTATAGCTACAAATACAACTTCTTGGAAGAGATTCATCCAAACCGTTTTTAGATTTTGTGGTATGATATGGTCATCAATTGCTGCCAGGCTGTGTACCGTACTAGCAGGATATATCATCAATTTCTGGGGGTACAGTGTGCATTACAATTAATTTCAGTGGTTATGGAACCTCCTTTCTGTGCTCTCTAAATGTGTGCTGAAGGGTTACAACTTTTCCAATCACTGTCTTTTTTACCCTTCAGATGACATCAAATAGAAAATGAATATACCAGGAAGAGTTCCTTGATTATGGGTTTACTGAAATTGACGACAAAGGAATAATGAAACCACAGTGTGTTTGTTTAAAAGTACTGACTGCAGAATCTTTCAAAAAGAGTCAATTGAAGAAGCACTTGGATAATTTGCACCCACATCTGAGTTCAAAACCGTGGGAATATTTCGCAAATTTGGAAATGTCTGTCAAAAGACAAAGACTGGACAGCAACTTGAGAGGTACATTCAATCAACGTTCAGCATCAAAGGCTAGCTTTGAAGTGGCCTGGTTGATTGCGCGGAACAAAAAACCTTATACTATTGGTGAAGAATTGGTTAAACCAGCAGCTTTGAAAATGGCAGAGATTATGTGTGGTCAGAATGAAGCCAAGAAACTAAATTCAGTGCCCTTGTCTGCAAGAGTTGTTAAAGGAAGAATTTCTATTTTAGCAGAAAATGTGAGGCAAGAAGTTATTACCTCAATAAAAGAGAGTAAATACTTTGCTATTCAGCTTGATGAGACTACAGATGTTAGTAGTAATTCGCAGCTGATGGTATATGTCCGCTACAAAGGTTTACGTCTCATTGAAGAGGAATTGTTGTTGTGTTCGCCTCTCGACTTGGGATTGATATCTTTAATAAAGTTAATGAATACTTTAATGGCGTCAATTTAAAGTGGGAAGACTGCGTTGCTGTGTCTGTTGATGGAGCTCCAGCTATTTTGGGTCATGTTAATGGTTTTTCGGCTTTGGTGAGAGATAAAAATCCAAAAGTTGAAGTAAACGACTGTATTATCCATCGCCAGGCACTGCTTGTGAAACATTTGGAACCTGCACTGGAAGCCGTCATGCATGATGTTATCAAGATTGTCAATCTTATCAAAGGACATGCACTAAACACGCGATTATTTCGTGAATTATGTAAAGATGGTGAGGCTGAATATACAGACCTACTTTATCATACAGAAGTGAGGTGGCTCTCACGTGGAAATGTTCTGAACCGAGTGTGGGCTCTCAAAACTGAACTTGAAATGTTTTTGGTTGATCAAAAGCATGTTCTCGCAGAGAAGTTTACAAACTCCACGTGGGTTGCACATCTCACATATTTAGCTGATATGTTTGAGCATGTTAATGTATTGAACAAAGAATTGCAAGGAAAAAACATAAATATAATTTCAGCCAGAGAAAAGATTTCTGCATTTGGATCAAAGCTTTTATATTGGAGACAGAAAGCTGAACAGAAAAAGATAGCTACCTTTTCAAAGTTAGCTTTGTTCTTGGAAGATTGTGAAAATATTACTTTTGAAGACATCAAGGATACAGTTATAAGGCATCTTACCAAACTCAAAGAGCGGTTCTCCGATTACTTTCCAGATCTTGATTCACATGCTGTAGGTTGGATTGTAGACCCATTTCAATGTGAAATTAATGTTGTACCAGAAGAACCTCAAGGGTTGGCAGAGGCACTTCTTGAGCTTCAATGCAATAATGAAGCACGTATTGCATTTGATCTTTAAAATTTTTGGATGTCGACTGCTGCAAAGGCATTCCAAATTGCACATGAGGAGGCAGTCAACAAGTTGCTGCCTTTTGCCACTACCTACCTTTGCGAACAAGGATTTTCAACTTTAACAAACATAAAAACAAAGCAGAGAAATCGATTGGACGCTGAAGACTGTATCCAAATTGCTCTGACATCAAAATGCCCCAATATTGATGCTCTCGTATCAACAATGAAGCAACATCATTTCTCAAAAACCTGAAGTTTTGAAGCTGAAGCTGATTCCATACAGGTTAGAAGTCAAATAATTAATAATATATGATTTCCTTAATTACTTTTATTAATATTAGTAATATTTTGTTAATTTCTAATCATGGGGGTAACATCGCCATTTCTAAATATATTTTGGGGTAAAAGGTAAAAAAGTTCCCTGACCCCTGCCGTAAAGCTATTCCACAACTATACCAAAAAGTGTATACAAATGTAGAGATTGCGCTGATAAATGCCATTCTGCCCACTGTCCACTTAACCACAGAGATGTGGACAAGTGGAAATGGTCAAACCAAAGACTATTTGACTGTGACAGCCCATTGAGTTGGTCATTCACCTTCACCAGCAGGAACAGCAGCAGCATGTACACCACTACGTAACATTTGTCACAGGCAGGCCACTCTTTGTATCACCGGCTTCACGAACAGGCATACAGCTGACAATTTGTTACGAAAACTAAGAGATGTGATTGATAGATGGTTTATACCACTTGGACTCTCCCCAGGATATGTAATTTCTGATAACGCCAACAATATAGTGCGAGCATTACAGCTGGGTGAATTCCATCACATTCCCTGTTTTGCTCACACCATCAACTTGGTGGTGCAGAGCTTTCTACGAAATAACTGAGGTGCAGGAGATGCTTTCGGTGGCCCGTAAAATTTCAGGCCATTTCAGGCATTCGGCCACAGCATGTAGGAGATTGCACCAGCTGCAAGAGCAGTTTAACTTGCCCTGCCTCCAACTTAAGCAAGAGGTGGTAACTAGGTGAAATTCCACCCTGCACATGCTTCAGAGGATGGAGGAACAGTGCAAAGCCATCCAAGCGTATTGCACAAGCCATGACATTGGGAAAGGATGGGGGATGTATTTAACTCTTGCACAGTGGGAAATTCTTTCAGTGCTGTGCAAGGTGCTGAAACCATTTGAAGTTGTGACGTGTGAAGTGAGTGCAGATTCTGCTAGTTTGAACCAAGTCATTCCTTTAATTAGACTATTGGAAAAGCACCTTGAGAAACTGAAGGAGGAAATGAAAGCAAGCAATTCCGCAAAGTATGTTGGCCTTGTCGATCAAGTACTTCATTCGCTTCACAATGATCCTCGACTTTTTAAGATCTTAAACTCGGATCAGTACGTTTTGGGCACTGTGCTTGATCCAAGGTTTAAGTCCTACATTGAGTCTTTGCTTCAAAATGAATGAGATGTGAACTTTTGCAAGGAGCTATTGCTCAGCAAGTTGTCGGCTGAACTGGGCCTTGGCTTGACGACGTGTCCTCCTTTAGTTTCTCAAGCGGCTGCTGCTCGTAAAAAATTAAATTTTCAAAAAAAAAGCAGTAAAGACGCAGAGGGCAGACCAGAACAGTTTAACATCTGGACTGGTTTGAAGGATTTTTCAAAAAAATGTGTGACCTTGCCCATAACTCCATCCACTATGAGTATTAACATGCAAAGGATGGTGGAGGATTATTTTCAAGAGGTAATTTGTTATGAAAAAGTCAGAGTGTCCCTTTCCTTACTGGGAAAAAAGCAGGCAATTTGGAAACCCATGTACAAACTTGCTTTGCAATACTTAAGCAGCCCACCCTCCAGTGTGTACTCTGAACGAGTGTTCAGCACAGCAGGGAACTTAGTCAGTGATCGCCGTAGAAGGTTACTTTCCAAAAATGTGGAGAAAAAGATGTTTATAAAAATGAACTAAATCTTCCATGAGGAAGGCCTTCACCAGCCAAGACATCGAAGCACTGACTGTTCTCTAATGGCGGATTTAAACGGCGATGAATTGATAGTCAGTGATGATGACGTACACACTGACGAGGGTGAGGATGAAGCTGAAGATGATGACAATAACATCTTTTTAAAACCTTCTATTTAAGTGTAGGGTGCAATCTACCCCCAATGAGGAAAGGTACTTGGGGCATTTCCATATCACGTACCGTCTTGAAAGGCTGCTGTTTGGGTAATTTCTCCTTAAGGGTGACCCCAAACTGGCTTTGTCCATTTCTCTTAATATTGCACAGTCTATAACGGCTGAATTTTTGAGTATTTTCTACAATTGGAGAGGGGTCTATAGAGACAGAAACCAAACTGGCTTTGTCCATTTCTTTACATATTTAAGTATAAAAGTGTAGGGTGTAATATACATACAAAGACGATGGCTGCATTGCCAATATGCATAGATGGATAGGAAGACAATCTGGTTTGTGTGTAGAATTAATGAAGGCCTACCAGGAATTAAACTGTTTTTTTGATAATTTATTAGCTTTACAACTACATTACTTATCCAAGAAACAGGTGGAGCACTAAATTTGGATCTTTTATGACCAAAAACATTGATTTTTGAACAAAATAGCAAAACAAAACCAAACAAAACCAAAACACGCAATGGCGGTTTGGCAAAACCAAAACACGACGGTAATCCAGATCCAAAACCAAAACCAAAACACCGGGGTCAGTGAGCATCTCTACTTTGAACTGAATCAACCTCTTTGACTTAACAAGCTCAGAAAACAGTACAGAAGAAACTGTTGGCTTTTTGTCTAATTTGTTAAATTCTTACAATATTTCATACTCTATTTCTAAAATGCCTTGGTTATTTAAAAATATCAGTACAACTAGTGTAATTATCTTGCAATCCACTGAGCATTAGTAGAAGAAATTATGCATAATGTTAAGATGAGACAAGAGTTTCATAAGGTATAATCTGCATCCCCGCCTGTCAGTTGATAGCTGATTATTCTGTAATGCAGGCCATGTTAAAGATGTAGGAAATTTTATGCCTTCATAAAATAAGCACTGCTCAAAGAAACCACCTTGTGTTTATGAACTTGGAATAAAACCAGCATTTATGGCATCTCTACAACATCATGCTGGCTGAATGTCGCTGATCAGTAATTTCCTGTTATAAAAGTGACATCACAGACCAATACCTCACATCTCATTGGCCCTTTTCACCAATCAATGTCATAAATGGCAGACAGGAAACTAATATAAGTGTATAATTTATGGAGCAATCAGACACAAGCTCTTTGAGTTTGAGCTTGACTAATCTTTTCAATACAGGGAAAAGTATAAGGATTAAATTCCTGTACCTTTTAAACAAAATAATACCTATTGTCAATTTTAATCAGGATGAGCTGGTGTGATATGTGCTTTTAAAACACTGAAGTGTCTGTGAACTGATATTACCTGTTATCTTAACCATAAATATGGCAAATGTTCATAAATATTCTATATTATATCTAGACATTCTTAGAGCCAAGATCATATAACTGTATTCTTCTGGAGAAGTATTTATTTAGGACAGAATAGAAGAAAGAACAAGATAAATAAGATTAGCAATAGCTGCTGCCATATTTCATATTCAAGAAACATTACCAGATTATGCTTTATCTAGTGTTTTATTTTAATTTAAAAAAATAAAATGTTTTAAAAATGTAAGAAAGTAAAATGGGGTAATAGTAAAAAATTAAATTGTTGCATATTTCAGTTTTCTAGATGGTTAGATGGTGACAGTTTTAATTGACGCAATGTTCTTGTACCAAATTACAGTCTATTAAAAGCAAAGTTTTGTCCCAATTGAGGGAGGGGGCTTAGCATGGTGTGCATTAATGTGGACATGTCACCACATTGATGCTTGGGGCTGTATCCATTTATTGAAAATGGAATTGTCTTTTAATTTGTTTTGTTTTTTTTAATATATATGAAACATGCCCTCCTCAACCTATTAGGACTAGGGATGAGCGGGCTCGGATATCTGAAATCCGAACCCACCCGAACCTTGCCGATCCGAGCCGGATCCGAGACAGATCCGGGTATTCCCGCCAATTGGCAAACTGAAAGCGAGGCTCCGAGTCATAACCCCGTTGTCGGATCTCGCGATACTCGGATTCTATAAATTCCCCGCTAGCCGCCGCCATCTTCACTCAGGCATTGATCAGGGTAGAGGGAGGTTGTGTTAGGTGGTCCTCTGCCCTGCTATATTCTGTGCTGTGCTGTGCTCAGTCCAGTGGTGCTGTGTCCTGTGCTCTGTCCTTCTGAGTTCAGTGGTGCTGCTGGGTCCTGTGCTGTGTCCTGTTCAGTCCAGTGGTGCTGTGTCCTGTGCTCTGTCCTTCTGAGTTCAGTGGTGCTGCTGGGTCCTGTGCTGTGTCCTGTTCAGTCCAGTGGTGCTGTGTCCTGTGCTCTGTCCTTCTAAGGGCATTGTTTTTTCCCCATTATTCCCAAGTTATAAAAATTTTTAAAAAAAAGTTATAAAAAAAATAAAAAAGAAATAATTATAAAAAAAAGAAATAAAAAAAAAATATCCAAAAACAATCCTGCAGTATAAGTCCATTGGTACTGCAATATTACAAAGTTCACTGATTCTGCAGTATAAGTCCACCAGTGGTACTGCAATATTACAAAGTTCACTGATTCTGCAGTATAAGTCCAGTGGTACTCTCCTGTGCCGCATATAATTTTTAAAGGCTTTGCCGAGTGTGTGTGGCTTAGGGGTACGCTCTCTTGTGCTACATATAATGGAAAACAAAAATTTGGAGGATAAAGCTGCGAGGAAAAAGCTCAGTTTTCCTAAAAGACCCGCTGGCGGGGATGCTGATAACATCTGGTCCAGACTGAAGGACCTGCCAATCATTGCAGACATGTTTACTGTTGCTGAATTGGATGCTGTCACAATAGAAAAAATGGTGGAGGATTATTTTGCTGACACCATCTAAATAGACATGTCAGACAGTCCATATTGTTACTGGCAGGAAAAAAAAGGCAGTTTGGAAGCCCCTGTACAAACTGGCTCTATTTTACCTGAGTTGTCCCCCCCTCCAGTGTGTACTCGGAAAGAGTTTTTAGTGCAGCGGGGAACCTGGTCAGTGAGCGGCGAAGGAGGTTGCTTCCTCAGAACGTTGAAAAAATGATGTTCATAAAAATGAATTATCAATTCCTCAATCAAGTACAGCACTGCCTTCCAGATAGTACAGAGGGACCTGTGGTTGTGGAGTCCAGCGGGGACGAATTGATAATGTGTGAGGAGGAGGAAGTACACACTGTAGGGGGAGAGGAATCAGAGGTTGAGGATGAGGACGACATCTTGCCTCAGTAGAGCCTGTTTTGGACTAAAAACAATATTGCGAGGTGTGAGGTGTAAGGTGTTCAGAATAGACTGGGAATTAGTGGAAATGATTGTTATTGAATGTTATTGAGGTTAATAATAGCGTAAGAGTGAAAATAAACCAAAAAACTTGTTTTTAACACTTTTTATGTTTTTTTCAAAATAAATCCGAATCCAAAACCTTTAAATCCAAACCAAAACCTTTCGTCAGGTGTTTTGCAAAACAAATCCAAACCCAAAACCTCAAGGAAATCCGAATCCAAAACACAAAACACGAGACACCAAAAGTGGCCGGTGCACATCCCTAATTAGGACACTGTCCATATAATAGCCATACGTAGCTATATATCTAGCTAGTATATCTAGGCAGCATTATTTCCGTTCTACCATCTCCCCACCTCTCCAGATCAGTAATCAGCAATGAAAGAGCAGACATACAGGAAGGAGGCTTACACTGGATAGACTTAGCTCTGGCTGTTCAACATATTAGTATGCAAGTTGAGCGGAAGGAGCTGAGTCACTCCAGAGCCAGCCTCAGTGCTTGTGAATACTGTCTCTTGTTTCACATTTATTTAGTTTAAATTAAACAATAATTGAGAAATAAAGCTTAAAAGAGCTTGGGAAAATAATGTAGTTTGTTTTCTTCCGACATCCTCTTCAATGCTGCAGTCACACTAGAGTTTTTACATAACAAATTACACTTCAAGACCAACTTAATTCTAAATTTGTTTTTTGACCATAATTCTCTGAAATCGATTAATTACATCTGCTTCAGAGACATAAAGTTGACTCTACAAATCATTTTAAAATTAATCTAATCCCTTTACATTACCATGTAAGATATAGTGAGATAACACACCAATCCATATATATTATGTATATTATGAAAAGGGAAAAAAAATCACCAACAAAATCATTTAATTAAGTTTATTTTTATGCTTTGGTGTATTGTACTGAAGGAATCTAACTTGCAGGAGCAGTAGTATAAAACAATGGCATATGTTCGAAGTCAAAAACAATAAATACGTTAATAAATAATGATACAACTATTATTAAGCTCCTGTCTTTCCTTCTGCGATAGTAAACTAGAAACAATGGGGAAGCAAAACATTGTTAATAAACTCTACTCACGGATGTGAATAAAATAAAAGGATCAGACTATTTTAATCTTTAGTAAATATAATTCCAGGATACTATCAGTTGCAGGATCACAGAGCCAGATTTACACCTCATGGGGCCCTAGGCAAGATATCGGTTTGAGCAACCCCCCCCTTCACACACACAGTGGCCCCTCAGACACACACACACATAATACACGCACGCAGTGGCCCCACACACACACCTAATACACGCACACAGTGGCCCCTTACACACACATAATACACGCACGCAGTGGCCCCTCACACACACACATAATACACGCACGCAGTGGCCCCTCACACACACATACATAATACACGCACGCAGTGACCCCTCACACACACACAAAATACACGCATGCAGTGGCCCCTCACACACACAAAATACACACAGACAATGTCCCCTCACACACACACACACACACACACAATACACACAAACAATGGCCCCTCACACACACATAATACACACAAACAATGGCCCCTTACACACACACACACAATACATACAGACAGTGCCCCCTCACACACAATACATACAGACAGTGACCCCTGACACACATAATACATACAGACAGTGGCCCCTGACACACATAATACATACAGACAGTGGCCCCTGACACACACAATACATACAGACAGTGGCCCCTGACACACACACACACAATACATACAGACAGTGGCCCCTGACACACACAATACATACAGACAGTGGCCCCTGACACACACACAATACATACAGACAGTGGCCCCTGACACACATAATACATAAAGACAGTGTCCCCTGACACACATAATACATAAAGACAGTGTCCCCTGACACACATAATACATACAGACAGTGGTCCCTCACACACACATTATACACACACTATTAATATACTATGCTACCCCTCCCCCAACTTACCTTTTTCCATCTAGGAGCTGTGGACTGGAGTCTTCATCCCCTTTACACATGGGACGGCACCTGTCATGTGGTGCACGTCCCATGTGACACAGAGCAGGAGACCAGCCTCCACACTAGCCCTGTGTGGCCCCTCCACCGAATCATGACACCCCCCTCCCCCGCATGGGTCGCGGAAGGGGGGGGGGTGCCGCAAGTCGGGGGAGGGGCCAAATATATATATTTTTTTCAATTTGCTATTGTCCCCCCCAGCTGGGCCCCCCGAGAGCTGCTAGGCCCTAGGTAGGTGCCTAGGTTGCCTAGCGGTAAATCCGGCCTTGCAGGATCATCACAGTATTTGAGAAATAGGATTAGCTCAGTAGATATTGGCTCAGAACCCCTCACCCTCCCTTGTTTATTATGATTTAGATTTTCATATTGTATGTAGATTATTTGTAATTGTACTTTAGAAAAAGACTACAACTTAGGGACCAGACAAAGCCATTAAGAGGCAGTGTTTAAGTACATAGGCGTGTGCACAAGGTATGCTGGGAGTGCCCAGGCATACCGTAATGCACAGCCGAATGCGCCACAGCAGCTTCTTTCTAGCGGTTGGAGATGGACGAAATTTGGCTGCTCATGCCTAGCTGAAGCAGTTTCTCCCATGTTCCTTAGCGGAACTGAAGTTGTCTGGACTCCGTGTGGTGCCGGTGATGGCCAAAATATGGCTGCTAATGTCCAGCCGAAGCAGCTCCTCCCATGTTCCTTAGTGGGACTGAAGATGTTTGTACTCGGTGTGCTAAATCTAGAGTTGAGTAGCACACAGGAAAATAGAGCTGCCTACATATGTTTTATTTATATATGAGTCAGTAGTGGAAAATGAGAAGTGGCGGTATGGAAAATATAAGTGACTGGAATTTGATAGTTTTACAATTAAGGCAGTAGGAGAAGTGACAGTATGGCATACTACCATTTTCCAGCCCACGCTGACTACTAATATGTGTTTAATGTTAATGTGCATGCGTGCATGTATACATGAAATTGGTGGCACTACTGAATAATATAATATAAACTGGGGGGCACTTCTGTTTGTCATAATATGAACTGCAGACACCACTGTGTGGCACAATTTGGACTGGGGCCACTTCTAGACATTCTCTCCCCTAGGCATGCTAAACAAACCCATACGGCAGCAAGCTGTGATTGAGAGATTTCCTTGATCATTTTCCCTGGATGCACACATTAATGACATGTACTGTGCACGACTATGGTTGAGTAAGTGTGGTGCAATTCTAGAAAATAAACACAATCATTTTGGCCTGTCTAAGTAACACAGAACTGTGTGCTCAGTACTTGTAGTATTATAGCTAAAGGCTCATGGGCCGTGGTGTAAAACTTGCACGAGGCCTCTACCTCTTGTATAAAGAAATATAAATAAACATAAAGGACCACTAAACACTAACATTATCATTTTCAGATATGGTAAGAAAAAAATGTTTAGTGTTAAGCTGACTTTCCATTGCAGCTCTTTTGCAAAATATTACATGTATAACTTTTCATTAAGGGAGTGGGTACATAAAATGCTTAACGGTTGTTGTTCTAAACTTACATAACCTCTCTTACCTTTTTAACATTTGACTTTGAATAATTGAAACCAGACGTAACTGTATCAAAATAAAGGAGTTTATTTTGGTACAAAAAAAATGTATGGTGAAAGAGAAAACTATTGGCATTAACCTATTATCAGGGCACTTGTGCCGTTATATGTAGAGATACTCAGGCTTGGTTCCCCGAGAACCGAACATATCCGAACTTAGCAGATCCGAGTACCGAGCCGAGTAATTTTGTGCTCCCTTGAAATGGAAAACGAGGCAAAACATCATCGTTACGTCATCGGTTCTCGCAAGTTTTGAATTCTATAAGTAGTGCCCACAGAAGGGGTAGCACAGTTCTTGGCAGTCTCTAGTGCAGTTGGGCAGCATCTTAGGCAGAAAAGAAAGAGGAGGGGTAGCAGTGTTCTTCAAATTCTCCAGTGACATTCAGGAGAGCTCCATTACTAATTGTCATTGCTTGGCAGGCTTGGTCTTCTAAATCTGCAGTCACATTGTACTGTGTTATATAGGTAACACACAAATAGCAAAGCTGTTTTGCTAATTGTCATTGCTAAAAAAAGAAATAATAGGGCTAGCACTCTTGGGGCTAGATTTACTAAACTGCGGGTTTGAAAAAGTGGGGATGTTGCCTATAGAAACCAGATTCTAGCTGTCATTTTGTAGATAGTACTAAATAAATGAAAGCTAGAATCTGATTGGTCGCTATAGGCAACATCCCCACTTTTTCAAACCCGCAGCTTAGATAAATCTAGCCCTTGGTCTTCTAAATCTGCAGTCACATTGTACTGTTTTATCTAAATAGATTTACAACAGTACACAGAAGACTGAAGCTTTATTGAGACAGACACAAATATAGGGAAGGGTGCAAAAATTAAGGCAAGACATTCAACAAAACTTCAAACAGTGATGGGGGAATGGGTTGGAGAGGGTAAAGGAGGGGGGGGGGGGACACAAGCCCAAGGTTTTATTGAATAAACAGACACATAGGGGGAGAAGTAGAAGAGGGAGATTGAAAATGAAACATCTTCCTATTCCTCAGGACTTTCAATGGTGTTATAGTCTCTCAGCAGGCTGTGGATCAGCCTGCGACAGTCCTGGATGGTCATCTTCTCCCTTTTCAAGATGAGTCAATTCCTGGCAAGCCTAATAGCGTCCTTAAAGCAGTTCATAAGGCACCAGGCCTCCTGGATTGCCCCAATGGTGTGGGTCCCAGGAAATAATCCATAAAATACAGAATGGTATGAAAGGCAAGTTCTGGGCACACTGTCCTTAAGTTTATGTTCCAAGGCATCCATCAGTGCTTGTGCAGTGGGGCAGTCCCAAAAAATGCTCTGTGCTGTTTCGCTTCCGGTGATGCAGAAGGGGCAGTGGACATATCGGCACAGGTTCCGGGAGTGCATGAATGTCATGGATAGCCATCCATGAAATGTCTTTGTGTCTATTAGTCAGCCTCTTAGAGGCCACACATGTTTTGTTGTTGCAGCAGGGAGCCCTGGAACAGACGCCACAATGTCTTTAGTTCTGATAAGCTTGTGGACAGTTTTTGGCTTCCACGAGTCTGGTTTAAGTCCCTACAGATGGTGCTCCCTCACAAATTGTTCAAAATCCAGGTAAAATCAAGGTGTATTCCAGTTGTAAGGGATGGAGCTGTCCCACTTGTCCCAAGCAAGGGTCCTCCAAAGAGGCAGGAGCAAAAAGCCAGACAAGGACTTCCCAGCAGACAAATGTTCTTTTCAATAAGAGTTCTGTGGATGCAGTTGCAGACAAAGAAGGCTCGCAGTATGGTGGTGATATCTAGGATCTCTTCCCCACCTTTGAGGGTCTCCTTGTACATGACCGCCCGCTTCACTCTGTCCATGTATTAGCTGTAGAATTATCACATTTATCCAAGGAGCGGATGGAGCAATCAAATGAACCATAACTGATTTCATGATTCATTCTCAGTTTCACTGTACCAGCCATGTGCTAATGATGGTGATCATTATCATCTTCTAAAGCTTAGTCTCCAGCGGCCAGTGACACACCCATTTTTTATCTCAGGTCTCTTAGCTGGTCTTTAAACTTCAAAAAGTATCGTCCAGCCTCAGGGCCTCCTCTGTTTTATTCTTCTGAAGCGCAGTGTATCTCTCGTGTACAGTCTCTCTTAAATCCAGGATTTCATCCGGAGAGTCATATTTAACTTAAATATGGCCTCCTCAACTGCGTCTATATATTGGTTCAAATCTCTGTTCAATGCATTATTCCAAGATGACATATTCCATGCTGCCCACATGTTACGTGTCACAGTCTGTCTAAAGCAGATCTATTGCCACTCCAGTTGTAATATCCATTGTGTCTACATAAGTTTGGCAGTTCTTCAGGGATGACAGGGAGGTATTCACATATGAGAAGGAAATTAAAGATGCAGCATGATCAGACATGGTTTAATAATGTAGGGCCTGAGTCATTAAGGAGAGAAAAGTATAAAAAAGGAGTAACTTTGCACTTGGGCTAAACCATGTTGCATTGGAGGGGGAGGTAAATTTAAAATGTAAGGACAGATTTATAGCTGGGATAGTGCATGTCCTAGATTAACTTTAAATTTCAGTGTAATAATAAATCTATCAAGTATTTGTGTGCTACATGAAAAACAGCCAGTATTTCACTTGTATGCAAAATAATAAACTAACTTGCACCCCTTGCATTGTAACTGTTAGGAACCCCTCCAGCCGGCACAACACAACCCGGAGTCTACTCCGTCAGTCAGGTGTTCACTGGAGCCCCTGATGGTGGGGACAGACTGGGCCGCAGACTGACAGAGGGTCGTGAATTGTGTATCAGGTGGGGAGAACCCAGGCAAGCGTAGTGGGGTCCAAGCAGAGGTCAGGGGTCACGAGCAGACAGGGAGTACGGTATACAAGCCAGAGGTCAGGGGTCACGACCAGACAGGGAGATCGGTATTCAAGCCAGAGGTCAGGGCTCACAAGAAGCACAAGCAAAGTCCAAATCCAAGCCAAGGATCATACACAGGAAATCAGCAGCGAGTCCAAAAACAGGAACAAGGCAGGGAGCAGGTTAAGCTGACTGGACACAGGAACTATAACCGGCAGTGAGACTGCAGACCTCACTGCCTTAAGTACTGAAGACCACCAATCAGAGCCTAGCTCTGAATCAAGCACAGCCCCTGTAGATTAATCAGCCCACAGGCTGGCCTGTTACACATGCGCCCGGCTACTCAGCCTGCCGGAGCGCCTACAGCCTATTTTCGTTGTTCGCCCGTTGCCCTCGCAACGGTCGGCCCGAAATACCGGAAGTGATGTCCCGGTCGTCATGGCGATGGCCGGGACGTCGGAGAGAGGTAATGTGTGTCGCGGCGGTGCCCGCGGCCGCCGCGTCTGTCTAACAGTAACATGGTTTGTCCCAGCAAACATTTACTCCTTTTTTTGCCTTACTTTCCTTAATGACTCAGGCCCGTAGAGTTCATTGACAGCACAGTTAGGGCAGGGCCATCCTAACAACATTATGGGCCCCTGAGCAAAGCAGTGCACCGGGGCCCATATATATATATATATATATAAATAATAGAGAGAGAGAGAGAGAGAGAGAGAGAGAGAGAGAGAGAGAGATAGAGAGAGAGAGAGAGAGAAAGAGATGTATAGAGATACAGATATAGAGATAGGGATAGATAGATGTACTTGCTCAGTGACCCTTGAAGGGTTTTTTTGCAGGTTTTTTCTTTTGCAGGCTTATTTATTCTAATTAATAGCCCTGCTTATGGGGCCCCCTTGCCCGTGGGGCCCCCTGGCACCTGCCCATCGTGCCCAATGGAAAAGATGGCCCTGAGTTAGGGTTGTTGTGGGACCCAAACAAACCAAGCACTGCTTGTTGCTTGAGTGCTTGATTTGCTAAACTGTACATGTCCTTTTCAATAGCTTACATAAGCGTGTTTGGGAGGGCCTAAGGACAATTCCATCTTGCACCACTATTCTTTTCTGCCACTGCTGTTTGGTTGTCACGAATCGGGATCTTAGTCCAATTTACACCTCTCGGCGGTACCATATCACCGTACATCTCCCTCCTGGTCGAATGCAGCATTCTATCCTGGGACAATTGTGACTTCTGTCTGCAGTACTGGAGGCTGGCATCTTGGGTGAGACATTTGCATAACATCCTGCTGAGTCTGAACACCTGGGGGTAAATGTATCAAGCTGAGAGTTTGCCGGCGGGTTTGAAAAGTGGAGATGTTGCCTATAGCAACCAATCAGATTCTAGCTGTTATTTTGTAGAATGCACTAAATAAATGATAACTAGAATCGAATTGGTTTTTCAAACCCGCCGGAGAACTCTCAGCTTGATACATTTATCCCCTGTTCTCATCCACCAATTTGCTTCCTCTGCAGACTATAAGAGTCTCCTCCTACACTCAGCAAATTGCCAGTGCAACACTTTCCTAGTTCCAGACTACCACAGCTGCTGTTGGTTGCTGCTTCAATCCTGTCTGCTGTATACAGATCTCAACCATCATCCTTCGAGTGAATTCAGCTTCACCCTCTTAGCTGTTCTATGGATTTCTGTCATTAACTCTTTGAGTGAATTCAGCTTCATTGTGTATGCTGTTATATGGACTTTTACCATTAACCCTTCTTGTGAATTCATCTTCATTTTGCCTGCTGAAATAAATACTTTAGTTATTTATTCCTCGTGTGGATTCACCTTCACTCTATCAGCTTGTGTACAGATTCCAGCTGTTATCTGCTGTGTGGATCCTCCTCTCATCAATCTATTCCTGTCTCTCCTACTGGCTATCTGGTAATCTGGGGTTGTTGTTCTGAGTCATCCACCTTCTGGAGCCATTTCTGTGTCTCGGGGTACTGACTTCCAGTTCCAGGCCTAAACCAGGTTCTGAGATCTTCAGGGCCAGTTCCAGGCTTTGTCTGTTCAGGAGGTTGCCACCCCTGTATATCCTCGGCCTGAGTTCTGAGTCTTCCCAGTCCTAGTTGTGGTAATATATTTGCCTGAGTCTCTGAGTTCTTGCAGGTACTGAGTCTCTGGTCGTGGGTTCAAGTCCCCCCTGTTCCTTCATCCAGGTTCCAGTCCATCAGCTCCAGATTCCAGGCATTTATTTCAGTTCATAGTCCAGTCCAGCATTCCTCCTCCTAACTTCCAGTATATGGAATTAGAGCAAGCTCTTTGAGCAAGGCTTTCACCCAGCCTCACAGTTTCCACTACACTCCTGCCACAGCTAACCCCAGGGGTCCCAGAAACCCTATTACTGTGACAGTGACAATGTTTCCTAGATGTGCAATGAACTGCCATGTGTTTGTGCCATTGCTCTGTCGCTTACCATCCAGCCAGGTCTCTTCAGTCTTTATCTGAAAGTGTAGGTAAATAATACACTAACCTGTAAGATGGTCAAAATTGACTGTATGACTGGAAATTAGTGTTATTGAGGGAAAAGGGTAGGGAAAAAAAAGAGCAAAATTATGTGATTTTTAGCAAAAAAAATAGGGATTTTAGAAAAAAATAGGGATCTAAAACCAAAACACGCAAGGACAGTTTTGCCAAAGCCAAAATCAAAACACAAGTTAATCCAGATCCAAAGACAAAACCAAAACCAAAACACAGGGGTTCAGGGAACATCTCTTGTTATATGTAGTAAGTCTAAGCGGTGTTGGTTGTAGATTTTAAACCACAAGAAGGCTTTAGACTTAATCAAGTTGTTGGTTTTATTTCGGAATTTGTTGTAACAGAAGATATATACATATTGTGACCGTGTGAAGGGAATAGTTACATTCTCCTGGGGTAGATGGCAGCAAACAGCAGCAATAAAGTCTTAGAAGTCCATTAATTTCGGTGTAACTAGCTTCAGCCAGTTTTATTAGCACAATCAAATGAACAAAACATAAATAAAAAGCCTTGCCTGTCCGGCACTCACTACACATTTCATGTAGTCTCTCTCTCAAGAGTTAAGAACCTTATGCCCACACACAAACACATATTATTGCTTACCACAGCAGAGTCTCTCAGGAGGAAACCAACCTCCTTCCCAGGTCTGTGACCGATATTGAGGCAGCTGCAGACTTTTACAGCCATCACTCACCTGCAGCTCCTAATTAGTCTGCTGTGAGCCTGCAGACCAGAAGACCCGGACTGGGCCTTTTGCATGCTTTCTTCATACAAAACACCAGGGATCCTTAACAGCTTTTCCTGAAGCTGAACACACTCTTTTGGATGCTGCTTCTTATACATAGCAATCTCCCTGGTTTTAAAAGCATGCAAGTCAGACAGCCTGGGACATGAATACCTGCCATTCAAACCAATGACTGTCACACTATAAACAGTTGCTCACAGTTGATACTGACTGTAGCAGACAGGCAGTATGACAAACTTACGCAGTTAATGTATTTAACACTATTATAGTTCATTTATATATGCAGATGGTATTAAGCTTATATTGTGGACAATGTCAGAGAACAGTTTGCTCATATATATTTTTGTGCCATTTTATTAGAATACTTAAAGGATGCAGCTCCAGTTTTCACATCTTTTACAGTTCAACAGTCACATGGAAGAACCTGCTGAGAGCTAAACTTCCTGTGTGTTCATGCTCAGTAGTGTGATGCAGACGGCTAGAGGCTGCTCCAGTTCCTGTTTTCACTAGACCATAGGGGACACCACTACCAAGATGGGAGACGGAGCGTAATGCTCTATAACTGTTTCAGAATGCCACAAACCAATGTAATGTGAACCCACCAAATATTGGCCGCTGACTGCACAGTGTTTTCCGGCAATAAAAACACCTATCCAGGACCTCCAAAGTTACAAAAGCCATACCAAGCCAGGATCCGACTGAAAAAGAGAAAAAGTTACCAGTAAGGAGGGAGGGGGGACAATGTCCTGGATCCTAGAGACAAATTCCTGCTCCACCCATCACTTTTTTATTAAGTGAAATTTGGCCCTCCCACAGTGACACAAAAATGGGCATACCCCCACATCCTGCTAGATTTTTAACCCTTAGAGAGTTAGCTATGAACACAACCATGCGCTTAATTCAGCTCTCATTTCTAATTGTTGGTCTGGGTTAGCCCCACAAAAGCAAGTATGACAAGCTTTCACTCATAGTCTCTCTGCTCAATTAGAAAAGCACTTCATTCCTAACATTGCAATCTGCAGCAGAGGAGTGAAGAAAGCATGATGGACATATACAAACACATATAAACACTCTAGTAATTTCATAAATAATATTCTTAGTGTCTTTATCTACTCTTTAAGGCAAGACTTAATATATAAAACAAGAAAACATATAGTAAAGTTTCTAAACATGCCATTATGTCACCAAATGCAGTCAATACATTATGTTTAAGGCGTGGGATTGATTCAATCAATGTTTGGAATTGTGTAGAAGCAATGCAGTAAATTTTTATTATAGATGAGTGGTTCAGTTTTGGAGAAATCCTACAGATCCGAATTTTGGGGTATTAAGTTGAACCGAGTCATGACTTGGAATATTGAGCCAAATTTGTGTATATATATATATATATATATATATATATATATATATATATAGCCCTCCACCCTGTTCTCATCAGCCATTTTAGAAGTGATATCATGTGGGTAGGAGTGTGGCTGCAATTCTGTACTAAGAAAATCACTTATAGACGGTTAGACAGTGTGAAAGAGGACATTTATATAGCAAAAATTGTGATTTTATTGCAGTTTATTAAGTGATCAGTCTGCTAGAATTGTGTGCTGATCAATTGGCTGTCTGAAATTGAAGCCTAGTGACTACTAGTTGTTACTACGGTATATATATTATAGACATCTGAATTATTTAGAAGATATAATCAGGGTGTTGTATGAATCTGAGCACACCTAAAAAATAATAGTTTTCTTGCTTTTACAATCCAACGTGTTTCCATCTGCAAGCAATTTAAAGTATAAGTGCTGTTGAAGTCAAATTATTGGATGAACTTGTTTTAAATCAATAAATATCGATTGTTATAGTTTCCTGTGCTATTGCAATTCATAACCCTACATTATTTATATTTATGGTTTAGGTCATAAGAAATGTTTTGTGTTTTATATTATATTATTATATTATATTAATTTGGGCCTTCTATTAATCCACATTTCACTAGCAAGAATACGGTATCAATGGATAAGCGATCACAAGTTATGATTAGTATGAAATTAATACTGACAAATATTCTGTTAATGGGTTAGTTTAAACCAGATTTTTGGTGGTTCCCTTAGTCAAGACACTTACACAGCTGTTGGAGTAAGTTGCCCCCACCTTTGGAGAAACATTGTGTCACGATCTGCCTGCAGCATACTGCTTTGCCTGGCAGCTCCTAACCTGGACTATCAGGCTTTACTATTTGTGTTCATTTTATGTGTTAGCAGCAGTACCTCTGATCACCAGAGGTGCTGCTATTGTGCCTGTTCCTAGTTCCTTAGGAGTTAACACTGCCTCACTCATTATTCCATGCACCTGGGTGTGTTCCATATATACCTGTCACTCCCAGCACACATTGCTGGTTATTGTTGTCATATCCTGTTGTTACACCCTGTGGATTCTTCCTGCTGCTTTGCTCCTGTTATTATGCTGCATTGGGATCTCAACATTCATTCTGCTGACCTGTTGTCCCATCCTGTTGTTCCTTTCCTCTGCTGTGCTTATGGTTTCATGCTACCTAGATCTCTCCATATTACCACTTACCTTCATCAGCCTTCTACCCGGTATTTATTCCTGCATGTTCCTGTATATTCAGTATTCAGCAATAAACTTCATGTGTTTTCACTTCATTCCTGGCTCCTGAGCTGCACTTTGTATTTGAACCATGACACATTGTTTGAACTGACCTGCATTGTACTGGACAATAAACCCTGAACCAATGAAGTTAGCTAGAGTAATCTTGTGTACATTTTAACATGATCACTGTTTTTTCATCTCAAACTGTATAAAAAGCCATTGAACAGTATCAGTTTCTATCTTTCACCTCACAGACTTCAAGATTAATGAGCTGTTACTGGATCCAGTGTGCAAGCCTACGTATTGGTTATACTTTGTTACATTTTGCTATTAAATCTCTTTGTGTGTTGGAACCACATTGATCACATTGGACAATTTTTATTGGTAACAATAGTTACAGACATTACAGTTTGGGGTTTCGTGAGCAAGTCTCCACACTATTCAAGGATTTGCAAACCTATAGATTTCGGTTTACCAACAAAAGAGTGGAGACGTGTCATGAACAGGTAAGAACGCAAATAGATCTATATCATTTACTATCCAGTGTTCCTAAAACGAACACACCTGCTTTGTGAAGTCTAATGGGTGCTGGTGAGAATCTAGGGACAAGAAAGAAAAATTGTTTCTTTTACATATGGTTTTGTAATTAATATGTGGTTTGCTTGTATAACATACACAAATATATACACTGTACTACAGCCATGGCCAAAAGGTTTGAGAATTAAACAAATATTATTTTTCACAAAGTCTGCTGCTTCAGTTTTTATTATGGCAATTTGCATATACTCCAGTATTGTGAAGAGTGATCAGATCAATTGCAATTATGCCAGGACAATAAACTGTTTCCCAAAAACAACATTTTCACTGCATTTCAACCCTGCTACAAAAGGACCAGCTTGCATCAGTTTAGTTTAGTTTCTTCCTCTGTTAACTATGGTTATCTGCAAGGAAACATGTGCAGTCATCATCACTTTGCACAAAAGTGGGCTTCACAGGCAAGGATATTGCTGCTAGTAAGATTTCACCTAAATCAACCATTTATCGGATCATCAAGAACTTCAAGGAGAGAGGTTCATTAATTGTGAAGAAGGATTCAAGGCACCCGAGAACAACCAGCAAGCACCAGGACCGTCTCTTAAAGTTGATTCAGCTGCGAGATAGGGGCACCACCAGTGCAGAGCTTGCTCAGGAATGGCAGCAAACAGGTGTGAGTGCATCTGCACGCACAGTGAGGCGAAAATTGTGGAGGATGGCCTGGTGTCAAGAAGCCCAGCAAAGAAGCCAATTCTCTCCAGGAAAACATGAGTGACAGACTGATATTCTGCAAAAGGTACAGGAATTGGACAGCTGAGAACTGGGGTAAACTAATTTTCACTGATGAATCCCATTTCAGATTGTTTGGGGCACCTGGACAAACACTTGTCCGGAGAAGGAAAGATGAGCGCTACCATCAGTCCTGTGTCATGCCTACAGTAAAGACCATTCATGTGTGGGGTTGCTTCTCAGCCAAGGGAGTGGGGTCACTCACAATTTTTCCTATGAAACACAGCCATGAATAAAGAATGGTACCAAAACGTCCTCGAAGAGCAACTTCTCCCAACCATCCAAGAACAGTTTTGTGATGAACAATGTCTTTTCCAGCATGATGGAGCATGTGTGTGTGTTTTTTGAGTTTGAGATTCTTATTTCTCTTGCATAAGTGTTTGCATCTCTTAAAGTATGCTACGAACTGTACAATGCAGAGAGATGCCTTTCCGTACCTTGATGAATCAGGCACACTGTCTGTATATGTGGTTGGGACCACCGATGCCAGTAAGTGGTCGGCGAGTAGACAGGGAAGTAATGTCTAGCCAGATGTAGGTGGTGGGGATATTTGTGTACTGTTACTGGATATGACTGCTGTACCAGCATTTGAGCTGTTTTACCATCCTGACAACTGCTAATAAACAGCTAAATGGTGCAGCATACCTGTGTCCGATTCCTATGAATGCTGTACTTTCTCACAAGTGGTGTCATCGTGGGATCTGTAGGACAGCTAAGACACAGCCGTCCTCCCAGCCTCCAGACGCAAAGGTGGTGAGTGGAGTCTGTTAAAGACCACTATAATCCACCAAACTGTTGTAATGCTTTTGTTTCAAATGTATTGATGTGAAGAGACAAACCTTTGCATTGGGAACTGATTAGCAGCTGTTTTGTTGCAAAAGAAAGCAGAAGTTAAAACACTGCTGGTCATTGTAGTGCCACACTTGTTAAAGGATCAAACTGTTATTAAAGTAATTCTATCATTTTCAAATAAGCATTGCATAGGCAATTGTATTGTGTTTCCAATGCACAAAGTGATTTATTTTAGCAGATTTAAAAGTTAACAGTTCAATACATGACCAAAATATAATACAGTACAGTACAGCCAATACCAAAAGATACATACACACCGCTGCGCTCCCACGGGCACCAGTGAACAGTAGTTCACCCTTGAATACTATGGTTAGAGAATGACTGAAGCTAGTGGGAGCGCAGCTATGATATATATACATTCAGTGTTACAGAGTGAACAATGCAGATGACGTGGCTTGCTTCTATAGGTCCAGACTTCGGGTGAGTCTAGGGTAAACAGGTCATAGGCTAGTTCAAACTAAAGAATCCAAAGGTGGGGGTCATCTCTCCAGGGGATGTGCTCCTTTGTTCCCGCCAATACTCCAGTTACAACTAGTCTATTAGCATTTTATAGTCAGCATCATATTAAAGGTTTATTCCCTAACATCAATAACTAGAGTATGCAATGTGCGATCTCTTCTCCAAATGCACCGGACAGCTGCTGATGTAAAGGGTATTAATTTGATATCAGACATGACACATTTCCTTTAACCTGAACCTTAAATAACACTGAGGTGTACATATAATCATAATATATAAACTAATAGTAAACTAAATGCTATCTGCTCATAAATCACTGTAGAATAGATTCAATATGAATATGAATTATATAAATAACTAAATGTTGTAATGCGAGTGTGTACGTGCATATTTTACCGTGTGATCGCAGTATGCCACGTGTAGCGTGGAATACTGAGTGCAATCGACCAATAAAACAATATTAACCAATATACTTTCGTTCATCCAATTATACGACTTTGACAATGTGAATTGGGTGTGGTCCTAGGGGAAAAAAAATTGGGGGTTTATTTGCTATTTACCAGTGAAGGTTTCACAACATGTCATATGGAAGACAAAAAAAGTTTAAAAACAAACAAAAACAAATTTATTTTCTGGTAATTGTAGTACCACACCTTGTGGGTCATTCAATTGTGAATTGGGTGTGGCCCAGAAACTTTTGTTGTTACCTGAATGCTGAGAGAAGCTAGGTTTCAATTCTCAGCACAAACTCCTGTGGGAACGGAAGACATTTTAAGAACCCTAGTGCAGGTGGCAGCAGTACAGAAGGAAAGTACCTAACTTCTCCGAGAGGAGATTGCATAGGGAAGACGGGATAGAGAGGCTCCAGCTACCACCATGCTACAGAAATTAACTTCTGATGATGACGTGGAGGCATATCTAATAGCCTTTGAGAGTGCCGCCACCAGAGCCAAGTGGCCACATGGGTCTTGTTCCGAATACCTGGCTTCCTATCTTTCAGGAGAAGCACAGCGAACCTATATAGACCTAGATGAGGACCAGGCTGGTGATTATCATCGGCTAAAAAGCGCCATCTTAGCGAGGATTGGAGTCACCAGAGCAGGGGAGGCCCAACGATATCATGACTGGAGGCTCTCCAAAGATATACCAGTTCGGGTTCAGCTTGCTGAACTTGGTAGAACACTAAAAAAGTGGTTGCAGCCAGAAAAGAACACTGTGGGCAGAATGATTGCAATTCTGGCCATTAACCACTGTATCCGGGGTATGGACCAAGAGCTCCAAAGGTGGGTGCGACAGGCGGATCCTCAGTCATATGGGGAATTGGCTGCTGTAGTGGAGAGATACAGCGCCTTGCAGCATATGCCCAAACCTCCGTTGTCCATTCCAAAGTTTGTGCCTCGGTCAAAGACTGGCATATGGAACAGTGGACCGGATGCTGGTGAGGAGAGATTGCTGGATAAAAGGCAGCCAAGCCTGCATTAAGTCCAATCTGCTTCAAGTGCAAAGAGACTGGACATTTGAGGGCTCAGTGCCCAACATTAGTAGAGCATATGGATTGTTCACTAGCACACACACAACCAAGCTTCCCGAGCTGCTGTACAATGAGTCCATTTACCAAGAAGTCCTGCTTGTTCCGTGTAAATGTGTTTGGGAATCACCAACCGGTGCTGGCTCTGGTAGATTCTGGTAGTGAACTGTCCTTGATTTCCAGCTCCATATTACCAGAGAAACTGATGCATGATCTGCCTAAGGTGAAGGTACTCTGTGTTCATGGGATTGCCGAGGAAGATGACAGGACTCTTTTGCCTATTTGCCTATTACTGTGAATGGACAGACAGTAACAATGGTAGCGGCCGTTGCCCCAAAACTGCCATACCCTTTAATCCTGGGCAGAGACTTCCCACTGTTCAAGCAGATCCTCCTGGAGCGAATCCAGCCGGACACGTCGGCAATTGAAGCACCGACCGAAAGTCCAGACTTGATGGAGTAGCTTGAGGGAACAGAAGATGGAAAGCGCCAGGATCTAATACGGAACCTGAACCAGATAATTCAGGAAAATACACATCCTAAGAGGTGGGAGTGTAGACAAAGGATAGCTGCACCAGTACCAACGAAAACCAGACCCTGGCATCGTTCGCTGGCGAGACCTCGGGTGAAGGGGCTACGCCTCCCAATGAGGACTCAGACTGGGAAGGACTGTCTAACTTGTTTCCACTAAGAGACTTTGGCCGAGACCAACTTGGAGATGTTGCCTTAGCTAATGTCTATAAGAATGTGATGAGATTAATGGTGTAGAGAAGGCTAACAAGCCTGCAGAGGGTATTGCCTATTATATGGTAGAGAATGATCTGTTGTATAGAATTGTTAATGTACAGGGTAGAACTGTGGAGCAATTGTTAGTTCCACAAATTCATACATCACTTGTTCTCAAAGCTGCACATACACATCTTTGTGTGGGACACTTGGGGGAAGATAAAACATGGGAGCGGATATTGCTCAGGTTCTATTGGCCAGGAGTGTACAGAGCAATAAAAAGGTTTTGCCGCACATGTCCAGTATGTCAGAGAACCTATCCGAAGCCAGGCTATCGGGCCCCGCTAGTTCCCATTCCTGTGGTGCAGACCCTATTCAAGCGTATTGGTAAGGATTTGGGTAGGCCCATTAGAGAAGTCGGCCCGCGACTATCAGTATGTATGGGTCATAGTGGACTATGTCACCAGGTATACCTTGGCGCAATGTAAAGTCCGGCACAATAGAAAAAGAAATTACGATAAGTCACCTGTAGTTAGAGCTTTCCAACCAGGTGACAAAGTTCCCATGAGGGACGATCTGTCCCCAGGGCGAGGACGTGCTCTCTGCTGTATCAGCATCACTAAGGTTGGCGACGCTAAGGGGAGGGGCATGTGGCAAAGAGGGATATTTGCCACAGTTCCCTGTAAGGGAACAGAAAGGAACACAGTTAGTCTGCAGCAGTAGGCTGCAAACATGGTTACATTTTCCCTAGGGTCCTCTTTGAGCACACACACACACACGTGTTCCACATGGGTGTGATTGGTTTGCTGTGATTTATTTGTAGTGCTTGGGGTGGAGGATAAAGACACTGTCTGTATGTGTGGTTGGGACCACCAATGCCAGCAAGTGGCCGGTGAGTAGACAGGGACGTAATGTCTAGTCAGATGTAGGTGGTGGGGATTTTCGTGTACTGTTACTGGATATGACTGCTGTACCAGCATTGGAGCTGTTTTACATCCTAACAACTCCTAATAAACAGCTAAATGGTTCAGCATACCTGTGTCCGATTCCTGTGCATGCTGTACTTTCTCACAATATATATAATTTTTTGCTTTTAAAATCCCAATTGTTTAAATCTGAAAGCAATAGTCTAAGGGAGAGTATTATTTTTAACTGTATTTACTGGACAAAGAAGAGGGTGATATTTTTTTTTTTACTGTGAGCAGCAGCCGTCCCCCCAAAGAAAACGTATTTGCCTTTCGCTTTGAAAATCCCAAGTGTTAGAATCAGAAACAAATTTTGTTACGGGCATGTCTGCTCTAGTAAGTGGACAAAAGAAAGAGTTCTGTGAATGACCTGGTACTGTGTAGTAGCTCTACTATGCTGAATGGATGAGGATGATGATGATGATGTTGCTACAGGCACTGCTACTGCTGAAGGCGAAACACCTATCAATTGGGCTGTCATGGACATGTAGTCTTTTGTTTGACCAGTTCCGCTTGTCCACATAACCGTAGTTAAGTGCATAGTTGGTACAATGGCATTTTCTAAGGACTGAATGACTTTTTGTTTAACCTTACAGTACAGGTGAGGAATTGCTGTTTGGGAGAAATGGAATTAAGATGGAATTTAGTCGCGTGGACACATGGCCTCAATTTATCTGCTAAAACCTGATGCATTGATGGTGGAAATTGGTTGCACATCCAATGATAATATAGCTGTCATGGTTTTAGTGATCCGTTGTGCAACAGGATGCTGCGCAGGGCCTTCTTACGTCACTATCTCTCTGTATTTCCCAGTATTTTATTTTATTACTTTGTTTGTTCCCGAGTGTAAAGAGCTACAGTATGTGCTAGAGGTATATAAATAAATTATGATGACCATGAAGGGAGGAGGTGCCTGTCTCTATTTATTTGGTGTCACAAAGGCTGCAGATGCCTTGACAAATGGTGTCTGGGTTGGGAAAAAAAATATCACCACATGAAAGAAATTTATTTTTTTGGTCTTTTGCCCTGGCATGATAATGCACATATCATGGTCATGAGGTGGTACCACTGGTGTCTGACTTACTTGGACACATACATCATTCTCCTCATTATCCTGTTCAAGTACAACACATTATAACATTTTCAGAAACACAAGTGTCCCACTCATCATGTTGCACATTAGCAAGTTCCAATGTTGCATCCTCAATTTCTATGTCTAAATCATCATCATTACTACTCATCTTCCCATTTCGAAGGTATGCGGCCAATGGCTAGAAATTCATTTGGTCAGTATTCAGAAGTTAACAACATTAGGTCAACAATTCAAATGTCGACATTATTATTAGGTCGACAAGTAACCTGCTAAACAGTATTATTAAGTTAACAATTCAAATATCATAGTATCATTAAGTTGACAATTCACATGGTTGACAGTATTATTAGGTTTCCAGTTCAAATGCAGACCGTATTATATATTTAGTGTTAGTGATAGGGTTCAGGATAGGATTAGGGTTAGGTATATTATTGTTGACTTAAAAATATTGCCTACATTTAAATTGTCGACCTAATAATGCTGTCTACATTTGAATTATTTACCTAGTAATACTGTAAACATTTCAGTTGTCGACCTAATAATACTGTCTACATTTTAGATGTCGACCTAATAATACTGTAAATGTCAATACTGTAGACTTTCCAACCCTCTCTATATTTTGGTGTCAACCATATAAATGTTGATTATGTAACTGTTGAACATACCCTGATCAGCCACAACATTTAAACGACTGACAGCCATCTTTAAGGGATCAGATGTGCAATTTTGTCTTTTAGATATATGGTAAATATTTCACACTACCATTACACCAGCTTGTCAGGATTCCCAATATAAGACCACAGGCAATAGGTTAGTCCTCTGCAACAGTGAGAAACTGAAAGCAGGTATCGGTGGTAATACTCTGCAGCAGGATGATGCTGAAACACTGGAGAGCTGCAAGCAGATACAGAGTCACAGACAAGCCGAGTCAGGGGTCACAGGAAGAGGTGCAAAAACGGAGGGACGAGCAGAGGTCAATACCAGGAAATCTTTCAGGATAGGAGACAGGAAAAGCAACACAGGTAAAGGCAACAGATGATCTGGCAAAGGCTGCTGGGACAAGCAAGTTTTTATAGTCCAGAGACAGGTGTTAAGTATCCTGAAGCAACGATCCAGATCTGGCAGGTAAGAGAGCAGTCTAAGTACCACAGTGGCCTTTTTGGTGGAACAGTGGCACTACAAGCAGGATACATAGTCCAACATTGTTCCTGGCAGACAGAAGCTGTAGTTTACAGATCGTGACACAGCTATCTTTAACGGGTCAGATGTGAAATTTTGTCTTTTAGATATATGATATGTTTTTCCTCTAAGTATTTGTTTGCTTAATATTTTTATTATTGTCTTTGTAGTGTGTGATTAGTGGGGTTTAATTTAGGACAGTGATTACATGACTCTGTGACCCTAATTAACCAAACGATTTTGGCTGTTTCAGCCAAGTAGGCTGTTTTAGCCCATTTGCAAGTATTTAGCAGTGTGTATTTGTTCTTAATGTGTATTTGTTACAAGGGTATAGACAAATTTATATACCATAACAAGAGTTACTCAAGAGTTGTGCCCCTCCTGGAAGAGCAGGACACATTCTACCTGGAACAACAGCTACATGAGGACAGCATTCATATGTGAGTCCTATTGTCCTCCACGTCATGCATGTGAATTGTGCACTGTCTGGACACTCCCTGTTCCACTGTTAAACAACTTTGATTCTTACAGTTGAAGTTTTATTATAACGTGTTGTTTTCATGTATGTGGTTTCTAGTATTCTCACCTTCAAACCACACTTGCTTATCAACATACTTTGACTCTCTAATTGGCTCCCAGCTCACCTCTTACCAATGATCATACTCAGTCTCCTCAGAGTACCTTCCATTTTGTCTAATGATGTTTGCTAATGTTATATAGGCCCTCTACACTCCTGCTAAATGTCCCTGTCAAGTATGTGTTTTATTCACCCATTCCTCATCTCTACTGTCTTAACTACTCTCCATTCCCTTGCTGATCCCATTCCCTCTTTTCTTCCACTTATCTCTTCTGGCACTTTTGCAGTCTCTTCCTTCACCCACTTTCTCTCTTATCTCCTTTACTTCACCTCTAACCTCTCAATGTCCCTTTTTCTGTCTTTCTTTCAATTATCTATTTCATGCTTATGTCTAGCATTATTTTATGCTTCTCTCTCTTCTGTTCTCTCCCCCTATCTCTAATTTTTCTTTATCCAAAATTCCTAGATTCTCCCCTCTCCTCCCTCACTGTCTTCCTTCCTGTCCTCCTCCTTATCCCACTTCTCTTTTCTCTTCTCTGCTCTTCTGTCCTTGATTTGATTCACTGTCCCCCTCCCCCATCTTTCAGTCTCTCTTCCCTCCCATTCCCCTTTTCCTTTAGTCCCATTAACTAGTCATCTCTCTGCTTCCTTCTGTTCCTACCTATTCATAAATACCCTTGCAGTCCAGCAACCCCAACAGCCTCATCCACATCTCTCCTCTTCCTTCTCTCTCTCTATCCTGTGGTCTCTGGAATGTCAGGTCAGGTCAGTCTGGAACAAATTGATCTCTAACCATCTCTTTATCTCTAGATCCATCAACCTGCTTGCCATCAAGGAAACATGGCTATCCATTGAGGTCCCTACCTCCCCTACTGCTCTCTCTTTTGGGGGTTTGTCGCTCTCCCACACACCCAGAACTGATGGCCAGCACGGTAGTCGCAATGGTATACTTCTTTTCCCATGCTGCTCTTTTCCATGAACCCTCCCTCTTTTTCTCCTCATTTAAGGTGTACTCAATCTGCCTCTTCCACCAAGCCCTTCTCTGTGTTGCTGTTATCTACTGTCCTCCTGGTCCTGTCTTTCAATTCCTTGATCCCTTCACCACCTGACTCCCTCACTTTCTCTCTTCTGACCTTTCCATCTTGGGGAACTTTAATATCCCCATGGACAAACCCTCAGACCATGCCCAATGGACCTTCTTCCGCTCTCACTACAGTGGCCACTCCCTTGATCTGGTCTTCTCACACCTTGATACTGTCTCTGACCTCAACAATTCACATTTCCCTCTTTCTGACCACCACCTTTAGCATCTCTCCACCCCTCTCACCTCCTCAGCCCCTAAAGTTACTCTCATCAGGTGTAACCTTGACACCTTTAATCATACCACGTTCTTCTCCTACTTGGTCTCACTCCTATCCCCATCACCATTTTTTCATGCCCCAATGAGGTTGTCTCCTTCTGTAGCTGAAAAATGCTCCTGTACTGCAGAAAGGCTATAGAGAAAGTCATTATTATTATTATTATTATTATTAATATTTATTTATAAGGCGCTACAAGGCATCCGCAGCGCCGTACAGAGACAAACAAAATCACAATACAATGGGAGACAGCACAGTACAGTAAACACAGCAACTCAGTACGCTCAATGCACAGCTAGAGAGGGCGGGGAAGGGGGAGGGAGGATCCGAAAACGACGGGGCCCAAGAAGGGGGGCGCGGAAGACAGGGAGACCCCCAGGGGGGAGGAGGGAGCGAAAGTGGACGTGGGGTGGAGGACCTTTGAGGAGGAGGGCTAAGTAGCTGGAGAGCAGAGTTAGAAGTGGTGGAAACAGGAGGAGAGATGGCCCTGCTCAGAGGAGCGTACAATCTAAGGGGAGGGGTGGACAGACAGAGAGACGCAGGGGAGAGAGGGAGAGTAGGGGGACAGAGGCAGAAGATAAGTTAGGAAGTTAAGTGGGAGACAGAAAGGCTTTAAGAAAAAGGTGGGTTTTTAGGGCCCGTTTGAAGCTGGACAGATTAGGGGAAGTTCTGATGGAGGGAGGGAGCTTGTTCCAGTGGAGGGGGCAGCGCGGGCGAAGTCTTGGATACGCGCGTGGGAGGAGGTTATAAGGGGGGAAGAGAGGCGACGGTCAGAGGCAGAACGGAGAGGGCGGGATGGAGCATGAATAGAGAGGAGGGTGGAGATGTAGGGCGCAGTGGAGTTGGCGAGGGCCTTGTAGGTGAGTGTGAGGAGCTTAAAGAGGATTCTGAAGGGGAATGGGAGAAAGTGAAGGGCTAGGTAGAGGGGGGAGACAAAAGAGGAGCGGCGAGAGAGGAAAATAAGCCTAGCTGCAGCGTTAAGGACGGATCGAAGGGGATCGAGATGAGAGTGGGGGAGGCCAGTGAGGAGGAGGTTGCAGTAGTCCAGGCGGGAGATGATCAGAGAGTGGATAAGGCATTTGGTGGCATCTTGGGAGAGGAAGGGCTGGATGCGAGCGATGTTGCGCAGCTGGAAGCGGCAGGATTTAGCAAGAGAGAGGATGTGGGGGCCAAAGGAGAGAGAGGAGTCGAGGATGACACCAAGGCAGCGAAGTTGGGGGACAGGGGAGATAGAGGTGTTGTCGACAGTGATGGAGAGGTCAGAAGGGGATGGGGTATGAGAGGGAGGAAAAACTATGAGCTCAGTTTTGGCAAGGTTAAGTTTGAGGAATCGAGAGGACATCCAGGAGGAGATGGCAGAGAGGCAGGCGGACACCCTAGAGAGGAGGGAGGGAGAGAGATCAGGAGAGGAGAGGTATAGTTGAGTGTCGTCAGCGTAAAGGTGGTAGCTGAAGCCGAAGGAGCTGATGAGTTCACCCAGGGAGGAGGTGTATAGAGAGAAGAGTAAGGGTCCCAGAACAGAGCCCTGAGGGACCACGACTGGAAGGGTGGATGGGGGGGAGAGAGACCCAGAGGAGGTGACAGAGAAGGAACGGTGAGTAAGGTAAGAGGTGAATCAGGACAGGACTGGGCCGGAGAGGCCGAAAGACTGGAGGGTGTGAAGGAGGAGGGGGTGGTCAACGGTGTCAAAGGCTGCAGAGAGGTCAAGGAGGATGAGAAGGGAGAAGTGGCCCCTGGCTTTTGCAGAGAGGAGGTCATTGGTGACTTTAGCCAGGGCAGTTTCAGTGGAGTGGAGGGGGCGGAAACCAGACTGGAGAGGATCAAGGAGGGAATATTCAGAAAATTAGGAGGTGAGACGGCTGCAGACGAGCCTCTCAAGAATTTTGGGTACACAGTAGATCAGTTGATGTAGATAAGCCAGGGATTCAGCAGGAGAAGGGTTAACTGACAAGCCGGGTCGGTACACAATAGATCAGTTGGTGCAGATAAGCCAGGGATTCAGCAGGAGAAGGGTTAATTGACAAGCCGGGTCGGTACACAGTAGATCAGTTGATACAGGTAAGCCAGGGACTCAGCAGGAGAAGGGTTAATTGACAAGCCGGGTCGGTACACAGTAGATCAGTTGATGTAGATAAGCCAGGGATTCAGCAGGAGAAGGGTTAACTGAAAAGCTGGGTCGGTACACAGTAGATCAGTTGATGCAGATAAGCCAGGGATTCAGCAGGAGAAGGGTTAACTGACAAGCCGGGTCGGTACACAATAGATCAGTTGATACAGATAAGCCAGGGACTCAGCAGGAGAAGGGTTAATTGACAAGCCGGGTCGGTACACAGTAGATCAGTTGATGTAGATAAGCCAGGGATTCAGCAGGAGAAGGGTTAATTGACAAGCCGGGTCGGTACACAGTAGATCAGTTGATACAGATAAGCCAGGGACTCAGCAGGAGAAGGGTTAATTGACAAGCCGGGTCGGTACACAGTAGATCAGTTGATGTAGATAAGCCAGGGATTCAGCAGGAGAAGGGTTAACTGAAAAGCCGGGTCGGTACACAGTAGATCAGTTGATGCAGATAAGCCAGGGATTCGGCAGGAGAAGGGTTAATTGACAAGCCGGGTCGGTACACAGTAGATCAGTTGATGCAGATAAACCAGGGATTCAGCAGGAGAAGGGTTAACTGACAAGCCGGGTCGGTACACAGTAGATCAGTTGATGCAGATAAGCCAGGGATTCGGCAGGAGAAGGGCCAACTGACAAGCCGGGTCGGTACACAGTAGGTCAGTTGATGCAGATAAGCCAGGGATAGATGGTATGGCCTTGTCTTTGGAGTGATGATGACACTCCTTTGTACCCCCACAATAATTTCCCACTGTCTTCACAAGTTTTTAGATGTTTTATAATTGTGGACAGATAATTGTGTGGGAGGAAAGACACAGAGCTGATCTAACGAAGTCATGCTGACTTCCTTTGCTTGAATTTCATACTTGCCTCTTAAAGTTCTGCCCTATCACTCTGAAAGCAATAATTTTTTAAAGCTCTCATTTCCTCCCAATCCCCCAACACTCTTTACCTTTTGCCACCTTCATCTCCCTCCTCTCATCTCCCCCACTCCCACTCCCATCATCACTGTCTATCGACTTTGCTACCCACTTGACCTCCAAAATTAAGTCAATACATCATGACATCTCCTCCCATCAGTCCCTTCTTGCTCCTCCCTCTCCCTGCTCCCTACCTACTTTGTTTCCCCTCTTTCCCTCCTCTCTGGATGCTATCTCCACCCCCTCCAGCCACATCATAACTCACCCTCTTTTTCTTCCTTCACTCTGATATCTGCAGAGAAAGTCTGCACCCTTCTCTCCTACTCATCCCCCTCTGTCTGCCCACATGACCCCATCCCCTCCCACTTCCTCCACCACCTCTCTCTTGAAGCCTGCTCCCACCATTCCCACCTCCTTAACCTATCCATCTCCTCTGGAACCTTCCCCTTCTCCTTTAAACCTGTTCTCACCTCCCCTTTAATTATTGCCCTATCTCCCTCCTTCCTTTTGCCTCCATACTTCTTGTCTGGGTTGTCTACAACCACCTCACCTCCTTTCTATATTCACACTCACTCCTTGACCCACCCCAATCTGGTTTTCTCTCCCTGCACCCCACCGAAACTGCCCTCACTAAGGTCACTAATGACCTTCTCTTTGCTAAATCTAAAGGACACTACTCCTTTCTTCTCTACACATGACTCTACAGCCCCCCTCTCCCTTACCTGTCAGAGTTCCCCAAGGTTCTGTTTTTGGCCCCTGCTCTTCTCCTTTTACTCCTCCTCCCTTGAAGACCTCATCTACTCCTTTGGCCCCCAGTACCACCTCTATGCTGATAAAACCCAAATCGATCTTTCATCCCCTTCCTTCATGTCTTGTTTCTTTTGCTGTCTCATGGCCATCATATTTTGGACGTCCCAGTGCTTTCTCAAACTCAATTTTTTAAGGACTGTTTAAGGACTGATCAAATTGTTTTACCTACTGCCAGGGCTCCCACACCTCCCCCCCCCACTCTCTTTCTGCTACCCTTCTTTCTGTCCCTCAAGTCTGATGCCTTGGGGTCAACCTTGACTCCTCTCTCTCCTTCAAACCTCACATTCTGTCCCTCCCAAAATCCTGCTTCTTCCACCTTTGGAATATATCCAAGATACGGCCCTTTCTCTCCATGGAAGCGACTTATTAGCAATCTCTAAACTTGATTACTGTAATCTCATTCTCTCTGGCCTGCCTGGCTCTTACCTTGCCCCTCCTAAGCCTATCCTCGATGCTGCTGCCCACTTTATTTTTCTCTCTCGCCGCTCTATCTCTGCTGTTCGGTTTTGCCAGTCACTATACTGGCTCCCCATGGCCTACAGAATTAAATTCAAACTCCCCACCTTCCAAGCTCTCAATTAACCCTCCCGACTACATTTCCAATCTCATCTCTACCTACATTCCTTGATGCCCCCTCCACACTGCCAATGACTGCCACCTCACTATTTCATTGATTACCTCTTCACACACATGCCTACAGGACTTTGCTCGAGCAGCTCCCCAGCTGTGGAACAATATCCCATGCCCTAACAGGTTAGCCTCTACTTTCGAAAGCTTCAAGTGTGCCTTTAAGACTCATTTGTTTATTCAAGCATATTAGCCTTCCTCCTAACTCCCTTATATCGACTTTCACCCCTACTTGATACTACACATTTCTTTTAGAACGTAAGCTCTCAGGATCAGGGCCCTCCTTGTGTTCTTCTTCTAACATTCCACACCCTTTGTACTTCTTGGTCTGCTTCCCTAGACCTGTTTTCTTAAGCTTGGGTCTACTTCACGCTGGTTACTACCATCACTCTCACTCACTGTCCTGTAAATAATTTTATCTGAATTAATATCTGTATATTTGTTTGTTCATAATGTCTTGTCTTTGTATTTTTTTTCTTCCTGTAATATGTTATGGATCACTGCCTTCTGTAAATGTCGGCACTGTCGACCTTTTTTGGCACCTTATAAATAAATGATAATAATAATAAAAATAATAATTAAGTGAAGTACACTGATAATCTCATTACAATGGCAGCTGCCCAGGAATAGCATACATTAGACAACAAGTGAACATAAACAGTCAGTTCTTGAAGTTGATGTTTTGGAACCAGAAAAAATAGGCAAGTGTAAGGATCGAATTTGACAAGGGACAAATTGTGATGACTAGACGACTGGGTCAGAGCATCTCCAAAACGGTAGATCTTCTGGGGTGAAACCGGTATGCAGCGGTTAGTACCTACCAAAAGTGGTCCAAAGAAGGACAATCGGTGAACCAGTGACGAGCTCATGGGCGCCCAAAGCTCATTTATGTGTGTAGGGAACACGTTTTACTGTAGCACAAATTACTGCAAAAGTTAGTGATGGCTATGACAGAAAATTGTCAGAAAACACAGTGCACAGTAGCTTGATGTGTATGGGTCTGCAGACCTCTCAAATTGTCCATGATGAGTCCCTGTCCACCACTGAAAGCTACTTCAGTTGTAGTATTCACGTGCCCCTAATGGGCAGGTGAGCCCCACAATTGGACCATGGAGTATAGGTATCCTGGTTTCATGAATTACATTTATTTTACATCATGTGTACAGCCGGCGGCGTGTGCTTCATTTATATGGGGAAAAGATGGCACCAGGATGCACTATGGTTAGAAGGCAAGCTGGCGGAGACAGTGTAATATTCTGTGCAAAATTCTGCTGGGAAACCTTGAGTCCTGACATTCATGTGAATGTTACTTTGACACGTAGAAATTACCTAAACATTGTTGCAGACCATTTACACCCCTTCATGGCAACTGTATTCCCTGATGGCAATGGACTCTTTCAGCAGGATAATGCACCCTACCACACTGCAACAATTATTCAGGAACACAACAAAAGAGTTCAAGGTATTGATTTGGTCTCCAAATTCCCCAGATCACAATCTGATTGAGCATCTGTGGGATGTGCTGGAAAGACAAGTCCTAGTTATGGAAGCCCCACATCCCATCTTACAGTACTTAAAGGATCTGTTGCTAACATCTTGGTGCCAGTTACCACAGGGCCCCTTTAGATATATTATGGAGTCTATGCCTTGACAGGTTAGAAGTATTTTGGTGGGACACAGGGGACCTACACAATATCAGATAGGTGGTTTTAATGTTATGGTTGATCGGTGTATGTATCCATAGCCTTCAATATACTTGTGGTCTCTCGTTTACTCAGTCATTTCCATTTTTTTCAACTACCTATATATTTCTGGACCTTGCTGAAACTTAGGGCTGTAGAAACTGCCATATTAATACACTACATATAGTACATGGTACCAGTAGGACAGTTCCCTTGCTCTTCTTACCTTATTTAATTAATTTATGGACATTAGAGGGATGCAATATTTTTATGCAGTATGAATGTGAACAGGGCTATCTGAACATGGAAACAGAGGCGCTCCGTATGCACAAACTTCTGTCAGGAAAGGGGCACTGGAAATGCCAGCACTGGCCCTGCATGTGCTACATTACGGCTTGCATGCACCTATTAAGCTAATGCAGTACATTGTATTGTACCAGATATCCTTGGTTACTTGGAAGTGACTGTGAGGGGTTAATCACTTTCCATCATCCAGTCTTTGGCTCACTTTTCACATGTTAAAAAATTGAGTGCAATCACACCCCAAAACAGTCCATGCACCCGAAAGCCATAGGACATTAATGCAACAACTTACTTACGTTGTTTAGCTTATAAAAGGTACTTTTTATTTTGCTTATTCCCTCTAAAAAGGAGAAATAACAAAAAATAAAAACAAAGCAAATGACAAAAATAGAGGAACATCACCAAGAATTCCCTATAGCTCTTTAGTCCTGGATCAGGGAAATTTTATGCTACACTTCTGATAAGAAATCACACTCTAAAGTATAACACAGAACTTTTATGGTCTCTTTTTTAGAATCGGATTAAGAATGCAAGGAGAGTGTTATCAATCTAGTGACAGTTAAAATTTATGATCACACATTTCATCTCTTAAGCATATTTTATATGTGATAAGTTCTTACCCATACATCATATGATGTTAATGCTTTATGCATCTTTCATAACAAATCATTAGATGACCAAAACATGATTGGTCCATGATATTTCCATCTCAAAATAGAAATGTCTCTTGAACCATAGACAGGATATACATGTATCTAATCTTTTCTCACAGGTCTTATCATAGCTGAATATGTCTGCTTTGGCTGATATTAAACAGGTTAAACAGAAGAATAAACACATATTATTCTGTATAATCTATCTGTTACCCCACAAAAAAGGTTTGGTTCATGCATATTTTAACTTAGAGCTTGGCAGTATAAACAAACATATATGAAATGGTTTGGAATTTAAATGACCCACTATATCTTTCCTTCTGTGTTTTAAAACTGAGGTAGAGAACATTTGACTCTTTACCTGTTGTAAAACTACAACCTGAAACAAGCCTCTTGCTGGAGAGCATGCTGTGATTTATAATTTCACAGCAGCTGGGTTGAACATGTCTATGTAAACTAAGTGGAATAATAATCTAAAGGATTGTGATGTACTACCATGCCCTCCAACACTTTTTTTAGTTTTCACCTCAGAAAAGGGAGTATGAACTATCAGGTTTGTGACGTGGCGATACCATAATGAGAGCAGATAAATGAGGGCATGGACTTATGCATACCTCATAACATTCGCTCTGTCCCTCCGCATTTGCTTCGGGAAGGTCATCTGCCTATCATTCCCCTGCATCTAGTTTCCTGGCATCCAGGCACGATACTTCCGGCCGGTCTGCCGGCTCCAAGAAACATAAGAATCTGGCCGTGGCTGTGACATCAAGGCTGCTGGTAGTTAGCTACAGCTCCCCTCTATAGAAGGAAGGCTCTGGCACCCTTAGGATGCCAAAGTTTTAGGTCCCATCCTGTGCTCCAGTGTTCTTGCTTTCAGTGTCTTGACTCTCTATTTAACTTTTAGCTCCTGACCTTTGCATCTCTCTTGACTACTCTTTTTGAATGCTCTGATTCTCCCCATGGTATTTGACCATGTTTTTGATTCTCCTTTGATTCTGATTTGGTACTGCTCTACCCGCTTGGTTCTGACCCAGATTGCCTGACCACTCTTCATCTACTACTTCTCTGGTAGCTGTTCTGGAGAACCGCCACTTGCGGGTCCCTTGAGGCTAAATTTAAACCTCCTCGCAGGGGTCGCTGGCAACGACCAAGGGCATGTTAGATTCCAGGCCTCCAGATTCAGCAGTACCAATCTCACAAAGTAGGCATCATATTTTGTTCCAGTTTGACATCTACATTGGACAATTTAGGCCATATCCAAAAATATATACACACACCGTGCCAATTTCCAGTGAGACCACCACCAGACCATTTTCAGATGGCCATGGCCCTTTTGTTGGAAGGTGTGCTAATTTGCCCTGATGTGTAATTGGAAAAATGTTAACAAACATTTATTTTGAGCAATTGATATCGGTATTTTTCTGTTTATAACACTCATTTAAATGTGTAAAAAAATGTAAAAAAACATGAATTGCAAAAAAAAAAAGTCAGAATTCCAGTAATCTTATAAGTTTTGGTATCTTTAATTACGGTAAGTATTTTGTGCGTGCATAGGAAAGTTATTGTCACATTTACCATTTAGGCAAACTACACACAGAACACTGTTTGGGACAAGCATAGAAATAGTTTTATGTAATGTACACAAATGTGCTAGGAAAATGGATAAGACCACTGGGATACCTGCAATGAGTGCAGGACATGCAGTGTATAGGAGTCATGGGGCTCCACAATGTCTCCAGGGTTCCCTGTACTCAGAGCAACACAGCCAGGCATAAAACCAATTAACATGCATTCCAGTTTCGTTGAGCCAGCCCAATCCTCATCCTGCACCCTCTTGTACATGATTAAAATACCACTGGGCAAAACGCCCAAAAAAACAACAATGTAGCTACTTTTTCCATGCAATTTTGATGTGTCATATCTTTAGTAATACAATCTATTGTTCCAGTTAACATGCTATTTTATAAAATTTTCAATTTGACGTTAAAATTTAAAAAATGAAGTTTGGGGGAACCAGCCCATATGAAATCATTTTTCCTATTTTTAAAGCTGTTTTCAGAACTTAGTGGCGCAAAAGCGAGTAAGTGTGAACAAGCCTTAAAATGTTATTCCATTTACTTATATTTTGCTATTCAATCCTTACTGCTCCATAAAATTGTTTGACATGCAAACTGCTATATTTCTGTGAACTCTGAAACTTTTATGTACTGACGAGTTCTGTGAAAATGTAATTGAACACAAAGATTCTTACAAAATGTTTGATTATCTGTATGTACAGTATGTTTGATCTAAATATCATATTACCATTATTTTTTTTACTGTATTTCTTTAGAAAGTGGCAAAATGCCAGACATAGGGCTTTGTAATGCCATTAGTCGGTATAAGAAGAAGAAGATAATATAATACAGTGATTTATTGTGATAATTGTTTGTTAAAATCACAATAATACTTTTGTCTGACACAAAAAAATAGAAAACACAGAAAATTAGCCTGTCCCATTCCAAATTAGAGTGTCATAAAAATCACATGGCAAGTTAAATCTTTAATGATGTCACTGGTGCTATTATAGAACATTTCAAACATTATTTCACTGATCTCAACTATCACAAATATTATAACAATGCATGCAAGATCATCAGTAAAAGTACAAAACCCTAGGATTTCATTTAAAGTGAAATAATGTTGAATATATATGAATATATTTTATTTAAAACATTTCTATTATTTGAAGCAAAATGACTCTTCCAACGACATGTGAAAACTATTTTCTAATTCAAAACCAATTGCATCCAATTGACTAATTTTATAGCATACATATAAAGAGTAGGTCCAAATTTATATTAAGAAAAATCATTCCTTTCTCTCGTTTGAATGAATGAAATTATATATAAATAAGACAAAGCATAACATCAATGTTTAAAAACTGGTTTGTCTCTATTGTAATGCAGTACAACTCTCTGTGATGATGAAAAATTCTGCTGATTACTTTTTGAGCACATGGAGGGTTAATTATTATAATTTCTCAAGATGACAACCTGAGAATGATAGATAGGGCCTGCAGCTCTCTGTACTATTCACCCCCTCTCACCTGTTGCCAGACTAGTGCTATATCATCATCATCACCAGTTATTTATATAGCGGCACTAATTACGCAGCGCTGTACAGAGAACTAATCCACATTGGTCCATGTCCCATTGGAGCTTACAGTCTAAATTTATTTGGATTCCCTGACAATCATCATTTAGGGGGGCCAGAAGCATAGCTTTCAACAATCCAAGTTTTATTAATCCTGACACAGACACACCCTCTCAAAAAAGGGACCATAAACACATAACATTATGGGTTTGGTTGTCTCATGATGGGTGTGAAGTACACCGGGATTGGAACCAAAGTTCACTAGATACCCGGTCCTCTCCTCTAGGTTCACAGGTCACACAGGTAAGGAGACAGGAAAGAAATAATAATCCCTTTTATTAAACAAAATGCACACACTTAATAAAATACAACAGTGCTCCACAAGGAATAACTTGTTCCACCACCAAATATATCAAGTGTCAGAAAATCACCAGTGCAAGTACAAACTCCCCAACAAAGTCCCCAGCATGTTACCTCTAAGCACAGAGGCCTAGCAGGCCCAAACTCCTGGTAATAAAATCCAAGCTGACAATTCTAGTGGGCCAGGATTTCTGATCCGTAAGGTGGGTCGGTGTATCTTGCTGATCCCAGCCGCTCGGCCAACTATCCAGCAGCTTGGTGGGACCCTGGGTATTTGTCTCCCTACCGATGTAGGCTCATCAATTCTCCAGAATCTGCAAGTGTCTCCCGATGGAGTGGAGACAAAATCAGTCCTAGAGGAACACTGTCCGATCTGTGTCAAAAAGTTCCTGCTTCAAATATTCCTTTCTGGCCCTGAGAGAATGCGGTTACTCTCAATCAGTCCAAGTCCTTGCTCTCTCAAGATTCTCCAACAACAACCCCCCTCCCCGAGACAGCTCCTTTTTGTCCCTTCTCACAAGACATCCAATCCTGGCCTCCTCCTTGGGTCAACCCCCCGCTCATTGTCCTCTTGTGATTGGTGGTGTGAAGAGTTTGGGTGGTAACAGGGGTGGAAGTAGAGCATGACATCAGTGGTATCCCACCTGTGGTGATAGTGCCATTCAGGCTGTGTTGAAGAGTTGCTAGAACAATAGTTAACAAACAGGCAGAGACCTCCTCCTGATTTTAGATAAGCTCCTGACCCTCCTCTTTTTAACCCCTTTCACTTTTTTTGATGTCACATGGTCCACAGCTGTTTTACACTTCCTGTGAGCTGTCTCCCCCCTCCCTCTCCGGACACCACAGCAATAACAGATCTGGCCACCAGTCGTCATTTAATAACAGAGTGGGCCACGGTTGTTCAATTGGCTCACTGAGGTCAGACCGGGTTGGCATGATATTCCCAATATAAGGTCTTTCACAATGGATGTGGCCACATCACCCAGGGTCAGCAGCTGTAAGCCTGGACATTGAACATAGTGGGCTCCCTTGTATTTATTTTATTCTAGAGATGTGTGTTGACCCTTGTTTTCCGGTTTTGGAACTGTGTCTGTTCTAAAACACATTTGTGTTTCGTCTTTGCTACCGGTTTTGCCAAAAATGTGCGGAAGGTTTAAGCTTTGGATCTAAATCTAATTAAAAATAGTGAAAAATAGGTAAAATAATGTCATTTTAAGCAATTTGTGCTCCAATATTTTACTATTTATAGAATGAACATTAATTTCTAGCCATTCTCACTCTATTTTCTAATGATTCCTTCACAACTGTCCCATATTTCACCAGTTTTGCAGTGAAAGTTTGCAGTGAGTTGTCTTAATGAAGGGTTTTGTAACTTTGGCATCATTGCATTTGCAAACCTCCTTTGCATGTTCAGACTTGCTGTTATTGTCATTTCATAAATAAATTAACTACACGGACACCAATGTAAATTTGGCAAAGGGTCACAGTTTTTATTTAAATAAAAATGGTGGTAGAGAGAGCAATGTGAGTCATCTAACAACTAATAGCAAAACCAAACAGTGGAAGGTCAAATTGCCATTACAACACTGGTCCCAGGATATAATCCTTTATGATGTTACACCTTCCTAGTAACTGTCATTAGCATTTACAATTAGCAGGAGAGGTATTCAGCTATAGCAGCCGTCTTTTCCGTAGATTTGAACACTCTCACAGGTACTCAGATGTCCCCAGGGCTTAACTCAACATAGTAAAAGCTTGTAAGCAGGAACTGGTAGCACAGAGATAGGAGAAATGGGGCCAAGACCATGCCCCCATGTCCACTCATGAGGCAGCAAAAATATAATTATAGCCACGTGCCCTTGCTGACTGTTAGTAGCCAAGATGTAGGGGCAGAGTAAGGCTCCCGGATGCCCTGGCATCAGAGTGAGTACACCCCTTCTTGAGACTACCTGTGCTGCAAGTCTCAGGCAGTCCCCTTTACCCCAGGGTTGGACAAAATTGACACTGGAGAATGATTTTTCATCCCTCCCTCCCAATAAATATTTTAAAGTCTTCTGGTTTGATTCAGAAGGGCAGCATTATGGCACAGAGCATGTAAGTAAAACAAAGTAGGAAAACCCTGCTCTTGGCTACTGATGAATGTTTTGTGGCTAATCTTTGAACTATTGTAACATAGCTGCAGGCCACCATCATCTATTTACTTTCCAAAATGTCTAACTCTGTTCATTCTTACCATTGTCCATCCGATGGCCACTGCCCATTTCTGTAGCTTCATTGTCTATGATGAATGCCCTGTAACATTCAAAATGTATTGTGTGCCTAGTCTTTGAATTTTTGTAGTGTCGGTGCAGGGCTTCTTCATCAATTTACTAGACTAATACCACTATCCATCAAATTACCTCTACCTGTTAATTTAACTACAGCCACACAACCTGGCTGCCTGTTACTAGCCAGGATGCAGTGGCAGTGTAAGGCATCCAGGTTGCCCTGGCATCAGAGTGAGTACACCCCTTCTTGGGGACTGCCTCTGCTGCAAGTGTAGGGCAGCCTCCTTTAGCCTGGGGTTGGATGAAATTACCTCAGGGGAATGATTTTTCAGTCCTCTCTACACAATAAATATATATGAGTCCCTTGGTTCGATTCACAAGGGCAGCATTATGGCACAGAGCATATAAGTAAAACAAGGTAAAGAAAGCCTGCTTTTGGCAACTGGTGAATGCTCTGGCAATGTATTGTGTGCCTAATCTTTGAATTTTTGTTGTACGGGTGATGGCCACCTTCATCTCTTAGCATCTTTATTTATTTATATAGTGGCAAGGTATGGAAAGCTCTGCTCTTGGCAATCAATGTTTGCTCTGGCAATGTATTGTGTGCCCGATCTTTGAATTTTTGTAGTATGGGTGCAGGCTACCTTCGTCTCTCAGCACCTTCATTTATTTATCTTCTGGCAAGGTAGGGAAAAACCTGCTCTTAGGGTAGCTCTTTACAATTGGGTATCTACTTGTCTAAATATCTACTGATGCCTCTGTCCATAAAATGACATCTGATTGTTTTTTTGCTATTTAATTTATCTAATGAGCTTGCTGCAGTCATTCATTTCATTGAATAACCCTTTCAAAATGGGCAAGTACTGAAAAATTGAAAAGATTAGAATATAATAATGAGAGATGAGCGGGCTCGGATTTCGGTAATCCGAGCCCACCCAAACAGTGCAGATCCGACGGGATCCGAGCACTGTTCGGGAACTTCCGGGGCGCCAAATGAAGCCAAACCGAGGCTATGACATCCAAGTCTCGCGTCGGATCTCGCGAGACTCGGATGTCATAAATTCACTGCTCGTGGCCGCCAGGGCCTGATCAACCACTAGGCTGACCAGGCTGCAGCCTGGGGCGCTGGGTCCCGGGGGGCGCGGCGCTGCGGGTATTTATTTATTTTTTCATTCTTTTTTTTCTTCATTCATTTTTTTGGGGGGTGGGGGTCGCCGCAGGGGGGGGTCGCCGTGGGGGGGTGGAGGGCTCGACGATCAAGAGCATTGGTGGTCAGTGGTTAGCAACACACAGCCAATCACCAGGCTGCCTGTTGCTGTGCAGCAGACAGGAAGCAGGACGTCTTCCCTTCCTATCTGCTGATCTGAGGAGAGGAGCGACGCTGGCACAACTACAGGTAAGTGAAGGGGGGAACTGCCCTGCATATCTATAGGGAGGGGGGGGAAACTGCCCTACATATCTATAGGGAGGGGGGAAACTGCCCTGCATATCTATAGGGAGGGGGGGAAACTGCCCTGCATATTTATAGGGAGGGGGGGAAACTGCCCTGCATATCTATAGGGAGGGGGGGAAACTGCCCTGCATATCTATAGGGAGGGGGGGAAACTGCCCTGCATATCTTTTGGGAGGGGGAACTGCCCTGCATATCTATAGGAAGGGGGGGGGACTACCCTGCATATCTATAGGGAGGGGGGGAACTACCCTGCATATCTATAGGGAGGGGGGAACTACACTGCATATCTATAGGGAGGGGGGGGAACTACCCTGCATATCTATAGGGCGGGGGGGACTACCCTGCATATCTATAGGGAGGGAGAGGGGGGACTGTCATGCATATGTATAGGGAGGGAGAGGGGGACTGTCATACAAATCTATAGGGTGGGAGGGGGGGCTGCCATGAAAATCTATAGGGAGGGAGAGAGGTTAATATGTATGAAGGAGGGCAGAGGAGGGGGGCTGATATATGTGACTGGGGGAGTTTTGATGTGACGGGGGGGATAGCTACAGAGTGGAGGTAAGGAAAATAGATGCAAGGGGGATGGATGCAGGGTGGGAGGTAAAGAAAATGGCTGCAGCAGGGGTTAAGGAAAATGGCTGTGGGGGGGGTTGTGGTTAAGGAAAATGGCTGCAGGGGGTATTTAAAAAATTGAGCAGCTTTGGGGGGGAGAATCTCATGATTGTGTGGTGGTCACATGGGTGGTCTCAGCAATCACTAGAATACTAAATATTAGTGAGATGGGGCTGGTAGAGGTTTGTATTTGATTGACAACAAATATTCAGATATAGCTTATATATGCCTGTCCAATGGGGTACTTTTAGCTGGCCATAATGGAGTGTTTTGTTTTAACTAAAGGGCCTAATCATTCAGGGTTTGTTAACATTTTGCATTTTAATACATTTTTGCATTTTCAAAACAGGACGCCAACTTTCCAGAAGCCAGCGAGAGGATAACAAAGTTGCAAGAGAGAAGAGCAAGAACAGGTAAGAGACAATGGCACAATGTGTCTAAATTTGAATGCTGGAGAATACACCTGAACATTCATATTCAGGAGTGTTCCTATACACCTATATATTCGGAGGAGGGGGGGGGGGCGCTGCGGCCGTATTAGCCTAGGGCGGCCAGAACCCTTAATCAGGCCCTGGCGGCCGCCATCTTCTTTCTGGCTGCGATCACTCGTGAGGGAGGTTGTAGTTAGGGAGCTCCTGTCCTGCTTTTCAGTTTAGTGTTGCTTTGTGCTTTGTCCAGTGCTCTGTTCTGCTGAGTCCAGTGGTGCTTTGTCCAGTGCTCTGTCCTGCTGAGTCCAGTGGTGCTGTGTCCTGTGCTCTGTCCTGCTGAGTCCAGTGGTGCTGCCTGTGTCCTGTGCTCTGTTCTGCTAAGGGCATTGTTATTTCCAAATTATCCAAAAGTTCTAAAAAAAAATAAAAAAATTATCCAAAAATAATTGAAAAAAAATATAAAAAAATTAATTAAAAAATACTAGGTACTGCTATTTAAAAGTCAAATTACGTTCACTGTTGCTGCTGTACCAAAAAATACTAGGTACTGATATTTCAAAGTCAAACTACGTTCACTGTTGCTGCTGTACCAAAAAATACTAGGTACTGCTATTTAAAAGTCAAACTACGTTCACTGTTGCTGCTGTACCAAAAAATTCTAGGTACTGCTATTTAAAAGTCAAACAACGTTCACTGTTGCTGATGTACCAAAAAATACTAGGTACTGCTATTTAAAAGTCAAATCACGTTCACTGTTGCTGCTGTACTAAAAAATACTAGGTACTGCTATTTAAAAGTCAAATTACGTTCACTGTTGCTGCCAAATCCAAAAATAATGAAAATGCCCTGACATCATCAAAAACAAGAGGTAGTGACGCGCTAGAACTCCACCCTCTATATGCTGCAGAGGATGGAGGAGCAGAAAAAGGCCATTCAAGCCTACACAACCAACTACGATGGGCCACGTGTTCGTGCCGCACACTTGTGTCGCTTAGCTTAGACATCCAGCTACCTCGGTGCAACGTTTTGGACTAAAAACAATATTGTGAGGTGTGGGGTGTTCTGAATAGACTGGAAATTAGTGGAAATGATTGTTATTGAATGTTATTGAGGTTAATAATAGCGTAGGAGTGAAAATAAACAAAAAAACTTGATTTTAGCACTTTTTATGCTTTTTTAAAAATATATCAGAACCCAAAAGCTTAAATCCGAACCAAAACCTTTCGTCAGGTGTTTTGCGAAACAAATCCGAACCCAAAACCTCAAGCAAATCCGAATCCAAAACACAAAACACGAGACACCAAAAGTGGCCGGTGCACATCCTTACTTTGTGCCATGGGGCTCATACTTTATTAAATGCATGACCCCTATGTAGATAATAGGTGATTTCTTCAATGGCTGCTTCATGCCAGATCTCTTTCTTAAGAGCAGTGATAAGCACCTAGCCGCAGCTAGGATGTGTACTGCTAATTTTTTAGAGGATTTGTAAAGATCTTGCAGATCTTGGGGGAGGGGGGGGGTTAACACAAAAGAAATACCCAATGATATTTAGCTACTGGGGTCTCAATAATCTGTTTAGAAAAGTGTGTATTTTATTTCAAAAGGGAGCTGTTATGGCACAAGACAACCAAATGTAGACTGAGGTCTGCCTGTAATGTTAGCCCCTCCAACAATCAGGCGAGGCAGAATAGAACATTTTGTTAAATCTCACTTGTGCATTATACCAACTGTAGTAGTATAGTTTGTATGAGGTTTCTTTGATCTTTGTAGAGATAGAACTTTTAGCAATTCCCAGTCTCCTCCCAGGTCTCTTCATCTGAAGGAGATCCAAGATCCCTCTACCATTCCATCTTGTGGCGATTCTGCTCACTTAAGGTATCAGTAAAAATGCCATAAATTTGGGATATCATTCCTTTATAAGTAGGGTGTTGTCTGCTAATTCACTCAAGGAGGATAAAAGAATGAGTCATGTTATAATTTTTTTTCAAAAAAAAATAATTGGATGCTTAATAGTTGAACAAGCTTCTCTTACATTTCATTTGTGCATCACATGAGCACATTGTTTACCTATAGTCATAGCAGAAAAGTATTGGTACCCTTGCAGTTTTTTCTAAATAGACACCGATTCTACCAGAAAATTGATTAAATTAAAGCATATTTTGGTATGCACATGTATTTATTTTGTTTGCAGTGGAATAAAACAAACAAGAAAAATTACTTTACTTAATTTATTTGTAGTTTATTTCACACCAAATCCTTAAATGGGCCAGACATTTTATTGGCACCTTTTAGAAGTTAAAAATTATATTTCAAGTAGGTGATTCTCCTACACTTTGGAACTGAAATCAGATGTTCCTGCAATATAAAAATCTTTCATTAAATGAGCTTGAATAGAGAAAAAAGCTAATTCACTTGTTTAGTCACAAGGCCTGATTCATATATATATAATATAATATATAATTTGCTTTTGGAAATGAATTGCATGTAATTGTGTTAATTGGTGTAAAGACCATTTCTAAACATGTGCATAACTATTTCCTGCAAGATACACTATCATATTAGACGTATGTTCATTTGCATAGGGTATTTTGCTGGAAATAGCTATGCGCATTTTTATAAATGGACCTAACGCCAATTAACACAATTGCATGCAATTAATTTCCAAAGGCAAATTATAATTTTGACTGCCTACAGCTTAAGGGGTTAAAATGTGGGAGGGAAGGGGCGGACTAATGTAGGCAATGTACAGGAAGGGTGTTCTGATGGTTTATCATTAGTACTCTTAGTTTCAACCATATCATTTTCACCAGCTGCAGGGCAGTAAATGACAGACACAACATAGTATTTGTTTTAAAATCAAAGTATTTCTTGTAAAATCTACAAGTATGCATGCCACTAGCTAACACAGAACATGTGCATACAAAGCAAGTAAGATAGACTATACAAATGCATTGTATGCACAGTATGCATTGAAATCATCTTGTCATATTGTTTATATATATATATATATATTGTAACAAAAGGAGGCATTTAGCTGGCAATATGCAGAGAAAGCAGGGAAGTAGAGTAAAACATTGAATGTAAAGACCTATGGATGAAAAGCAATAGTTTAAATTTGGTTTAACTTACATGACTTGAAATCCTTCCTCTCAACAAACAGACAGGGTGTGTCTGTTTGAATTACAGAGCCAGTGATGGGCGTTTCCTTTTAAAGAGAAGGTGGGTGTGTCACCTGTCCATCAAGCTAAGGCTGGGCGAGGAGTATCAGGTATAAAAGCTTGTTTATATAATTTGTGCACAGAGATCAATGCTGGGTAAGCTGGCTGGTCTTGAGAGAGCTGAGCTATGTCTAGCTAGCGTTTAGGGTCTCCAAGTATTGCTGTGAAATCTGTACGGTGTCAAAACATTTACCATCCTGACAATAAAACTACATAAAAAGGAAGAAGTTGTTCGCGTGTGCTTCAGCAGTAGAGGGCTCTTGCCACAAGTGGTGTCAGGAGAGGGAAACTCCGGGAAGCAAGTTTCCGCTACCCAACCCGCGCAGACGTCAACATTGAGGAAGTACTGAGAACCCTTGTGAATGTAGCCGCTGCGCAGCAACAGCAGCAAGCTCAGATGCTACGAGTTGCCGAGGCACATGTGGGAAACACAAGGCTCTTAAGAGAAGAGTTAAGCCAGGTGAGACATGACAGATATGAACCACTTGGTCCTGTTCTCCAGAAAATGTCACCAGGTCATGACATAGAAGCATATCTAGTGTCCTTTGAGAGACTTGCAAGAAGGGCAAAATGGCCTCCTAAAGATTGGGCTGAGAGGCTGGTGCCATATCTGACTGGTGAAGCTCAGCGAGCTCATATGGATCTAGATGAGGAACGGGCCTCTGACTATCTGTGCCTAAAGTCTGAGATATTGGCTCGCATTGGAGTTTCCGGGCCAGGCCGAGCCCAGCGCTATCACCAATGGCGCTATGTTAAAGAAAAACCGGTCAGAGCGCAAGTGGCTGAGCTTTCTAAAATTTTAAAGAAATGGCTGCAGCCTGAGGAGAATTTGCCTTCTCGGATTATTGAAGTTCTGGCGATAGATCACTGCATCCGGGGGCTGAACCGCGACTTGCAAAGGTGGGTTCTGCAATCAGACCCACAAACTTATGAGGAGCTTGCCACCGTGGTAGAAAGGTTTTGTGCGCTACAGCAAATGACTAAAGGACCTGCATTTGTGCCAAAGCCGCTGCCACGCCAAAAGCCAGGTTTGACAATCCTTGCTACGGACAGAGGGCCAGGTGCAAAGCCGTCTAATCTGAAGTGTTTTGAATGTGGTGAGCCAGGCCACTTTAAGGCAGAGTGTCCTAAACTACTGGAACCCATGGACTGTTCCGTGGCACATATTGGGCCTGCTTTTCCAAGCTGTTTTACCATGAGTCCCACATCAGGAAGTCCTTGTTTGTTGACCGTGTTAATCAACCAGAACCTTGTTCTGGCCTTGGTTGACTCGGGGAGTGAACTCTCATTGGTTTCCAGCTCTGCCTTACCCGAAACCATAACTTTTCGGTTGCCCAAGGTGAAGGTTCATTGCGTACATGGCCTGACAGACGAGTATGAAAGAACAATACTACCAGTCACACTCAAAGGCAAAACTGTTATGGTGGTAGCTGCCATAGCACCTAAACTCCCATATCCACTTATTTTGGGGCGAGATTTCCCACTGTTTAATGATGGCCTCGGTGAGCGGGGTCGGCCGGACATGCCGGCAACTGATGCAACGGTCGGAAGCCCGGTCTTATAGCAACCGCCTAAAGATCCACAACATCTGGACATCGATCTTTGGAAACCGCCAAACCGGAATGCCATCCTGGGAGTCACAGCAGGAGTTCCACAAAAGCATCCACCTGCGGGGAAACATGGACAGTCCAAACTAGCATTGGTCGGTGATGTCGCAGATGAGCCCACTCCGCCTGTCAGTGAGGATACGGACTGGTCCGCAATACCAATTTTGTTTCCTCTGCAGGACTTTGCTCGAGACCAACTTAATGATGCCACTTTGGAACATGCCTTTAAAAGTGTGACTGAGGTAAATGGGGTAGCGAAAGCCGCCCAGCCTGCAGAAGGTATACCATATTTTATTGTTAAAAATAATTTCCTGAATAGAGTTGCTAATGTGCAGGAGGAAAAAGTAGAACAATTAATGGTTCCTCGGGTCCATGTACCCCTAGTGTTAAAAGCAGCAAACACACAGGTCTGTGGGGGACACCTAGGGGAGGATAAAACACGAGAACGAGTTCTGCTTAGGTTTTACTGGCCCGGTGTACACATGGCAGTGAAAAAGTATTGCCGGTCCTGTCCCATTTGTCAGAGAACCTGTCCCAAACCCATGTACAGGGCACCTCTCATTCCTATACCAATAGTACAAGTTCCATTTGAACGGATAGCCATGGACCTTGTGGGGCCACTGGAAAAATCTGCACGTGGGCACCAATATATACTAGTGGTGCTTGACTATGCAACCATGTATCCAGAGGCAATTCCCCTACGAAACATAAAGTCCAGCACCATAGCTAGAGAACTTGTATTGATGTTTACAAGCTTGGGAATACCCAAAGAAATTCTCACAGATCAGGGTACTCCATTCATGTCTAAACTGATGAAGGACATGTGCCAGTTGCTAGGGGTTACGGCGCTTCACACCTCTGTATACCATCCACAAACAGATGGCTTGGTGGAATTCTTTAACCGCTCATTAAAGCACATGCTCAGGAAAGCAGTAGCTCAAGAGAAAAAAGATTGGGACACTCTTATTACCTATTTGATGTTTGCCATCCGTGAGGCACCTCAAGCTTCAACAGGGTTTAGTCCCTTTGAGCTATTGTTTGGGAGACAGCCCAGGGGTATCTTGGATATGATAAAAGAAGGGTGGGAGCAGCAAGGTCCCAGGGAGCCAAATCTGGTACAATTTGTGTCCCAAATGTATGAGAGGCTAGGAAAGATAGGACCCATTGTGCAGCAACATGTAAAAGAGGCTCAGGAACAACAGAGGAAAAGTTATAATAAAAGTGCTGTTGTTTGATCTTTCAAGCCTGGGGACAAGGTCCTAGTCCTGGTTCCCACCCAGGAAAGCAAACTTTTCGCCCATTGGCAGGGTCCATATGAAATTCTAGAGGCTGTCGGTCCTGTCAATTACAGAGTCTGCCAGTTAGGTAGGAGAAGGGAGGAGCAAATATATCATGTTAACCTCCTTAAACCTTGGCATGATGAGGAAACCTCTCCTCAGGTCGTGAGTACTGCCATTGAAAAGTCTGAAGTGCCCATAGAGCCAGCTTTGTCCATTCAGCAGAGACAACAGACTGAAGAAATGATTTGCCGAAACAGGGATGTCTTCTCTTACATTCCTGGGCGCACTACCTTAATCGAACACGACATTGTCACTGCGCCAGGAGTCATTGTAAAGCAGAAGTCGTATCGTATTCCAGAAGCCAGACGGGCGGACGTGAGAAAGGAGGTCGAGAAGATGCTCCAGTTAGATGTGATTGAAGAGTCCACTAGTGAGTGGAATAGTCCCATTGTGCTTGTCCCAAAATCCAATGGGACAATTAGGTTCTGCAATGACTTTAGGTGCCTAAACAGTATGTCGCAGTTTGATGCCTATCCAATGCCACGTGTGGATGAACTAGTGGAAAATCTTGCTGGTAGCAATTATTTGACAACCCTTGATCTAACAAAGGGTTATTGGCAAGTTCCCCTGACTTCCACGGCCAAGCCAAAGACTGCATTTTCCACCCCTGATGGTCTCTATCAATATAAAGTCCTACCCTTTGGTTGCATGGGGCACCTGCCACCTTCCAAAGGTCCATGAATAAATTTCTACGACCTCACACTGCTTTTGCAGCCGCTTACCTGGACGATATAATGATTTATACCCCAGACTGGGGATCACATTTAGCCAAAGTTGAGGCGGTCTTAGCTTCATTAAGGTCAGCAGGGTTAACAGCTAACCCAGAGAAATGTGCCATAGCCATGAGAGAAGCCAAATATTTGTGGTACGTTGTTGGTCGAGGGCATGTCAAACCCCAGCTAGACAAAGTGGAGGCAGTCAAAAATTGGGCAAGACCAGAGAAAAAGTCACAGTTAAGAACCTTTTTAGGCTTAGTAGGTTACTACAGGCGGTTTGTAAGCCACTTCGCCACTAGAGCTGCTCCACTAACGGACATGTTAAAAAAAAGTTGTCCAGATAGATTAACCTGGTCTAACTCTGCAGAAACCGCCTGGTCTGATCTTCGGTTAGCTCTTTGTTCCTCCCCAGTTCTACAAGCACCAGATTTTACCTGGAGGTTCTTCCTCCAAACTGATGTTCTGGTGTTGGTTTAGGTGCAGTCCTGTCACAGGAGAAGAATGGAGTAGAAAATCCTGTCCTGTACCTAAGCCGTAAGTTGCTTCCAAGGGAACAAAAATATGCCACCGTGGAGAAAGAATGTCTCGCCATAAAATGGGCTACAGAAGCTCTGCGCTATTATCTCCTACGTAGAGAGTTCACCTTAATAACAGACCATGCACCATTGAGATGGATACAGAACAAAAGGAAGGTAAATGCCAAGGTAACCCGCTGGTTCTTGGCACTGCAACCTTTCACGTTCTCAGTAGAACATAGACCCGGGATTCTACACAAAAATGCAGAGGCGTTGTGACGAAAATATGCGCTCCTCGCGAAGTCCGCGTCCCTTTACTTGGAGACGCTAGGGGGAGGGATATGTAACAAAAGGAGGCATTTAGCTGGCAATATGCAGAGAAAGCAGGGAAGTAGAGTAAAACATTTGTGAAGTAATGCACCTAGATTGAATGTAAAGACCTATGTATGAAAAGCAGTAGTTTAAATTTGGTTTAACTTACATGACTTGAAATCCCTCCTCTCAGCAGACAGGGTGTGTCTGTTTGAATTACAGAGCCAGTGAGGGGCGTTTCCTTTTAAAGAGAAGGTGGGTATGTCAACTGTCCATCAAGCTAAGGCTGGGGGAGGAGTATCAGGTATAAAAGCTTGTTTATATCATTTGTGCAAAGAGATCAGTGCTGGGTAAGCTGGCTGGTCTTGAGAGAGCTGAGCTATGTCTAGCTAGCGTTTAGGGTCTCCAAGTATTGCTGTGAAATCTGACCGGTGTCAAAACATTTACCATCCTGACAATAAAACTACATAAAAAGGAAAAAGTTGTTCGCGTGTGCTTCAGCAGTAGCCGTCTCTTGCCACAATATATATACCCCCCAGAGAGGTGTGGAGTCCAGAGCCGGATTTAGACCTCATGGGGCTCTAGGCAAGATATTGGCTTGAGCCTCCCCCTCCCTCCCTCCCTGAAACAATCCATAGCACTATATTTTTTTAGCATAGCAAATACTTCTATAGTTAAGTAGAAGGGTAAACTATGGGCGCCGCACATCACGCTGCTCCTCCTGCATCACCATGCGGCCCCTCATTATTGTCCCTATCATCACACTGTGCCCTCCTTTATCTTTACACTGCATCACCATGTGGCCCCTCATTATTGTCCTTCTCATCACACTGTGCCATCCTTTATCATTACACTGCATCACACTTCGGCCCCTCATTACTGTCCCTCTCATCACACTGTGCTCTCCTTTATTATTACACTACATCACACTGCGGCCCCTCATTACTGTCCCTCTCATCAGACTGTGCCCTCCTTTATCATTACACTGCATCACACTGTGGCCCCTCATTACTGTCCCTCTCATCACACGGTGCCCTCCTTTATCATTACACTGCATCACACTGTGGCTCCTCATTGCTGTCCCTCTCATCACACTGTGCCCTCCTTTATCATTACACTGCATCACACTGTGGCTCCTCATTGCTGTCCCTCTCATCACACTGTGCTCTCCTTTATCATTACACTGCTTCACACTGTGGTCCCAGCAGTTAAAGAATAATGTCCATGGACCCCATAATTTGTCAAAGGATCTAGCAGAATTTTGAATTATACTGGTCATATACTCCATACGATGAATATTAAGCTCAGTGGTCGAAGTGGAAGTTTAGAAGTGGCGGTATGAAAACTGTAATGAGAATGTAAAAAAGTGAATGGAATATTATTATTTTACAATGAAGGCAGTATGAGAAGTAGCGGTATGGCTTACTACCATATACACCCCACTTCCACCACTGCTTACCTTTCAATTCACACAAATTGCACTTTATCTTTAACGAAACTTAGGTATTAATCATAATTAACATGTCAAGAAACTGCAGTTCATGGTTAGCAAGCCCAGTAATAAACAACAGCAGTCTCCTATCACTACCACGTCACAGACCGTCCGCCACTACAGTTACTGACTGCAGCCCTCTACCTACAGAAACATGAAAAAGCGCTGGAATGCAATAATCATGTTAATATGTCAGTCTTCTGCATGAATCCCATAGTGCAACATTTAAACAAGTCAGACCTCCTCATAATATAAATCCCACCAGATTCAGGATAGTTGGCAGACTGCCCTGCTCTCTCCTACCTGTTTTCGTCACTTTCACGGCTTGTGGCTGCTGGTGTCTTTAGATCAGCTGCTGCTTTTCTGGATTCTGGAATGTTGGAGGCCCTATTTGGAAAAAAAAATGGTACATTTAGTAAACTCAAACCAGCCCCAGTGTTAAATCAATATAACACCCACATTTTATAAGTAGACCTCCCTCCAACCAAAACATTAAATTAATAAATATACCTATTTCCCTCCAACCAGCTCCAACATTAAATTAATAGTGTTACAATTTAAAAAATAAACCTATTTCCCTCCCACAAACAGCCCCTTATACACACACATAATATAAATACACTGGCCCCTCACACACACATAATATACATACACTGGCCCCTCACACACACATATTATATTAATATAAAGAGTGCCTCTTTTCATTTTGAGGTAAGAGAGGTGTCAGGATTGAGGCAGCGGGTCATGTGAGGGAATAGATAATGAGCACGTGTCATGGTATTGTTGGCTGAGGAGGGGCCGTGTGGGGAACAGACTTCTAACTCACATGCCCCCCCTTTGCCCAGCAACTTCACACATGCCTCCTCTCTGCCCAGCACCTTTAGCAACATATGCCCCCCCTATGCCCTGCAGCTTCCATCACACATGCCCCCCCTGTGCCAGAGCAACTTCCATCACACATGCCCCACCTGTGCCAGAGCAGCTTCATTCACACATGCCCCCTCTGTGCCAGAGCAGCTTCCATCACACATGCCCCCCCTGTGCCAGAGCAGCTTCCATCATACATGCCCCCCGTGCCAGAGCAGCTTCCATCACACATGCCCCTCCTGTGCCAAAGCAGCTTCCATCACACATGCCCCCCCTGTGCCAGAGCAGCTTCCATCACACATGCCCCTCCTATGGCCTGCAGCTTCCATCACACACTCACACACATACTAGATTCAGGGCCACTTTAACTACATTATGGGCCCATGGGCAATGCAGTGCACTGGGGCCCATATATATATATATTTATATAAGTCCTTAAGTCCGATCCCCTTCACTTCTTTTTTCCACGCGAGTCCGATCCCCTTCACTTCTTTTTTCCACGCTGAGTCTCTCTGTTCTGCGCTCCTCCGTGCTGTGCTTGCAGTGAATGTTGGGCATGACATCACACCCAGCATTCACTGCAAGCACAGCATGGAAGAGGGGACAAAGGAGGGAGCCGGATCTCCAGCTGACGTGACCGCAAGGTAAGTATTTTCTTTCTTTTTTTTGCAGGATTTTTTTTTTAGCGCTGCCTCGGACGGGCCCCCTTGCCCACAGGGCCCCCGGGCACCTGCCCATTGTACCCAATGGAAGAGATGGCCCTGACTAGATTCCCTTCTTCTTCTTACCTTTTTTAACACGAATGCAACCAGGACGAATACCATAGACTTCCAGCAGCCCGCCTAACACTGTGTAGTATGTGATCGCTGCGATCACATGACCCTGTGATGTCATATTGACGTGCCCCTAGCTCTAACACCAGCCCCTCACCCGATTTGCGGCAAACTACCTCCCCGCGGGCGCACGAGTCGCGGGGGCGCGAGCCCGGGGAGGGGACGACATTTTTTTTTCTTCTTTGTCCCCCCCATCTGGTCCCCCTGAGAGCCGCTAGGCCCTAGGCAGGTGCCTAGGTTGCCTAGCGGTAAATGCGGCCCTGGTGGAGTCTAATGGTAGAGAGGTGTTCACTAAGGGAATATGGACTTAGCTGCTCTCTAGCCCCAGGTCGCAGTCCTCTAAGGGGGATTAGAGCAGGGTGAGATGGAACCATTAAGTGGAGCAGGACTCATGAATGATTAATGCAGAGGTTCAGGTGAACAACAGTGAACCGAAGTGCTGAGGTCTTTAGAAAGCGAATAGCTGAGAAAAGGACTGACTATGAGGCACGATACCATAGGTCTTGATCGTGGAACAGGTAACACAGGATACCAACTGAGAGGTAGTGAACTGCACAGAACTGATGCACTGATATTTCTGGAAAGCGAATAGCTTGAGGATGGGACCGATGATGAGGCATGAGGTTCTTGCAATAATACCACAAGTCTTGATCGTGGAACAGGTAACACAGGATACCAACTGAGAGGTAGTGAACTGCACAGAACTGATGCACTGATATTTCTGGAAAGCGAAAAGCTTGAGGACGGGACCGATGATGAGGCATGAGGTTCTTGCAATAATACCACAGGTCTTGATCGTGGAACAGGTAACAAAGGATACCGATGTGCAGACGGGAGCCAGAGAGAACAGCGTCCTAACAGATAAGGAGACCTGAAGATCTGGCAACTTAGTAGAGAAGCAAGTGCTTTAAATAGACTGAGCTGGCAGTCAATTAGCCAATCAAGAGAATGCAGGAAGTTTTGAAAAGACCAGCTGAGAGCTGAGAGTTTTCTTGCGGGTTTGAAAAACCAATCAGATTCTAGCTATCATTTATTTAGCACATTTTACAAAAATGATAGCTAGAATCTGATTGATTGCTATAAGCAACATCCACTCTTCTCAAACCCTCCGAAAAACTCTTACCTTGATACATTTACCCCCAGGTGTGCGTATGCTCAGTTCAGACCAGCAAGTGAACGCAGGGAGTGAGAACCAAGGAAAACAGGTAAGATCAGTGACCAAAATGAAAGGTAGCTGGAGCAATGTGTGACAATATAGTTGAAGTTTAACAGTTGCACAAGAGTGGTAATTAATAGTTTCTTGTTTACACTACAATCAGTTGCGATGAGTTTAATATGCAGCGTAATTATTATTGTAACATTTAAATATGTTTAATGTATTTTCTATCTTTTAATATATAATATAAAGTGGTGAAAAGGCTAAGGTCTAGATTTACTAAACGGCGGGTTTGAAAAAGTGGAGATGTTGCCTATAGCAACCAATCAGATTCTCTTTGGCATTTATTTAGTACATTCTACAAAATTATATCTAGAATCTGATTGGTTGCTATAAGCAACCCTCAGTTTAGTAAATCTAGCCCTAATTATGTTTCCAACAGTTAAATGCATGAGAATGTTTCCGGTATTATTTATGCAGCATATTGCAAACTCTAGTTCTAAACAATATCACTTTTCATACACCAAATAGCAAGTTCAGAGATGTCTTAAATGGTTTATACATGTCTAGAGGCGGAAGCCTGAAGAGGGACAGATGGCCACTTTAAGGAACAGTGACCAGAGGAATCAACCTATAGCCCGTCAAGTTCTTGGTAGGTCATGGCCCATCGACCTATGAATATGAACCTTAATACTGTAACTGTGTACGTTTGTGATGTCATTGCTTTTTACAGCTTCACAGTATATAAGTTGGTCACCTCTGGCTTTGTAAATCAGAGCGTTCTGATAGAAGCTTGTGGTAGTGCTAACAGTACACACTTATACATGCCAAACTTTGCCTTGTAATACTTTGTGAATTAAACCTTTGTGCTTTGGATCCATAGTGATCGCATCAGAGAATCTTTACTTTATACGATACTATGGACATATATATATATATATATATATATATATATATATATATATATAGATAGATAGATATATGTATTTTGAAAATCCATATTTATATTAAAATAGAGGTTTTTTTGTAAACCATATTATCCTTATGTTTACAAAATGGAAAATGAAGCTTTCGAAACACAGTAACTTCCCTACAGTCAAATGAGTGTCAAAATTATGTTTTGGGTTTGCTGTGCTGTATTTGGAACTGGGTTACCAAAAGCACACTTCAAAAAGCACTCTGGAATGGTTCAAAACAAGACACTGGACTGCTCTGTAGTGGCCAGCAATGAGTCTAGATCTAAATCCCATAGAACACCTGTGGAGAGATCTGAGAACAGCAGTTGGGAGAAGGTATCCATCAAATCTAGGAGAACTGGAGCACTTTGAACAAGAAAAGTGTACCGACTTGTGAAGTGGTGTAGAAAGCTCATCCATGGCTATAGGAAGTAGTTGATTGCAGTTATTTTTACCGCTGGCACTGCAGGAGCTGACAGCTACGTATCCTATAGTCTCCTGTGTAGAACAAAACAGAGTAGTCCTACACCACACCATACCAAAGCATACCATATCTGCCATCTATATGATTATTATCTTTCAGTGTAAATATATTGTAGCGCACCCCATCTGTTTTTTATATGTACATTGGTCCACCATTTCTTGAGATTGGCACTCTCTCTGGGGATAGAGACTGATATACATTACACTTATATATTTGGACTCATATTTTTGGATCTATTGAAGCATAGTTGTTATATATTTTTTACATAGCCTTATCAATTCACTAGGAACTAGTGTATCATTTATTCAAATTATAGAACCATTGAGAGAAAATATTTTACATAAAGTCCTTGTTCATTTTAAAACTAGTTTGCTTATATACAAAACCGAAACACAAGTTTTAAGCCTTTTCTTTTATCTGCTGATAGAAACAAAATATCAGAATTTCATTATCAACATGTCCTCTAGTATATATTGTTGTGATACATTCATATTCTTTAAAGCAAACAAAATACTGATCCTGAGAACATACATTGATTCACTATAATGACATTCAGCAACAATAGTACATCCAATTTGTCTCATGCTTTGTGATAAATTAATGTGAATAAAATAAAATACAATAATAAATGACACATAGGTGGATAATTGGTTAAGATGTAATTTGTAGCTCCCCAACTGCCGTTGCATTCTAATTCCCATCTTGGTATGCTCCCCAAAGACTAGTTGAGAATTCTGGGAGTCATAGTTTAAAAGGAACTGGATAACCACATGCTGCACAAACCTGCTCTAAAACATAGTGTTTCAACTGTCTAAATTAAAGTGTTTCTCAATGTAGTTAGAAGCTGTTTATCATTATTTATATCCTACCATAGAATTTATGTGACAAAGTGGTTCACAGTGGCAGATGTCTTGGTCAATGTTTTGGTTTTACCATTACTGTGCACTTGCCTGCCAACTGTTATTATGCCATGACTGTGCTGGCCAGGACATGTAGTTTACCAAGCACACATCAAAGAACATTTACATCAACAGGTGAGCTTGCTGTATGAAGTAGGGATGTGCACCGGCGACTTTTGAGGTCTCGTGTTTTGTGTTTTGGATCCGGATTTTCGTTATTTTTGGGGTTCGGATTTGTCTCGCAAAACACTTGACGAAAGGTCTCGGTTCGGATTTAAGGTTTTGGATTCGGATTTTTTTTGAAAAAAACATAAAAAGTTTAAAAATCAAGTTTTTGGGCTTATTTTCACTCCTAGGCTATTATTAACCTCAATAACATTCAATAACAAGCATTTCCACTAATTTACAGTGTATTCTGAACACCTCACAATATAGTTATTAGTCCAAAACGTTGCAACAAGGTATCTTTCTGGACTGCGTAGAGGAGTGGGTCACCACAATATATATTAAAAACCCTGAACTTTTATGATTCGCACCAATAAATGTACCTGGACTGCGTAGAGGAGTGGGTCACCACAATATATATTAAAAACCCTGAACTTTTATGAATCGCACCAATAAATGTACCTGGACTGCGTAGAGGAGTGGGTCACCACAATATATATAATAAGAAAACCATCAACTTGTTTGATTCGCACCAATAAATGTACCTGGACTGCGTAGAGGAGTGGGTCACCACAATATATTAAACACCCTGAACTTTTATGAATCGCACCAATAAATGTACCTGGACTGCGTAGAGGAGTGGGTCACCACAATATATATAATAAGAAAACCATCAACTTGTTTGATTCGCACCAATAAATGTACCTGGACTGCGTAGAGGAGTGGGTCACCACAATATATTAAAAACCCTGAACTTTTATGAATCGCACCAAAAAATGTACCTGGACTGCGTAGAGGAGTGGGTCACCACAATATATATAATAAGAAAACCATCAACTTGTTTGATTCGCACCAATAAATGTACCTGGACTGCGTAGAGGAGTGGGTCACCACAATATATTAAAAACCCTGAACTTTTATGAATCGCACCAATAAATGTACCTGGACTGCGTAGAGGAGTGGGTCACCACAATATATATAATAAGAAAACCATCAACTTGTTTGATTCGCACCAATAAATGTACCTGGACTGCGTAGAGGAGTGGGTCACCACAATATATTAAAAACCCTGAACTTTTATGAATCGCACCAAAAAATGTACCTGGACTGCGTAGAGGAGTGGGTCACCACAATATATTAAAAACCCTGAACTTTTATGAATCGCACCAATAAATGTACCTGGACTGCGTAGAGGAGTGGGTCCCCACAATATATATAATAAGAAAACCATCAACTTGTTTGATTCGCACCAATAAATGTACCTGGACTGCGTAGAGGAGTGGGTCACCACAATATATTAAAAACCCTGAACTTTTATGAATCGCACCAATAAATGTACCTGGACTGCGTAGAGGAGTGGGTCACCACAATATATATAATAAGAAAACCATCAACTTGTTTGATTCGCACCAATAAATGTACCTGGACTGCGTAGAGGAGTGGGTCACCACAATATATTAAAAACCCTGAACTTTTATGAATCGCACCAAAAAATGTACCTGGACTGCGTAGAGGAGTGGGTCACCACAATATATATAATAAGAAAACCATCAACTTGTTTGATTCGCACCAATAAATGTACCTGGACTGCGTAGAGGAGTGGGTCACCACAATATATTAAAAACCCTGAACTTTTATGAATCGCACCAATAAATGTACCTGGACTGCGTAGAGGAGTGGGTCACCACAATATATATAATAAGAAAACCATCAACTTGTTTGATTCGCACCAATAAATGTACCTGGACTGCCTAGAGGAGTGGGCACTGGGCACCACAATAAAATATATAAAAAACCTTCAACAGGTCTGCATTACACTACACATACGGCTGCTCCTCCATCCTCTCCATCATATACATGTTGGAGTTTTAGCGTGTGACAACCTCTTGTTTTTGATAATGTCAGTGCATTTTGAATATTTTTCAATTTGGCCCACACCACTGAATGTACTTTATCTATGATACGCATCTATCTATCTTGACTGCGTAGTGTGGTGGCCCCGGTACACAATTTGGTACCGAGGCCACAATATAATTAAAAAACCCTCCACGTGTCAGAATTCCACCAAACAAGTATCTGGACTGCGTAGTGGGGTGGCCCCGGTACCCAATTTGATACCGGGGCCACAATAAAATAAATACACCCTCCACGTGTCAGAATTCCACCAAACAAGTATCTGGACTGCGTAGTGGGGTGGCCCCGGTACCCAATTTGATACCGGGGCCACAATAAAATAAATACACCCTCCACGTGTCAGAATTCCACCAAACAAGTATCTGGACTGCGTAGTGGGGTGGCCCCGGTACCCAATTTGATACCGGGGCCACAATACCTCCTCCAAACATGGTACAGACAATTCGTCATTGAGATCCCATCAAGTATGTTAAAGACAGACAGGGTCCAAGTGTTATTGGTTGACTTTGTAAACCAAAAAACTGTCCCTGTTGCACATAGTCGTGCAATGAAGACTGACTTTTTCATTTAAAGGCACCATCTTTCAAGTGTAGTGTTTGTAAGTCTAAGTCATATTATACTTTTGGTAAAATTGGTTTATTTTGTTCCTCTTTATGGTAACTACTAATAGAATTAAAGTATTAAATAGAAGCGGCAGTTCCTCTTTATGGTAATTAGTAATAGAATTAAAGTATTAAATAGAATTAAAGTATGAAATAGAATTAAAGTATTAAATAGAATTAAAGTATGAAATAGAATTAAAGTATTAAATAGAATTAAAGTATGAAATAGAGTGGTATAGAGTTGTAGTGTGGTATAGATAGAGTGGTCCCCACAATATAATAATAAAACCCTCAACTGGTCTGAATTCCACCAAACAAGTATCTGGACTGCGTAGTGTGATGGCCCCGGTACACAATTTGGTACCGAGGCCACAATATAATTAAAAAATTGGGCATCAACTGTCACCGTTGTTTAATATCTGATACACCTAAATATGGACTGCACAGTGGAGTGGCCCCGGTAGTAAATTTGGTGCCGGGGCCACAATACCTCCTCCAACTTCCAAGTGTAGTGTTTATAAAGACAGACAGCGTCGAAGTGTTATTAGTTGGCTTTCTTAACCCTAAAATTGTCCCTGTTGCAAATATTCGTGCAATGGACAGTTACTTTTTTATTGAAAGACTCAAGCTTTCAAGTGTAGTGTTTATAAAATATAAACAACAATACAGTAGTTTTAGAGCACGTCAAAAACTCTTGTTTTAAATTATGACACTGCATTTTACTTTTGGTTTAATTTCTTGAATTTTTTAAAATTTGGTTTTACTTTTTGAACATGACAAATGACTGTTGATTGGTCATATAATGCCAAAAAAAAAGTTCCAAGATGGAATTGTCCTTGGGCCCTCACACCCACCCTTATGTTGTTGAAATAGGACATGCACACTTTAACAAACCAATCATTTCAGCGACAGGGCCTACCAAACAACTTTGGCTGAAATGATTGGTTTGTTTGGGCCCCCACACCAAAAAAGCTATTCATCTCTCCCTGTACAGACTAAACAGGCTCTACTGAGGCAAGATGTCGTCCTCATCCTCAACCTCTGATTCCTCTCCCCCTACAGTGTGTACTTCCTCCTCATCACACATTATCAATTCGTCCCCGCTGGACTCCACAACCACAGGTCCCTCTGTAGTATCTGGAGGGCAGTGCTGTACTTCATTGAGGAATTGATTATTCATTTTTATAAACATCATTTTTTCAACGTTGTGAGGAAGCAACCTCCTTCGCCGCTCACTGACCAGGTTCCCCGCTGCACTAAAAACTCTTTCCGAGTACACACTGGAGGGGGGACAACTCAGGTAAAATAGAGCCAGTTTGTACAGGGGCTTCCAAACTGCCTTTTTTTCCTGCCAGTAACAATATGGACTGTCTGACATGTCTACTTGGATGGTGTCAGCAAAGTAATCATCCACAATTTTTTCTATTGTGACAGCATCCAATGCAGCGAGAGTAGACATGTCTGCAATGGTTGGCAGGTCCTTCAGTCCGGACCAGATGTTATCAGCATCCCCGCCAGTGCCTCTTTTGGGAAAACTGAGCTTTTTCCTCGCAGCCATAGATGTGGAAGAAAATGAGGGTGGAGCTGTTGGCATGTCACGGTCCTCTTCAGAGGACAATCTCCTGACCAGCAGGTCTTTGCACCGCTGTAGACTTGTGTCCGCCGGAAACAGAGACACAACATACGCTTTAAACCGAGGATCGAGCACGGTGGCCAGAATGTATTCCTCTGACTTTAAAAGAGTGACCACCCTCGGATCCTGGCAAAGCATACGAAGGGCTACATCCACAAGAGCTACATGCTTGGTGTAATCGCAATGGCTTACCAGCTCCTCCCTCACTTTCTCCAGCTGCTTCTGCAACAGCCTGATCAGGGGAATGACCTGACTCAAGCTGGCAGTGTCGGAACTGACTTCTCGTGTGGCAAGTTCAAATGGCTGCAGAACCTTGCACAACACGGAAATCAGTCTCCACTGCGCTTGACTGAGGCGCATCCCCACTCCTTTGCCTATGTCGTAGGTGGCTGTGTAGGCCTGAATGGCCTTTTGCTGCTCCTCCATCCTCTGCAGCATATAGAGGGTGGAGTTCCAGCGCGTCACAACCTCTTGTTTGAGGTGATGGCAGGGCAGGTTCATGCTTTTTTGATGTGCCTCTAGTCTGCGGTAGGCACTGGCTGAATGCCGAAAGTGTCCAGCAATTTTGCGCGCCACCGCAAGCATCTCCTGCACACCCCTGTCACTCTTGAGGTAATGCTGCACCACCAAATTAATGGTGTGGGCAAAACATGGGACGTGCTGGAAATTGCCCATATTTAATGCCCGAACAATGTTACTGGCATTGTCTGACACCACAAATCCCCATGAGAGTCTAAGTGGGGTAAGCCACTGGGAGATAATTTCCCTCATTTTCTCTAATATGTTGTCAGCGTTGTGCCTCTTATTAAAGCCTGTAATACACAATGTTGCCTGCCTTTGCATGAGCCGCCATTTTGTAGATGCTGCTACTGATGCAGCTGTTGCTGTTGCTGCGGAAGGGGATGCATCTACCCAGTGGGCTGTCACAGTCATATAGTCCTTCGTTTGCCCAGAACCACTTGTCCACATGTCCGTGGTTAAGTGGACAGTGGGTACAACCGCATTTTTAAGAGCACTGAGGACACTTGATCGTACTTCTCTGTACATTTTTAGTATCGCCTGCCTAGTGAAGTGGAATCTCGAGGGGATTTGGTACCGGGGACACAATACCTCCATCAACCCTCTAAATCCCACTCCACTGATGGCGGACACCGGGCGCACGTCTAACACCAACATTGCAGTTACAGCCGCAGTTATACGCTTTGCAATAGGGTGACTACTATCGTATTTTGTGGTCATGGCAAACGACTGTTGGACGGTCAATTGTTTTGTGAAAGACTTAGCGGTCTTACGACTTCCCCTCTGGGAAGATGACCGACTAACAGCAGCAACAGCAGCAGTGGCAGTAGTAGGCGTACCGCTGCAGGATTCCTCGGATGAATCCCGTATTGAGGAGGACTCAGTCTGGCTGCTGACTTGGGCTGCAGGACTGAATCTGATGGAGATTGTGGAGGAAGTTGACGAGGAGGGTGTTGCTGGTGTGTATCCAACTGGACCACGGGATTTAGGTGTCCCTGTACCGATGAAGGTCCTAGCCCCAGTTCCTGAACTAACCACTGAACTATGAAGGTTATTCAGGTGACGTTTAAGGGAGGATGTTCCTAGGTGGGCAAGATCCTTACCCCTGCTTATTTGAGCTTTACATAAGCTACATATGGCCATACATTGGTTGTCTGGATTTGGATAAAAATAACTCCAGACCGAAGAGGTGCATTTTTTGGTCTTCTGACCAGGCATGACGATGGGCTTTTTCATCCCATGGACATCAGCTGTTTCCCCCCCTGGTGCCTCATTTACAATAACCACATCACCATCCTCATCATCAAGTTCCTCCACAGCGCCAGCTACATCATCAATAGCCTCCTCCCGAGCCACCTCTTCCCGTACAGTGATGGGAAGGTCAGGCTTGACAACCACCAACATCCTTGGACTCGCCTTGTGGATTTGTGATAATTTCTCTTTAGAAGGCAGAGTTGTTTGCTGTTTTGTTGCTGACAGCATAACTCTCTTCAATTTTTTGTAGGGGGGGGGAGGAGGAGGAGGGCTAAGATCCGTGGGTGAAGCTGAACCACTAGTCATGAACACGGGCCAGGGCCTAAGCCGTTCCTTGCCACTCCGTGTCGTAAATGGCATATTGGCAACTTTACGTTTCTCCTCAGATGATTTTAAGTTTCTCTTTTTGCTACTTTTTCTTAACTTGGGCTTTTTGGATTTTACATGCCCGGTACTACGAGATTGGGCATCGGGCTTGGAAGACGACGTTGATGGCATTTCATCGTCTATGTCATGACTAGTGGCAGCAGCTTCAGCATTAGGAGGAAGTGGGTCTTGATCTTTCCCTACTTTATCCTCCAAATTTTTGGTCTCCATTATATGTAGCACAAGATACTGCAGAATGTGTGAACTTGGTAATATTGCAGTACCAATGGACTTATACTGCTGGATTGGTTTTGCAAATTTGGTTATAATTATTATATATTTTTTTTTTTTTAAATTTTTTATTTTTTTTTACTTTTTTTTTATTTTTAAAAAACTTGGGAATAGTGGGGAAATAACTATGCCCTTAGAAGCACAGAGCACAGGACACAGCACCACTGGACTGAACAGGACACGGCACAGGACCCAGCAGCACTACGGAACTCAGCAGGACAGAGCACAGGACACAGCACCACTGGACTGATACTGCAGAATGTGTGAACTTTGTAATATTGCAGTACCAATGGACTTATACTGCTGGATTGGTTTTGCAAATTTGGTTATAATTATTATATATATATTTTTTTTTTTAAATTTTTTATTTTTTTTTACTTTTTTTTTATTTTTTAAAAACTTGGGAATAATGGGGAAATAACTATGCCCTTAGAAGCACAGAGCACAGGACACAGCACCACTGGACTGAACAGGACACGGCACAGGACCCAGCAGCACTACGGAACTCAGCAGGACAGAGCACAGGACACAGCACCACTGGACTGATACTGCAGAATGTGTGAACTTTGTAATATTGCAGTACCAATGGACTTATACTGCTGGCTTGGTTTTGCAAATTTGGTTATAATTATTATATTTATTTATTTATTTTTAATTTTTTATTTTTTTTTACTTTTTTTTATTTTTTAAAAACTTGGGAATAATGGGGAAATAACTATGCCCTTAGAAGCACAGAGCACAGGACACAGCACCACTGGACTGAACAGGACACGGCACAGGACCCAGCAGCACTACGGACCTCAGCAGGACAGAGCACAGGACACAGCACCACTGGACTGATACTGCAGAATGTGTGAACTTTGTAATATTGCAGTACCAATGGACTTATACTGCTGGATTGGTTTTGCAAATTTGGTTATAATTATTATATATTTTTTTTTTTTTTTAATTTTTTTTTTTTTTTTTACTTTTTTTTTATTTTTTAAAAACTTGGGAATAATGGGGAAATAACTATGCCCTTAGAAGCACAGAGCACAGGACACAGCAGCACTGGACTGAACAGGACACGGCACAGGACCCAGCAGCACTACGGAACTCAGCAGGACAGAGCACAGGACACAGCACCACTGGACTGATACTGCAGAATGTGTAAACTTTGTAATATTGCAGTACCACTGGACTTTTACTGCTGAATGTGTGAACTTGGTAATATTGCAGTACCAATGGGCTTATACTGCAGGATTGGTTGTGCAAATTTTGTGGTAATTAAAATAAATTTAAGTAGTTTTTGGTATTTTTTTAAAAAACTTTTTTTTATTTTTTTAAACACAGGGGAATATTGGGGAAATAACTATGCCCTTAGAAGCACAGAGCACAGGACACAGCACCACTGGACTGAACAGGACACAGCACAGGACCCAGCAGCACCACTGACCTCAGAAGGACAGAGCACAGCACACAGCACCACTGGACTGATACTGCAGAACACAGCACAGCACAGCACAGCACAGCACAGCACAGCACAGCACAGCACAGAACTAAACAGCACAGCACGAGACCTACCAGGACAGAGGACCACCTAACACACCCTCCCTCTACCCTGATCAATGCCCGAGTGAAGATGGCGGCGACTAGCGGGGAATTTATAGGATCCGAGTATCGCGAGATCCGACAACGGGATTATGAGTCAGAGCCTCAGTTTCACATTTGAATTTGGCGCCAATACCCGGATCTGTCTCGGATCCGACTCGGATCCGCAACGTTCGGGTGGGCTCGGATTTCATAAATCCGAGTGCGCTCATCCCTAGTATGAAGGGGTATTTCCTACAGCTTTATTGTACAACTTCTTCAAGCAGACTATGAACTTTTGTTGTAGACAATATAAGCAACACCCTGCTGTTCCATCATTTGTACTGAACCTTCAAGGCTCACGTTATCGAGGTATCAAGCACGTTCAATCAATAGAACATAGAACCTGCAAAGCATATGAGTGTACAGATTCTGATTACATCTCTCCACATGCTTTAGCATACACAAAAGATTTTACAATATTTAAATAGTCTCTCTTATTTCAGCAAAACATAGTGCAGATACTAAATTATTGTCCTGCTATTAGAAATTACTGACATTTTAAACATTTTCAGTTTACAGATCACCTGCTCTAAAAAATTATTACAAAGTAAAAATGCATATCATGTCCTATTATAGTGTATCAACTGTGGATAAATACAATTTTGCCATGAATGGGTACCATCGTATGTGGTCAATGATAATCCATACATTTTTTATTTATAATAAAAGAAGATAAATTTTGCTATGCCCATGTTATGAACTTTTTTTCTATGTGAGATATCCACCAGCTATATCTGCAATATATAGTTTGGTAAATTAAGTCAAAGGGGCGTATTCAATTGTTAGCGTTAACGCTAACAAACGAGCGCTCAAAAAATCTTACCGTTAAAACGGTAATTACTCGCGGAATTTCAGCTATCTGCTCCCTGAGCGGCGAGCTGAAATTCCGCGAGTAAACTACTGTATTAACGCTTTTCGCGCGCAATATTACTGTATAAACGTGCTCGTTTTGCAGCGTTAACGCTAACAATTTAATACGCCCCAAATAGTTGAATTCTCTTGTTCATGATAAAACAATTACAATTGTATCTAATTTAATATGAGGTATTGCATAAAGCATTTTAATAATCACATCACACCATTATAACCCTCAGAGATAAGAGCTAGATAACTATCACTCATTTGTCACCTAATCCCTACCAAGAGAACTGTTACCATAACCAGAGGACCACATTCACACTGTTGTGTAAGACTGTCCTTGTAGTGGTTCACACACTGATCAGTGATTACCATGTAACTACAACCCTTTACTAGACATGCTCACTGACCCACGTGAACTAGTTTTGGTTTTCGATCTGGATTAGCTTTGTGTTTTGGTTTTGTCAAAACCGCCCTCGTTGTTTTGGTATTGGTTTTAGATTTTTTAGAAAAATCCTAAAATATGCTAAAATCACATAATTTTGCTCTTTTTTGTTCCTACATTATTATTAACCTCAATAACAGTAATTTCAAGTAATTTGCAGTCAATTTAGACCACCTCACAGGTCACAATATTATTTTCCTGGCTGGATGGTAAGCGACAGAGCAATGACACAAACACACAGCAGTTCCTAGCACATCTAGGACACATTGGCACACAGCAGTGGCAAAAAAGAAAAATGGGAGGACCTCGCTATGTTGGATCTTAAAAAGATCCGAGATCCGACAACATCACAATGATGTTTTTTCCTCGTTTTCAATTCCGAAGGCGCGCAACAGTACTCAGATCCCCAAAGTTCGGGTGTATTCGGTTCCCGAGAAACCGAGCCTGAGCATCTCTACCTTTTACCACTACAAAATGACTACCACCCACTGATATTAAATGTAAATTTGTAGAGAATTAAGGTTATCTATTCTCAACAACATTGTTTTACTGAATGTGTACAGAAAATGTGTAGGCACATGTTATATTTTAATATAATGAGTAGTAAATGTCTGGAATGTGTACATATGCATCATTTAGACTTGACAAATAAAAATATTCCACTGACATGGTATATTATGAAATATATTTCTTCTATATAAAGAGAAGGTTGAACTTTCTATTACATATTATTGCTGATCAGGGGTAGATTAATACACAAGTGACATACTTGCCACAAGCAGCTATGAGCAGGGATCACTCCAATTTAATCCCTTAAATGTTTTGTGGAAACACATGAGAAGAAAACATGGATACAATACTGTTGAACTTGGACAACAATGGCTAAAAAAGATTTAAAAAAAACAATAAAAAAAATAGATCAGCACTATGTGCTGGCAGCCCTTGTCCTGTGTCTTCGTAGTGCAACAGAGGTACAATTGCCATATGGATGGTTTTAGCGTAACATTTCTAGAAACTGTTCTACTTGATTAGTGTCATGGCTTTGCTTTGTCCCTTGCTTTTTGCTTTTACCCCTTTTATCACAATGTTTCACAAATTGCTTTTGTTAGTCTCATTTCATGGCATGATCTTTAGGATTGTGTCATCTTTCACCCCTCCACCAACACACAAACTTGTTCATATTGCACCTGCATTACTCCACTCACCTCTATTTAACACCCATGAACTGTTGTCCTATTTATTATCTCTAACAAGTACAGCCTCCACATGTCGCCAGAAAATAAAAAAATCACACATCTTACAATCCCCTTGCCTATCTTTCTCTCACTCTACTTCTATTAGCTGGTGATATATCACCTAATCCAGGTCCCCCTCACTCCTCACACACACATAAATCTGAGCACTACCGTTCTATAGCAAACCTCAAACACATCACCTGTCTCCCCTCTCTTCCAAAGTCCTTTAAATGTGCCCTTTGGAATGCACGCTCTGTTTGTAACAAACTTACCTCCATTCATGATCTCTTCCTCTCAAAAAACCTCAACCTTCTGGCATTAACAGAGACATGGCTCATGCAATCAGACACTGCCTCACCTGCAGCACTTTCACATGGTGGCCTCCATCTCACCCACACCTCCAGACCTGAAGGCAGACAAGGAGGTGGGGTTGGACTACTTCTCTCCCCACAGTGCACATACACAGTTCTACCAAATGTCCCATCACTCACGTTCACATCTTTTGAAGTACATGCTATTCGCATTTTTAATCCATTCTCCCTACGTGTTGCGGTGATCTATCGTCCCCCTGGAGCACACCAAAATTTATTGAGGATTTCTCTGAATGGCTCCCTCACTTCTTATCTTCAGACATCCCCACCATCATCATGGGTGACTTCAACATCCCCATTGAAAACCCACCTTCCAAAGCTGCATCCAAACTACTCTCTCTAACATTTTCACTTGACCTCTCCCAGTGGATTGAATCATCTACTCATAAGGATGGCCACTGCCTTGATCTTGATTTCTCTAGACTATGCTCAGTTTCTAATTTTATGAATACACCCTTTCCCCTCTCGGATCATCACCTTATCAGCTACACTCTCACCCCCACTGCTCTAACCTCTCTACTGTCTAACTCAACCAAGCCTCCTCATACTCGCAGAAATCTTAATTCTTTTAATCTTTAACAATTTTCCACCTCTCTCCAACACCTTCTCTCCCCTATCTCTACATTCTCATCCCCTGAGATGGCAGTACCTCATTTTCACCTAACCTTAGCAACGGCCCTTGATCAAGTGGCTCCGCGACACTACATACTACACGTCGACTTCGATGTCAACCGTGGCACACCAAAGCAACACGAAATCTTCAAAAACTTTCCCGTAAAGCAGAACATCACTGGCGTAAATCTCGAACCTCTAATGACTTCTTCACATATACTTCTGTCTACCACTCCTATCGAAATGCTCTGGACACTGCAAAACAAACATACTTTCAATCTCTTATCTATGCTCAGGCTTCTAACCCCAAACGCCTTTTCAATACATTTAATCATCTTCTCAATCCTCCTACCCCAAACCCTCCATCTACTATCAGTGCTCAGGATCTTGCTTCCTACTTCAAGGACAAGATTGACAAGATCAGACTAGAAATGGTATCCTCTTCCTCAACAAGCCATCAGCTCAATTCCTTCCCACTACCCTCTGACACCCTCTCTTCATTTGATCCCACAAATGAAGAGGAAATTTCTACACTCTTCTTATCTTCCTACTCTACCTCTTGTCCTCTTGATCCTATTCCCTCGCAAATTGGTAGATCCCTGTCTTCTGTGCTCATTTCACCTCTAACTCAAATCTGTAATCTCTCACTCTCTACTGGCATCTTTCCATCACTATACAAGCATGCAGTGATTACTCCTATTCTAAAAAAACAAAACTCCGACCCAAACTCTCTCTCAAATTACCGTCCCATCTCTCAGCTCCCTTGCCCCTCCAAGCTTCTAGAGAGGCTTGCCTATACTCGCCTCACACGCTTTCTTTCTGCAAACAACCTTTTGGATCCTCTTCAGTCTGGCTTTCGTACTCAACACTCCACAGAGACTGCGCTGACCAAGGTTGTTAATGATCTGATCACTGCTAAGACTGAACGCCATTACTCTCTCCTAATTCTCCTGGATCTCTCGGCTGCATTTGACACCGTTGACCACTCTCATCTCATACAAACGCTGCAATCCCTAGGTCTTCAAGACACTGTTCTATCCTGGTTCTCATCCTACCTCTCTAATCGCTCTTTCACTGTTATTTTCTCTGGAGCCACCTCTGCTCCGCTTCCACTATCAGTTGGAGTACCACAAGGCTCGGTGCTAGGTCCTCTGCTGTTCTCTATCTACACCGCTTCTCTTGGAGATCTAATAAGTTCCTTTGGCTTTTAGTATCATCTCTATGCGGATGATACCCAAATCTATCTAGCCTCTCCTGATCTCTCGGCATCTGTGTTGTCCCGTGTAACTGACTGTCTTTCTGCCATATCATCTTGGATGTCCTCTCGTCAACTCAAACTTAATCTTTCTAAAACAGAGTTAATAATATTCCCACCCGCCAACAAGAGCATACCTGACATTTCTATCTCTGCTGATAACATGACCATAAATCCCACCCCACAAGCTCGCTGCCTAGGTGTAATCCTTGATTCACGCCTATCCTTTGTTCCCCACATTGTCTCTATATCTAAATCATGTTACATACATCTAAAGAACATTTCCAGAATCCGCACATATCTCACACAAGACACTGCTAAAACCTTAATTCATGCACTTATCATCTCCCGCATTGACTATTGCAAATACCTCCTTACTGGTCTTCCCAAAAACAGACTCAAACCCCTAAAATCTATTTTGCATGCTGCGGCAAGACTGATTTTCCTTACAAATAGCTATTCCTCTGTTGAATCACTCTGTATGTCTCTACTTGGCTGCCTGTCTTCTACCGAATCCAATATAAAATACTTTTACTAACCTACAAGGCCATCAACAAAGCTGCACCAACATACATCTCCTCTCTTGTCTCAAAATATCTCCCAACTCGGCAACTCCATTGTGCAAAAGAGCTGCGTCTCTCATCCACCCTCATTTCATCCTCCCATTCCCAGTTACAGGACTTTTTTCGGGCTGCACCCACTCTATGGAACTCTCTCCCACGCACAATAAGACTCTCCTCTGTTCTACAAAATTTTAAGCGTTCTCTGAAAACCTACCTATTCAGACAAGCTTATAATATTCCTCAACCACTCTCTTAACCTCACTACCTTTAGCCTGTTACACAATTTCACACAAGACAACTTTAGCCTGTTACACAATTTCACACAAGACAACTACCCCCTGACCAACATTGTTGTGTGACAGGATCATTTAGCTTATGAGTCACCTTACCTTTGCAGTCTGACTGAGCCAAGATGCAAAATGTATACTTAACCTCATGTGTCAATCTCCCATTGTCCCATAGATTGTAAGCTTGCGAGCAGGGCCTTCTCACCTCTTTGTATGTTTTACCCAGTTTGTTTATTAGTTTATTATGTTTGTCCCCAATTGTAAAGCACTACGGAATATGTTGGCGCTATATAAATAAATGATGATGATGATGATGATGGCCCAGTTACTATTGGTGGCAAGAAGACATAAGGATTATTAGTTCTAATAAAGTTATACTATATTATATCAATGTGACATACTTTTGAACTCTGCAATATCTTCAGCAAAGCATGACAAAATTAGATATAATAACATATCAGATGTTCACAATTAAAGCATTTTAAGTAAAGAAGACCTTGCATGTTCTATATTATTCTTTACTCAAGCCACCAAGCACGTTTAAAGAAACACTATCTTTTTAAAGAATCTTCATTTTAATTTTGCATCTTATTTGTTTTATGTATTTTTATTGGGGGCTTAAACGTGTATTTTTTTTTCACTTTGGTTATTATTTTTTAATGGTCAGAGTCATTTTTCACAGATTTTCGCATTGAAAACTAACTCTTCATCCCTGGGAAAATAAAAAACTGTGTTTATGCAAAATTTTACTGAACATTTTTACATTTTTATTAATTTTTGCTGAAGACATGTTCAATAAATCTTGTATAACAGGCAAAATTATGTAGTTATTTTTGCTGCTTTTAAGTGGAGACTAAAATAATAAATAAATATGTAAATTATACTTTTTCAAATTATAGTAAATTAACTGATAAATGTTTCCCTTTATGAAATGTAATACACACAAATACAAACTAAGCCTATTAAATTATGTACCTTTATTGTGTTTTATAGCACCAGAGTCTTGATTCGATAATCCTCTGAGCAAATATCTTTTTCTGAGAAGATACTCTATAGCCAATGACAAGTATTTTAAGCCAGATAAAATGTCCCACATTAAAGGTCAATCCTCATGGTATACAATTAATGGTGCACAACCTGTGCACTTTGCCCATTGTAGCACACAACTTCAAACACACACAAAATTGCATATGTTCCTTCACTGTTTAAAATAAATGAATCCATAAATAAGGCTAAACTGTGCAGTATTCTAGGGGAAAAATAGAAACATTTACTTTAATGAAAGGGATTGTTCTAAAAAGGTATGAAGTCTAAATCTTATGAAAGAATTTAAGAATGTAAAAGAATGTAATTCAAAGACAATACAAATCTAAACTGAGAGGGCAAACTACTATGAGAATAGAATTACCATGCATTAACTTTTCAAAAGATTATCATTTACATTTAGAACATCCTATATGTTCTCCAAAATAACATCAGTCTACAAAAAGCCAACTTTGGTCCTCAGTTCAGAACAAGTTGTTCTGGTCAGTGTGTGAAGCACTACAAGGGCAGTTTTACTAGAAAAGTGTTAATGTGGCCATCTGGTTATGATAACAGTCCACTTAACAGGTATCAAGTGGCAACCGATTGATGGTCAGCTAGCTCTTATCTGCCATTGAAATAATGTTTACACTTTAATACCTGTGCTTGTTTTGAAGTTTCTGTTCTGCCTTTCCACATAACTAGGCACAATTGTAGTTTCTAGAGTTGTCTCCTGAGATCAGAGAGTGGATGTAAAGCTTGATATGTGTAGGGTGGATCAACCAGGTGCATGTGTTCAAAATAAAATAGTGAAACCATCAATGACATCCATTGTGTAAGTTAAAAACAAAAGTATAAAGGACAAAGACCTAACTCCTCCAGCTCAGAGCTGATGCAGAAAAGTCAATTTGTGGAGTGGAAATTACCATGTTCCCCTCTGCACATCAAGGATTGCCCTTAAAAAGCATCTTCTCAAGCCTTTGTCTAATTTCAATGATCTCGGCCAGTCAAAATATATTGTTTTTATATTGCATTGCAAGAATAGCTATAGATTTGTATTCCTGCCCTCTACTTGACAAATGCATTCACCGTCCAAATCCTATTCTTGGACAGTGCAATGTTCTGCTCCTCTGCAAAATCCACTTTGAATTTGTAAAACTATGCACTTTGGTTTCTATTAATTAAAAACACTGTATGTAATACCCTCTAGGTATCAGTGTTATTTGGCATATCGATGCTGTCACTCACCGGACTGTGAGTGCTACTTCTAAGGTAGCTAGGAACCGTGTCCGTCCAATATAATGAGGTACTGCGCATGTGCAGTCCCTTTTAACCTTCAGTTCTGTTCCTTTAACTTAATTGGCTTATCAGGCAACACTCCCTATATTAAGCACCTGTGGTCAATACCACGTTGCCTGATCTTGGAGTCTCATTCCTCATGAGTCTCTGAAGGTGTTCCAGTGCCTGCTCGTGTGTTCAGCTTATGCTGATTCCTGTTTGCCGTTTGTGGTTTCCAGACCACTTCTATTCCTCGTGTTCCTAGTGTCTTCAGCAGCTGATTCCTATCCGCTGCCTCCGTATATCTACAGTTACAGATTACTGCAAACTCTCCTGTGTTTCATCGTGACTCCAGCAGCTGATTCCTATCCGCTGCCTCCGTGTATCTACAGTTACAGATTACTGCAAACCCTCCTGTGTTTCATCGTGACTCCAGCAGCTGATTCCTATCCGCTTCCTCCGTATGTCTACAGTTACAGATTACTGCAAACTCTCCAGTGTTTCATCGTGACTCCAGCAGCTGATTCCTATCCGCTGCCTCCATGTATCTACAGTTACAGATTACTGCAAACTCTCCTGTGTTTCATCGTGACTCCAGCAGCTGATTCCTGTTCGCTACTTCAGCGTGTCTACAGAGTCTGCTCGTCTCAGCGCTCCAGTCTGCATTCTACCTGCCGTCAGCTGACCCGCTGCCTACTGCTTCTACAGTGTGTCCATTTGTGTCAACTTGCCTGTTGCATCGAGTCTACGCTCCTCGGCTTCCAGCTTTGCTACATCGCTTCAACTCTCCCGTGGTCTACTGCTGTTCTATTCGATATACTACTGCTTCCTGAGTATTTGTCATCCTTGCTGGCCTACCTACAGTGCGCTGCACCTACCTGCCACTTCCATTCTGCAAGGACTTCTCATCTCGTCTGTTCCCGGCCGCTCAGGTATCCCTGCAGCTATCTCTAACAGCCTGCTCATCTGAACCACGGTATGCATACTTCTCATTGACTGGGCTGGTGTATTGCATATCCATCTGAACTGAGTTGTTCTCCTCTGGAGTTTCCATCCTCTGGGACTATTGCTATTATTGACTGTGTTTCCTTTTGCTGGACTATTTGAGTGACTTTGTTTATCTGTGCAGTGCTGTTCATTCATTATTATCATTGTGTGCAGTTCAACGTGGGATCAAGTTCAGTGTACCCGTGTAGACTCTGCATAGCATTTATCTCCTCGTGTCCTTCCTCACATATATATTCAGGGGTACAACTTGCTAGAGGCAGACCACTGATTCCTGTTTCCCTGTGTCACAAGTTGCATATATCCTCTCACATAAGCAGTGGTACAACTTGCTACTCGCAGACCACTGACTTCCTAGTTGCCTTCACCTGGATTCCATTCCTTCACTACAGACAGCGGTACAACTTGCTATACGCAGACCGCTGACTTCCACCTCCTTATTACTCCTGGACATTCTTCTCACTATAGCAGTGGTACAACTTGCCGTGCGCAGACCACTGACTACCCTCACGTGTCCTTGTCCATCCAGATCCTCGTGTTCAGTTACCTATTGTTTACCAGTGCTGCTAGTCATAGACTTTCTGAGCATTCTCTAACCATCTGCTGTTTCCAGTTCCATTATCACCCTGCCATCAGAGTATCATATATCAACTCTACTGCTCTGATAAGACCATCAGTGGGTGATACTGGGTAAAGACTCCTAGTGCCCGTGACAGTAAGATCAGGCCATGACAGACCCAGATTCGGAACCCACAGCTAAAGAGATGCTGCAGCATCTGGTCACCCGTGTGGAACAACAGGATGTTCGTCAACAACTATTACTACAATGTTACCAGACGTTGGTCTCCCAAAGAACGTCTGGGCAGAATATTACACCTTCAGTTGATGCTCCTGTGCTTTCCTCCGTTTCCCCAGTGCCATCCCAGGTGTCTACGGCTTCCACGATTCACCTGCCAACTCCGTCAAAGTATGATGGAGATCCCAAAACATGTAGAGGTTTCCTCAACCAATGCTCAGTACATTTTGAGCTCCAACCTCAAAACTTTTTGACTCATCGTTCCAGAGTGGCCTATCTCATCTCATTATTCTCCGGACAAGCTCTTGCATGGGCTTCCCCTCTGTGGGAAAGAAATGATCCGTTGTTACAGGATAGTGCCAAATTTATTTCCATGTTTCGTAATGTATTCGATGAACCAGGTCGTGTTATTTCCGCTGCCTCCAGCATTCTACGTTTACGACAGGGTTCACGTACAGTAGGACAGTACGTCATTCAATTTAGGATCTTAGCCTCTGAGCTTCAGTGGAACACTGAAGCGTTAATTGCCGCCTTCTGGCAGGGGCTCTCGGACAAAATTAAAGACGCACTGACTACTCAAGAACTCCCTACGTCTTTAGAAGATTTGATTTCTCTTTGTCATCGTGTGGATCTCAGATTTCGTGAGAGGGACTCTGAGAAAACTACTTCAGCTAAAACATCTCTTCGTCCCACTTCTCAAATTCGTACTGCTTCACCTCCGGTAATACCGATGGAGATTGGACGTTCCAAACTAACCTCTGCAGAGAGGAATCGAAGAATTAAGAATAGACTTTGTATCTATTGTGCTGATGCCACACATATGCTCCAGTCATGCCCCAAAAAATCGGGAAATGCCAGGCCCTAACTAGTTCTGGAGAGGTGAAGTTAGGGTCCCTGGAGTCCTCTCCATCTTCTACGAAATCAAAAATCTGTGCATTTGACGTTACCATTTCATATGCTACTAAGTCTTTTGAGTCCCAAGCTCTAATTGATTCAGGTGCTGCGGGAAATATCATTTCTGAATCCCTTGTAAATCAATGGTCCCTACCAGTGATTACCCTGAAGACTCCTATTACGGTGACGGCTATCGATGGATCACGTATTATCAACGGTCTCATCACCCAAAGTACGTCTTCAGTGACCCTTCAGATTGGTGTTCTACACCGAGAAGAAATTTCATTTTTTTAATCCTTCCTGTTACTACAAGTCCGATTGTTTTAAGCCTTCCATGGCTTCAATGTCATTCTCCCCAGATTGACTGGCGCACTCCTCAAGTTACGTCTTGGGGACCTGAATGTCACCAACATTGTCTTTCTCGTGTTGTTCCTCGTAGAATACAGCAAACCTCCATTTCACCTTCCTCACCGGGACTTCTTCCTCAGTATGCTTCATTTGCCGACGTCTTTGATAAAGCTCAGTCTGAACGTCTTCCCCCTCATCGTTCATGGGATTGTCCGATTGACCTGTTACCTGGCAAGATTCCACCTAGGGGTCGTGTTTATCCACTTTCATTACCTGAGACTCAGGCTACTGCTGAATACATCCAAGAGAATCTCCAGCGAGGATTTATTCGACCTTCTACTTCTCCCGCTGGAGCTGGGTTCTTTTTCGTGAAGAAGAAAGATGGATCATTACGCCCCTGCATAGATTTTCGTGGACTTAATGCTATCACTATCAAAAATTGGTATCCCATTCCTCTGATTACTGAGTTGTTTGATCGGATCAAGGGAGCCCGGATTTTTACTAAGTTGGATCTTCGTGGTGCCTACAATTTGATTAGAATCAGGTCCGGTGACGAATGGAAAACAGCTTTTAACACCAGAGATGGGCATTATGAATACTTAGTAATGCCCTTCGGTTTATGTAATGCCCCTGCTGTTTTCCAGGGCTTCATTAATGAGATCTTTCGGGAATTGTTATATGTATGTGTCGTAGTATATCTGGACGATATACTCATCTTTTCCCAAGACCTGCCTTCACATCACCAACAAGTGGCCGAAGTTCTTTCCAGACTCCGGAAAAATTCATTATTCTGTAAATTAGAAAAAAGTTCATTTGAGTTGCCCCAGATTCCATTTTTGGGTTATATTGTTTCCAGAGTTGGTCTACAAATGGATCCAGAAAAGGTGAATGCTGTGTTACTTTGGCCTCAGCCAACTACTCTTCGTGCCATTCAGCGTTTTTTAGGCTTCGCCAACTACTATAGATGCTTCATTCAAGACTTCTCTTCAATTGCATCTCCCATTGTGGCTCTAACTCGCAAAGGGGCCAATACTAAGCAATGGTCATCTGAGGCTCTCCAAGCCTTTCAATTTCTTAAAGAGTCCTTCTCCTCTGCTCCCATCCTTCGACAGCCTGATGTGACGCTTCCCTTCTTCCTAGAAGTAGACGCCTCTAATGTTGGTTTAGGAGCCATTCTCTCCCAGAAATCGGAGCAACAAAAATTCCATCCTTGTGCCTTTTACTCTCGGGGTCTTCTGCCTGCGGAGAAGAATTACACCATCGGGGACAAGGAGTTGCTGGCTATTAAAGTAGCATTGGAGGAGTGGAGATATTTGTTAGAGGGAGCTCGTCATCCGGTGACAATTTTTACGGATCATAAAAATTTGTCATACCTACAGTCTGCTCAATGTTTAAATCCTCGTCAGGCAAGATGGTCTCTTTTCTTTTCCCGTTTTGATCTAATCATAACCTTCAAACCAGCTGCAAAGAATAAAAAAGCAGACGCTCTATCTCGAGCCTTCGTGGCGTCCTCAGACGTTGAAGAGAATCCTAACCACTTTATATTAGACTCCAAATGTGTCTCTCTGGCTGCTTCTTCCACGAAAGTGCTACCATTTGGGAAGACCCTCGTGCCTCCTGCTCTTAGGAAAAAAATCCTTTCATGGTTTCACTCTTCTCGTTTCTCTGGACATGCTGGTGAGCGCAAGACCTTTGAAATCCTCTCTCATAGTTATTGGTGGCCTTCTATGAGGAGAGACGTCAAAGAGTTTATCGCGGCATGCGATTTATGCTCCCAGTTCAAGACCCCCCGCAGAACTCCAGCGGGGTTGCTCCAGCCACTACCCATTCCATCTAAGCCTTGGACCCTTATTAGTATGGACTTTGTTACTGAGCTTCCTCCTAGTAAGAATTGCAACACCATTTGGGTAGTGGTGGATAGATTTTCGAAGATGGCGCATTTCGTTCCCTTGTCTGGTTTACCTTCTTCTACTACCCTGGCTGAACATTTCATTAGAGAAATTTTCCGTATCCATGGATGTCCGTCCGAGATCGTGTCAGATAGAGGAGTACAATTCGTTTCCAGATTCTGGCGGGCCCTTTGCAAGACCTTGGGCATACGATTGGCACTCGCATCTTCCTACCATCCCCAATCGAATGGACAAACTGAAAGAGTCAACCAAGATCTTGAGACTTTCTTAAGGATGTTCTCGTCAGCCAATCAAGACAACTGGGTAGAATTACTTCCTTGGGCTGAATTTGCTCATAACAACATGTACCATGAGTCATCATCTAAAACTCCATTCTTTGTGGTTTACGGTCACCATCTGTCTTTCCCGGAATTTCCTGCCCTCCCGCCCACCCAAGTTCCTGCTGTGGAGACTTTGTGTCAAACCTTCAAAAATATTTGGGCTCAGGTAAAAACCTGTTTAAAGAAGACATCTGCCAGATATAAGTCTTTTGCGGACAAAAAGAGACGGGCTATTCCACCATTGAAAGTCGGAGACCGGGTGTGGCTATCTACTAAGAATATTCGATTGAAGGTTCCATCCATGAAATTTGCTCCCCGTTTTATTGGTCCATATAGGATCATTCAAGTTATTAATCCAGTTTGCTTCAAACTTTTACTTCACAAGAGTCTTCGTATTTCCAACGCCTTCCATGTTTCCTTGCTCAAACCTCTCATCATCAACCGTTTCTCGGTCCCTCCTTCAGCACCTCGGCCACTTCAAGTACATCAGGAGGAAGACTTTGAGATTACTCAGGTTTTGGATGCTAAAATTTCGCGAGGAGTTCTTCGTTTCCTCGTGCATTGGAAAGGCTGACCGCTGACTTCCACCTCCTTATTACTCCTGGACATTCTTCTCACTATAGCAGTGGTACAACTTGCCGTGCGCAGACCACTGACTACCCTCACGTGTCCTTGTCCATCCAGATCCTCGTGTTCAGTTACCTATTGTTTACCAGTGCTGCTATTCATAGACTTTCTGAGCATTCTCTAACCATCTGCTGTTTCCAGTTCCATTATCACCCTGCCATCAGAGTATCATATATCAACTCTACTGCTCTGATAAGACCATCAGCGGGTGATACTGGGTAAAGACTCCTAGTGCCTGTGACAGATGCTGACTACCCCGACAAGACTTACCCCCACATCTTGACACTGAAGAGCTCCTTCCCGACCAGGTTCCAGGACGACTGATGTGCCAACCGACTGGAAGCAATTGCAATGAATGAAGAAGCCGGTGCGACTTGATGACGTCACTGGCAATCACAACGCTGCTATCGGTGCTGTTAAGGGGACAATATAAGTATGCAAGCATGGACAATGTACAATGCTTTGTAACATACATTGTCCTTGCCCTCATTTTTGGAGTTTGCATCTGTGTGGATTTTGCATATTCTCCCTGAGTTTGTGTGGGTTTCCTCCCACACTCCAAAAACATACTAGTAGGTTAATTGGCTGCTATCAAATCGACCCTAGTCTCTCGCTCTCTCTGTCTGTGTGTGTGTTAGAGAATATAGACTGTAAACTCCAATGGGGCAGGGACTGATGTGAATAAGTTCTCTGTACAGCGCTATGGAATTAGTAGCGTTATATAAATAAATTATGATGATGATGATGCTTCAAGACCCTGCTTGACAACTTCTTCAATATTGCTGTAATCCTGTGACCTACAGATTAGACCCTAAAACTAATCCGTCCTCCGGCTGTACTGAAGTTTGGACCCAGCTCCTAGTACCACCACTCTGCCACTACCCAGCAGCTCTAGCCAGTGTGATAGGCCAGGGGGAATCCATGTACAGCACCCTGATCAACAGTAAGTGGTCAGGGGTACCAGCCCAAGTGTACCAGCATGGGAGTACACTAGCAGCGACTGTCACCCAGAAGGAACGTAGTTCTGGATGCCACAAAGGAGTCCAGTGGTGGCAGCAGGCTCCTCTTACTGCGGCAGGAGGGTAATATTCGGATAAACCAAAGGAGACAGTGGCAAAGTAAGCCCAGCTGGTTCCCAGCAACAACAGATAAAGTGGCATAGGCGGTCCATCCTGTCATAGATATAACTGGTGGCAAGCAGTGGGATAACCGTAGGTGGCTTTTTGTACACCAGTCAGGGGAGAAAAGTTATTCTGGAGAGGAATATCTGCAGCCAGGAGAATGCACAGTATATCTTATTACACCGTGTCCAGGGCGGACTTCGAGACTCAGTGCAGTGCCAAGGGCATTAACATCAGTCATTTGCCAAACAGGGCGGAGATGAGAGAGGAGCTGAGGGAATGGCACCGACAGCATGGTCCACAGGTGGAGGAAACTGATAGCAGGGCGGCAGTGGCCAAAGTTGCGTCCCAGTTGACTAACAGGAGCGAGGTGAACCAGACCCCCTGACAGCAGCGACCTCTACCCAGCAGACTGCACCTGTACAATCAGCCTCTCTGTCCTATGATGAGCGCAGGGCTGCCTTCTTAAAGGGCACTCCTTAAACGGTACACTATTACCCCAGAGACCTATCGTCTGAAGTTCCAAGAACCTCCAAGGCACCCACGAGGATTTTGCCAATCTGGCATGGGAGTCTGCCAGGAAAAGGATGCGCAGAGCAGATGCCCAGACTGTGGAAGAGGTAAAAGATTTGATGTGCGAATATCCATTTCACCACCGGTGCTCACTGGAGGTGACAGAATGGGTGCTGGACAAGAAGCCATGCACCATGGAAGCAGCCGCCCAGTTGGCGGATCAGTATGCGTCAGTGAGGCCACACTAATAGAAGCGCCAGGTTAACAGCCAACACCAAAGAACTGCACAAACAAGGAAACACCCCTCTTCCACTCACCCCCAAAAGCAAGGACCTAACCTTTCAGGTACCCTTCACCAGCCACTGCCCCGCCCTGTCCCTGGGAGTTATCAGAGACCAACAGAGCCCAGGCTGGATAAAAATTGCTACAACTGCAGGAAAACCGGTTATTTAAGGATGGACTGTCTTACAGCCCCAGTACACCAGACTTGTGCCCCTAATCCGAGTCTTGGGGCCCGGCTGACTTGCTTAACTGATGATGGTAAGCCAGTAGAGAGTGTTTCCACCCCTGCCAGCCCAACAGAGTGTGGCGTGTCTGAAGTTGACTCAGTGGAGAGAATCACTTGTTTGTCCAAAAGACCCCCCAAAAACATGTGGAGAAACCTGCAGCTGGCCCAAGTGAGACCCCTAATCCTGCTGCAGTATTGCAGGCTTGCACTGCCAAAGTTACTGTGGCAGATGGACTGGAGAAGGAAGTGCCTGTCACAAGGGTGTATCTGGACTGGGGAGATGGTAGAGAGTTGAGAGATGTTTCCGTTATGGATGGCCTCCCAACTGATGTGATCTTGGGCAACGATGTTGGGCTTGAAATTGTGATGCATTTCTCAACTCTATTACCTGGAGCCTAGCTGCTAAATTACAGTTTTCAGGATCTACACCTGCACAACCCAGCCCGGAGGAAAAGACCACATCTGCTATTTCTTCAGGAAATAGTCAGCCCTTTGTTTCTGGAAAGACTACGTACCCTAGCAATGCAGAGGATGTTGTCCATTGCAAACCTGATATTGTGGGGGTGCCCTGCGATGCTCCTGTCCCTAGCAGTATACCAGCTGCGGCGGTGACTATAGCTCACCACAGTGACCTCCCTTTAACTAATGCCACTTTGACTGACCCTAGTCACTCCAACATAGACCCCCCTGCAGCATATTCTGACTGAGAAAATAGTGAGGGCCACAGGGAAGAGTTCAGGGCAGCGCAACTCTCTGATCCCTCACTGGAAGGCATAAGGGACCAGGCTGGCGGAAGCCTTCCAGCGATGGAGGTGGGGAGTGTGACCTGGCGTAAAGGGTTGTGGTACCGTATAGCTAGGAAGGTAGATGGGGATAGACCAGTCTGGGAACAAGATCAACTGGTGGTATCACAGGACTTTCACGCACGACTAATGTCAGTTACCCATGAAATCCCTATGGCGGTACACCAGAGAAGAGACCGAACACTGAAGCGCCTGACACAGAGGTTTTCTGGCCTGGAATGTCGGATGACATCTGGGCCTACTGTAAGTCTTGTGATATGTGTCAACGTCTTGGTCGTCCCAGTGCTCGTGCTCCCTTCAGGTCCTTGCCAATAATTGGAGAAACTTTTTAGAGAGTGGCAGTGGACAGTAGATCTTAGAATAGGTACATCCTCCCCGTTGTGGACTACGGCACCCGGTATCCAGAGGCTGTAGCTCTGTCCTCCATAGCTGCGGAAAAGGTACCAGACACACTGCTAGGAGAATTTAGTAGAGTAAGGTTCCCTAGTGAGATCCTAACCGATCAAGGGACACAGTTCATGAGTGAATTGGTCCAGTGTCTCTAGGCAAAGTGCGGAGTGCGGCAACTCCGTACTGCCCCCTACCATCCCCAGACTAACGGATTGTGCAAGCGGTTCAATGGCACTCTGAAGCACATGCTACGGGCATTTCTAACTGCGATGGGGGGACTGGGAACAGTACCTGCCGCACCTCTTGTTTGCTTATCGGGAGGTGCTGCAGGAGTCTACCGGTTTCTCCCCCTTTGAAATACTATATGGCCACAGAGTTCGTGGACCTCTTGAACTGTTCGGGGAGTCTTGATAAGGGGAGCTATCCACCCAAGCTGACTCTTTAAGTGATAAAGAAGAATTGTCTGAGCAACTACCAGCAAATCTAACATAACCAACAAGGAAGAGCGCATCAAGCTTATTAAAATTACAATTTATTAACTATAATTACTATTTATTAAGTATAAATCAGATAAGACATATAACCATATCTAATTCAATATTGAAATAGACGCTGACCGCTAAAGGTAAGCAAGTCAACCAGCAATCAATAAAAATGGCCAGAAAAAATAATTAATATGGTACCATATATAGAAAAAATGCCGTTAACAATGTCCGTTCCTAAGCAAGAGGAATTAGATATAAATGGAAGTGATCCTCTAAGGCCAATGAATGGTGGATAATGAAAGAACCTGTATCAGTGTCCCAATAATTGGATGCACTTAACAGTGCAATCAGCACTTATAGATATATCAGGTACTTAGCTTATCTTCATATATCCATGGATTCCAAACTGCCACAGTCTCCAGTTAGATTTGGAGTGACAGCTTATAGTGCGCTGTTTAACGGTCCAAATGAACCCCGGGGTTGAAAACTGGCCAACAAGTGGTTAGACTCTGTGAGTCTCAATCCTAACGCGTTTCTCGGCGTACCACCGCTTCATCAGAGGTAGATATAATAAGAAAGAACAGCGGCGCTGGTTTAAATATACCAAACTGGTCACATGGGGCTGGTCACGTGATTATCAGCTGACCGTCCGAAGTTATCCGGCAATTTGACATTCATCACGGAAGTATCCGATTTCCTATGTTCTCAAATACATAGTCATATGATCGTCAGCTGGCCATCCAGGACTGTCCAATAGTGTAACATTTATAGCGGAGATATCCTGCAGCATAACACTCAATTGGAAAGCATTACATCACTTGTAATCACTTGTGAGCACACAATCGTCAGATAACTGACCCGGACTTGTCCAATAATTAAATCTTCATTAGAGGGATATCTAGCATTATATCCCTAGCTTGAGAGATATTAATTCTCTCGTAATCCAGATCCCCTGACCAAAAAAAACAATAAAATAAATTAAAATAAAATAAAAATAATGCTTATCCACACAAATTAAAACATGGAATAAAAGATCTTCTTAAAAATCGCAGTATGTAACTACAAATTATTACATTTTGTTGAGTAATGCATATAACCAATGCATATATATAACCTAACATGATCCACAGAACCAATTACACTACATAAGCAAAACCTATATAAATCCATATCCAATGTCTGATCATATACATTATTGAAAATACATAGGAACAAAGAGATCAATAATCTAAATTGTAAACAATAAACAGCCTATAGGGACTCAGAGATCGTTTAAGATTAATATTAATAACCATTACAGTATAAAAATAAAATTAAAAATGAAAAATAAAGGCCATACATGAGTTATAAAAATTCGCTTAGAACTTTATATGTTATTAAGTTCGATACTATCGTTGAGACCGAACGGTAACAAAGTTTTTAATCTAAAAATCCAAAAAGCCTCACGTTTACATAAAATATTGAAACGATCTCCCCCCCTCGGAGTTGGATTAATCTGTTCTATTGCTCGAACCTTTAGGCCCTCTAATTTCCCTTTTTGACATACATTAATGTGAGAGGATAGGCTGTGTGACTTAATGCCTTTCAGAATGTTGCGGCGATGTTCTAAAAACCGCACATTGAGTGTACGAATCGTACGACCCACATACTGCATCCCACACTTGCAGTTAATGAGGTATACCACATAAGAAGAACAGCAGTTCATGGTTTTCTCAATCTCAAAACTTAATCCTGTTGAATAAGAGATAAAATCTGTACATTTATGATCAACAAATAAACACGTGATACATCTGCTTTTGCCGCATTTATAGAAACCAGTGGGTTTAGTTGTTAACCTGTTAACCTGTTAGAGGATTCATTGAAGTGGATTTAACACCCGAATTATTCCTGAAGAAACTTGGTGATAATTTATTTTTAAGATTCTTCGATTTCCTAAAGATTGTATTATTACCCTTATTAACGTATTGACCTATAAAGTCATCCAATTCTAATAAAACAGAATTTTTGGTAATAATACGTCTAATTTCATTCGCATGACTATTATACTGAGTGATAAATACCACTGATTTATCAGAGTCAATCTTTTTATGTTGTGTAGTTAGAAGACAATCCCTATCTGTACCTAAAGCTTCAATATAGGCTTTTTGTGCAAGCTCTTCAGGATAATCCTGTTCTATAAATGCTTCACGCAATTTATCAGAATGCTTATTGAAATCTTTTAAATCTGAACAATTTCTTCGCATACGGAAGAACTGACTTTTGGGTATGCTATTTTTCCAAGAACTCAAATGACTACTTTTGTAGTGCACATATCTATGTGAATCAACTTGTTTTGAAAAACTTTCCGTGACAATAGAGGATTCTTCTATACGTAAAGTAACATCCAGATAATTAATTTCTGCTGGATGGTGAATACTAGTGAAACTTAAACCAAAATCATTGGTGTTGAGATCTGATAAAAATGCAGAAATAGATTGGGAGTCCCCATCCCAAATAAAAAATAAATCATCGATATAGCGGCCGAATAGGACCAGATTCGCCCCAAAGTTAGAACCCCATATGTACCGCTCTTACAATTGTATTTATGTTGTATCTATCTATCTGGTTGGTAAGGCTGCAGCACTGATCTTCATAAATACATTTTTATATGTTTTATTGTTACCTACATGATCCACAGTTAGAAGGTAGAACTGACCAGATTGTTCACAATTTAATATATTTTGTCCAGGTGAATTTGCTATTTATTAGCAAAATCTATTATGTCTTCATTAAGATGTGTGACCGAGAGATTAGAAAGGAGACAAGGTTACACCACTCGGCCTAATAGTTCTGTATCAAATAACATGGGTGATAATAATCTTGAAATGTATAAACTTTTCAATAAACTAGAATCCCTATGTCTAACTGAGACACGTCATTGGTGGGATCAGATCTCACTACAAAAATATCTTGATGGAGGTATTATCCCAAGGGGTTTACGACTTTTTAAATCTGCCTCTTTTCAGGAGGATCCTGGTTTTACTAAAGAATGGAATACACTTTTAGATAACTGTTCGTTCTCCCTGATGCGGTTGTTGATCCAATATAGGAACAACAAGGTTGACACCTTACAGGTAGAGATTGAGAACATTAAGGGGTCCCTGAAACAATATGAAAATATAGAGGGTTTCAAGGAAAGAAATCATAAAATTAATCTAAGAGTAGAGGATTTTGAAAAATCCCTTATAATGCGCAAAGATAACAAGCTAAATAGGGATCGTGAGGACTACAAATTAGATCAAGTTAGATCCTATAACAATACTCATAAACAAAAGATTCCTTTTAGGGGAAGAGACACCTCACGTGCAAGATACCCTTCTAATTTGGCCAACCAAAGAAGATTCCGCTCTAGAGAACAACCTTCATCCCCCTATAGATCTGAATCGCAGAGACCTCCAATGAGGAAATCATCATACTATGGTGGTGGGGTAGGAACACAAGATAATGGAAGTATGAATAATACAAATACGGGTAACAACAGGTTTGGAGGGAAACCTCCGTCAACTCGCAATGAATATGAGCCTACTGTTAAGAGTCCCCCAATTAGAAGTATTAACAGTCATGATCAACATGGCTGTAATGAACAGGGCGCCTCTGCTTCCTCTAATTCATCCTCTTTTTTAGGAGACGGAATGTTTGCTCCGACATATGCACAAAAAACTCAAGAAAAAAGTTTTTCTTCATTCAAAAGAACAAGAGAGGAAGACTCAGGGGATCCAGAGGAGGCTCTGCTAAGTCACGTAAAAAACACACGCCGTTATTAACGGGTAAAGGTGTTTTTAACCTTTCATCTAAGAAACTATCACAGACAGAATTGAGATTACTTGAAAGGGGACTTAAATTTGCCCCGGCGAGCAAACCCAATCTTTTCGACCTTTTTGTCGATCTGAATAGGTATGTAAGAACATTGAGCAGGAAACGTTATTTTGCCTTTAAAGGGTTGAGGAAAGCTAAAAGTGAAGCATCCCCAATTGTGTTGGATAAGGACGATAGATTAGCACTTTTAAATCTTAAATCTCTGAGAGAAGAAAGCTCTGAACCTGAATGTGTTTCTGAAATAGAGCTGTTTGATATTAATTCTTCAAATAGACATAGAATGTTTCATAATAAATCAAACTTTTATCCCCTTCAGTTTAAGGGTCCTCTCATTGAGAGTTTTTATCAGAATACAATGAATGACTTTAGAACTTTATGTACTAAGACAGAGAAAGAACCCCTTAGGGATAATTTAACCCCAAGAGAAAGAAAAGCTCTAAAAGAACTCATTAGTGATTCTGGGATTATTGTCAAATCAGCAGATAAAGGGGGAGGCCTGGTTATCCAGAATGTGGTGGATTATCAAAATGAGGCTATGAGACAACTTAATAATATTCTCTTTTACACCAAGTTGGATAAGGACCCCACTCTAATCTTTCAGAATAACCTTAAATCTTTGCTGGATGGTGCATTAACTAATGGTGTAATTTCCAAAGAAACATTTGCTTTTCTTTTTATTCAATATCCGATTATCCCCACGTATTATCATTTACCGAAGATTCATAAGTCACTCATATCACCTCCTGGTCGTCCTATTATTTCAGGTGTTGGGTCCCTGTCTAGTAATTTATCTTTTTTTGTTGATTCACATTTACAACCTTTAGTCCTCAAGCTTAAGTCACATATTAAGGATACTATAAGTTTTTTAAATTTGGTCAGAAATATAGTATGGAAACCTTCATATCGGTTTCTGACATGTGATGTGGAGGCATTGTATTCCAACATTCCTCATCTGAAAGGTATAGCTGCAGTTCAACATTATCTATTTCAACAAGATTCTATGGATAAATCATTATGTGACTTTTTACTTGATGCTATACATTTTATTTTACACCAGAACTATTTTATTTTTGATCACCAATTTTATTTACAGGTGAAAGGGACGGCGATGGGGACCAGGTTCGCCCCGAGTTTTGCGAACCTCTATATGGGTCTGTTCGAAGAGCGGTACATATGGGGTTCTAACTTTGGGGCGAATCTGGTCCTATTCGGCCGCTATATCGATGATTTATTTTTTATTTGGGATGGGGACTCCCAATCTATTTCTGCATTTTTATCACATCTCAACACCAATGATTTTGGTTTAAGTTTCACTAGTATTCACCATCCAGCAGAAATTAATTATCTGGATGTTACTTTACGTATAGAAGAATCCTCTATTGTCACGGAAAGTTTTTCAAAACAAGTTGATTCACATAGATATGTGCACTACAAAAGTAGTCATTTGAGTTCTTGGAAAAATAGCATACCCAAAAGTCAGTTCTTCCGTATGCGAAGAAATTGTTCAGATTTAAAAGATTTCAATAAGCATTCTGATAAATTGCGTGAAGCATTTATAGAACAGGATTATCCTGAAGAGCTTGCACAAAAAGCCTATATTGAAGCTTTAGGTACAGATAGGGATTGTCTTCTAACTACACAACATAAAAAGATTGACTCTGATAAATCAGTGGTATTTATCACTCAGTATAATAGTCATGCGAATGAAATTAGACGTATTATTACCAAAAATTCTGTTTTATTAGAATTGGATGACTGTATAGGTCAATACGTTAATAAGGGTAATAATACAATCTTTAGGAAATCGAAGAATCTTAAAAATAAATTATCACCAAGTTTCTTCAGGAATAATTCGGGTGTTAAATCCACTTCAATGAATCCTCTAACAGGTTGTTGGTTAACAACTAAACCCACTGGTTTCTATAAATGCGGCAAAAGCAGATGTATCACGTGTTTATTTGTTGATCATAAATGTACAGATTTTATCTCTTATTCAACAGGATTAAGTTTTGAGATTGAGAAAACCATGAACTGCTGTTCTTCTTATGTGGTATACCTCATTAACTGCAAGTGTGGGATGCAGTATGTGGGTCGTACGATTCGTACACTCAATGTGCGGTTTTTAGAACATCGCCGCAACATTCTGAAAGGCATTAAGTCACACAGCCTATCCTCTCACAATAATGTATGTCAAAAAGGGAAATTAGAGGGCCTAAAGGTTCGAGCAATAGAACAGATTAATCCAACTCCGAGGGGGGGGGATCGTTTCAATATTTTATGTAAACGTGAGGCTTTTTGGATTTTTAGATTAAAAACTTTGTTACCGTTCGGTCTCAACGATAGTATCGAACTTAATAACATATAAAGTTCTAAGCGAATTTTTATAACTCATGTATGGCCTTTATTTTTAATTTTTAATTTTATTTTTATACTGTAATGGTTATTAATATTAATCTTAAACGATCTCTGAGTCCCTATAGGCTGTTTATTGTTTACAATTTAGATTATTGATCTCTTTGTTCCTATGTATTTTCAATAATGTATATGATCAGACATTGGATATGGATTTATATAGGTTTTGCTTATGTAGTGTAATTGGTTCTGTGGATCATGTTAGGTTATATATATGCATTGGTTATATGCATTACTCAACAAAATGTAATAATTTGTAGTTACATACTGCGATTTTTAAGAAGATCTTTTATTCCATGTTTTGATTTGTGTGGATAAGCATTATTTTTATTTTATTTTAATTTATTTTATTGTTTTTTTTGGTCAGGGGATCTGGATTACGAGAGAATTAATATCTCTCAAGCTAGGGATATAATGCTAGATATCCCTCTAATGAAGATTTAATTATTGGACAAGTCCGGGTCAGTTATCTGACGATTGTGTGCTCACAAGTGATTACAAGTGATGTAATGCTTTCCAATTGAGTGTTATGCTGCAGGATATCTCCGCTATAAATGTTACACTATTGGACAGTCCTGGATGGCCAGCTGACGATCATATGACTATGTATTTGAGAACATAGGAAATCGGATACTTCCGTGATGAATGTCAAATTGCCGGATAACTTCGGACGGTCAGCTGATGATCACGTGACCAGCCCCATGTGACCAGTTTGGTATATTTAAACCAGCACCGCTGTTCTTTCTTATTATATCTACCTCTGATGAAGCGGTGGTACGCCGAGAAACGCGTTAGGATTGAGACTCACAGAGTCTAACCACTTGTTGGCCAGTTTTCAACCCCGGGGTTCATTTGGACTGATTGCCGTTAAACAGCGCACTATAAGCTGTCACTCCAAATCTAACTGGAGACTGTGGCAGTTTGGAATCCATGGATATATGAAGATAAGCTTAGTACCTGCTATATCTATAAGTGCTGATTGCACTGTTAAGTGCATCCAATTATTGGGACACTGATACAGGTTCTTTCATTATCCACCATTCATTGGCCTTAGAGGATCACTTCCATTTATATCTAATTCCTCTTGCTTAGGAACGGACATTGTTAACGGCATTTTTTCTATATATGGTACCATATTAATTATTTTTTTCTGGCCATTTTTATTGATTGCTGGTTGACTTGCTTACCTTTAGCGGTCAGCGTCTATTTCAATATTGAATTAGATATGGTTATATGTCTTATCTGATTTATACTTGTTAATAAATTGTAATTTTAATAAGCTTGATGCTTTGCGCTCTTCCTTGTTGGTTATGTTATATTGTATTTTTGACAGATCCAGATTCTGTCTTTGAAGAGCTGCAGCACTAGTTTTTTCTTGAGGATTAATTGCAGTGCCTTAGAATTGTATTTATGTTGTACCAGAAAATCTGCCTGCTGATGCCTCTATGGACACTGTCTCCTATATGACTTCATTCCGGCCTTGATAAATGACCAGCTGATGAAGGAGCTGCAGGAGTCTGGTAAGAAGGCACGGGGGGTATGGGTTCGGCGGCAGGTGATGCTGTCGGACCGGCACCCTCTTCCCCAGCCTCAGCTCTTAATATTTTGGGGCATCCGGACTGCGGCACCCTGATGGCAGGGGTCATGGCTCAGGCTGATGGGGCAATGCCAAGTAATAATCCGGTAGTAGTGGACACTGTATGTTGTCAGAGTACTCCGGTATTGTGTAATAATTCAGTGGAGCCGGAAGTTCCGAGCGGTTGCCAGGCAACAACTTCCGATACCATTGTAGAAACTGTACTTCGGGTTGCTAGGGACAACAGTGTGTGTGATCCTTTGCCGAAACTGTCTGGTAAGCATGGAAAAGTTAAATTGTTGAATAGGGATACTTTGTCTCCTGTCCAAATGCAAATTGTGGAATCTATTTATGGGCCGCTTGCTGTTACTGAGGGTTCTAGGGCAGCGCTGATTGTCATGGAAACAGTGTTAAAAATAATCCTGGCATAATAGCCCCAGTAGTTGCGAGTGTGGGAGGAAAGCAGTGAATGAACAAAAGTACTTCTAGTGTGCCCAAAATTAATGTGAAAGATATAGGTATGTCCCCTGCAACACTGGGATCAGGGGAGGTGGCAGCAGCAATTACAGTACCAGTGCCCGGTACAGCATCACATACTGATGGAGTGACTATCCAGTCTGTGTCATCTACTGTGTCAGGGGTAGAAAAGGGAATGTCAGCAGCCACTGATAAAACACCTGGTGTCATAACATATGCTGGTGCAGTATCTGGTCAGTCTGTGTCATCTGCTGCATTAGGGGTAAGTGAGGGGGCATCATTAGCCTTAGGCCAAACATTAGGCAGGACATCATATGCTGGCATCTTAGCTGGTCAGTCTAGGAGTAGTATGGATCCCTTCCGGCAGGATTCTGGTGTTGGACAGCCTGTTAAAAGGCGTAATGTAGTGCAATTACAATTTATTAATAAGGATGTTTCTCAACCTAGTAGGCCGGAATTTTTGAGTGCATTATTTCAGCTTTTTGTTTCTTTGCTCCAGACCTCTTTGCCTGTATTCAGCCCACGGGGTCTCCTGACTTTGACATCAGTTTTATGACTTACCATGGCCTCCGGGCATTTTGGTCCACATGGGCAACCCTAAAGGACAAGTCCCCGTGGGTGAATTTCAGGGCACATGCCATCAAAAGGCAGGAGAGGGTTACACTTACAGTTTTGGTACGTAATGAGTCCCTGCCAGCAGCTGACTTAACTTTTTGGCTAAAAAGGTATGTGGACCTTATAACTGAATTGGTGAAAGTTCCAGACCCAATCCAGCATGTTTGGGGTGGAGGATGGTCTACCACAGTTAGGCTTAGATGCACAGAGGCTGGTCCTGTTCATGTTCCATCCGCTGCCTTTATCCGCCGTGATCGTATACAGGTATTCTAGCCTGGCCAGCCCAGGATGTGCCACTGCTGTGGTGACTTCCACCACCTCAGCATGAACTGTCTGGTGACTAAGTGTGGGCATTGTGGAGGCCTGGGGCATGAGACGAGGAAATGTAAGATCATCAGATGTAATCTCTATGGTGTAATAGCCATTTAGCCGTTGTCCCCAGGCTTTCAACAATGAGGTTGAAATTCCGGATGGTGAACTGGTTCGGGTTGCAGAATTAGTAGAAGCAGAGACAAAACTTCTGTTGTTCAACTGGCACCTGATTCTGCTCCGATGAAACCTGTTCCTGCACCGAGGAGGGTACGGTCCATGACTGTGGTGGAGAAAGCAGTAGAGGAGCCATTTATAGTCCTAAAGAAGAAGGGTAAGAAAGGTGGTGGAGAGAGCTTAGAAAAAGGGGAATTGATTGTAGAAAATAAATTCCTTGTTCTTTTCAAGCGATGAGGAAGCAGAAGGGCATGTGGTGAGGCAGGTGGATGGGAGTTTGGTACTTAGACCTAAGGTAATGAGAAGGAAAGGCAAGCTCAAGTTAGCAAGCCAATGTGAACCAAATATCATATCCAAAAAACCCAAGGACAAAAGTAAAAATAAAAAAGTGGATTCTCTGGTGGGTAAAGATTTCTTGAAGCCATCTGCAAGTTTTAAGGTTAATCCACTACGTGTGGAATAGTTAGCTCCTCAGTCTTCTCCCCCCTGTCCCCTTCTCAGGTATTCCCATCTTCTTTGGTGGCCCCAGTTACTACCTCTCCCCCTGAGAAAATTTAATTCTCTGCCCTAACTCCTTCCCCGTTTGCCAACCCCCCTTCTGTCCCTATAGATCCAGGTCCTTCGGATCCTTTAGTCTCTATCCCCATAGGTAATTTAGGGGTAAACAGTGCGATATTTTCTCTGGAAGTCTGAGTCGGTAATATGTAAAATAACAATGGGTAAGATGTCTTATGTTTTTGAGTCTTCTGGAGAGGAGAATGTAGAAATTTCCCTCTCTGACAGTGAGAATGTCCATTCGGGCCTAGGTGTAAAGAGATGGGGTTTATCAGAAGAGGACCCCACCAAATGGGCAAAGAAGAAGTAATCTGAGTCCTACTTGTATAGCTCAGAAGGATGGCTTCCCAGCCCATAAGGTTTGCCACCATTAATGTGGCATCCATTCTGTCCGAAGGAGCTCTTTATATGGTCTTTGATTTTTTATTTTTGCAAGAGACCAGAATAAGTTGGCTTGCTGACCTACATAAAGCTAAAAGAGAGTGGAAGTGTGGGCCTTCATACTGGTCTCTTGCGGGCGAGCCGTACGGTGGGGTGGCAGTCCATTTACCGACATGATAACTGTCCAACGAGTTATAGAGCTCCAAGTAGGTAGATGTATGATTTTGGATGTCAACCTGAGAGGACACGACCTGAGATTGATCAACATCTACGGTCCTCAAACCAAAAGGGAAAGGAAATGTCTTTTGGGGAGGTAAAGCCATATCTTTTTTCGGCACGGCAGATAGTCTTTGGTGGTGACTTTAATACTATTATTAGGACCAAAGACAGGGAAGGTTCAAGGGCTTCTCTGGGCTATGATTCCATTTTTCTAGTTAGTATTACGAGGCAGGCAGGTCTGGTGGATGTGCATGTTCGCCATTTCCCAGACCTCACGGGTTTCACTTATTATAGAGGTAGCTGGAGGTCTAGGATAGATAGGTTTTTCGTTAAGGAGAGCTCGAAAACTTTGGCTCCAGAGCTAAAGCTGGTAGAGTTCTCTGATCACGTTTACCTTAGTGTATCCTTGAATGCTTCAGGGACTCTTCAGAATGGTAGGGGCCTTTAGCGCCTGAACTCTAAGCTCCTAGAGGAAGAGGTGATAAGACAGTCCTTTAGGGACTTCTTTGAATCCCAAGAGACGCTTTTGGAGGCAGGTTGGAGTAGGTCAGAGTGGTGGGAGATATTTAAAAAGAGCACACGGGGTTTCTTCCGTGACCTGGTAGATAGAAACAACTTGCTAAGAGAAAATAACTATTCAGCATTAAGAAGGAAACTTGGATTCCTGATCTCTGAACAGGGAGATGGTGGGGAAATCTCCAGAGTGAAGGCTTAGATGAGAGAGGTGCAATATGACCGGTTTGCTTCCTTGGTTCTGGAGAGGGATTACGGGAAGTACCATTTGTCCGACCCTTACCTTAACTGCAGGAAATTGGTATGATATGAAAGAGGTGAGAGGCCAGTTCTTTAAGATTTTTTTGGACATTCTGGCTCCACGCCTTGTGGAGGTTTTTAATGAGAGCCTGGAGAGAGGCTTATTGCCTCCCTCCATGAGGTTTTCGCACTTATTTTGGTGTCCACAGGGAAGGATCAGATGCGTATTGAGAACAAGTGCCCCATAGCCCTTCTCAATACAGACAGAAAGATTTTGGCAAAGGTACTTTTAATAGACTGATGCAGATCTCCGGTCAAATGCTTTCCCCTTCACAGCATTGCACTGTGAAAGGCCGAAGTACCTTCAGTGCTGTCCTGGGGGTCTGGGAGGCTATTGAGCGGTATCGGGCTGAGAAGTGGGGAAAGTATCTTTTAGCTCTGGATCAGTCGAATGCCTTTGACAGGGTGGATCTTGAGTACCTGTGGGCTCTACTTCTGAGGTATGGTCTTCCAGTGCGGGTGGTGAATTGGCTTTGTGCTATTTACAAACAGGCCGAGAGCTTCCCCCTTGTGAATGGTTGGGTAGGTCCATCCTTTGTGGTCAACTCTGGAGTAAGGCAGTGTTGCCCCCTGAGCCACCTCTTGTATGTGTTTGCAATAGATCCTTTTATGTGAAGGATTGAAGGCAGCTCGATAGGAGGGGTGCTGTTCGGTCCGGAGTGTCCTTTGAAGGTGATGGCCAATGCTGACGATGTCATTTTCGCCTTGTCGAGTCAGAACCTGCAGAGGATATGGAGGTGCAGAAGGAGAATCCTGGTGAAACTCTGGGAATGGAAGTGTCTGCCTGCAAACCAGCTCCAGTGATGAGACAACTGGAGTCTGGGGAAGACAAACCAGCTCCAGTGATGAGACAACTGGAGGCTGGGGATGGAATGTCTGCTCGCAATTTGGGCCTAGTGATGGAACATTCCTGCGAGCCAGGTCCGGTGAAAATGCAACCGCAAACTGGAAGTGTGGAGATGTCTGTGCAGCAAGTGTCAGGAGGCAGCAGTAATAATGAGACTGCATGTTCGGGGCTCAGTGCTGGGCAAGTAGCCATACTTGTTAAAGAGACCTCTAGGGCTGTGTCTGTCTGTGAAGTGAACCCAGCGGATGTTGGTCTGCCTGAATCGGATGATAGTGAGTCAGATGAGCCGTCCATAAAGCTTCGGATCCAGCAGCTAGAGTCTTCTACGTCTAAATTGAAAAAGCAAATCCTATTTAAGAAAAAGAAAAGAAATAGAGTGTACAGCAGCAACTGGTCAGTTATAAGTCTGGAAATTGAGGAGCTGACAAGCACCTTAAAAGATGAAGAGGCTACCCTGCAAACTTTATTTGATAAGTTGCGGGTGTTAAATATGATTTTTTGTTAAGGCCTCATAAGGCCGTTGTTCAGCAATTTAAAAGAGATTATTCATTTTTCTGCTGATTTGCAGTTTTACAAGATGTAAGCCCATGGTCTTGAGGTTAAGCTGACATAGAGAACACCTGAAGAATGTATCAAGATATGAGAAAGTACAGGAAAGAGACACCTGGATACATGCATCACACTGCAAAGTCCTCAAATCAGGGGGAGTCTTGTTCTGATAAATAGAAATGACTGTCTTATGGTATTGATATGTCTTGCCACAATAATTGTGACTGAAGTAGGGATCAAGAACCTCTGATGATCACAGAAATTACAGCTGAAACCAGATCTGACGATGAGCGTCATGAATTATTTGGACAAGCAAAGCCAAAGAACTGCACAGTTTGCAACAAGAAACTGCTAAAGACTGAACGCAGAACATGCAAGGCCTGCAGAACTACTATAGACTCATCAACTACCTACTAAGAAACCATCTTTTCTAGACATGGACATTTGCCAAATTGTATCTCCTCATAAATCAAGTTTGGATAGGGAGTATCACAGGCTTATTATTAGTGGGGGATGAGTTGACAGATCTGTCACTCACCGGACTGTGAGTGCTACTTCTCGTATGTTTAGGAACCGTGGCCGTCCACCATCCTGAGGGTCTGCGCATGTGCAGCCCTTTCAAACCTTCAGTACATGTTCCTTTTAGTTAATTGGCTGATCAGGCAACACTCCCTATTTAAAGCACCTGAGGTCAATACCTCGTTGCCTGATCTTGGAGTCTCATTCCCCATGAGCCTCTGAAGGTGTTCCTGTGTTTCCTCGTGTGTTCAGCTCCTGCTGATTCCTGTTGTTCGTTTGGGGTTTCCAGACCACTTCAACTCTCCTGTGTTTCATCGTGACTGCACCAGCTGATTCCTATCCGCTGCCTCCGTGTATCTACAGTATCCTGCTCACTTCAACTCTCCCGTGTTTCATCGTGACTGCACCAGCTGATTCCTCTCCGCTGCCTCCGTGTATCTACAGTATCCTGCTCACTTCAACTCTCCCGTGTTTCATCGTGACTGCACCAGCTGATTCCTATCTGCTGCCTCCGTGTATCTACAGTATCCTGCTCACTTCAACTCTCCCGTGTTTCATCGTGACTGCACCAGCTGATTCCTATCCGCTGCCTCCGTGTATCTACAGTATCCTGCTCACTTCAACTCTCCCGTGTTTCATCGTGACTGCACCAGCTGATTCCTATCTGCTGCCTCCGTGTGTCTACAGTATCCTGCTCACTTCAACTCTCCCGTGTTTCATCGTGACTGCACCAGCTGATTCCTATCCGCTGCCTCCGTGTATCAACAGTATCCTGCTCACTTCAACTCTCCCGTGTTTCATCGTGACTGCACCAGCTGATTCCTATCCGCTGCCTCCGTGTATCTACAGTATCCTGCTCACTTCAACTCTCCCGTGTTTCATCGTGACTGCACCAGCTGATTCCTATCCGCTGCCTCCGTGTATCTACAGTATCCTGCTCACTTCAACTCTCCCGTGTTTCATCGTGACTGCACCAGCTGATTCCTCTCCGCTGCCTCCGTGTATCTACAGTATCCTGCTCACTTCAACTCTCCCGTGTTTCATCGTGACTGCACCAGCTGATTCCTATCCGCTGCCTCCGTGTATCTACAGTATCCTGCTCACTTCAACTCTCCCGTGTTTCATCGTGACTGCACCAGCTGATTCCTATCCGCTGCCTCCGTGTATCTACAGTATCCTGCTCACTTCAACTCTCCCGTGTTTCATCGTGACTGCACCAGCTGATTCCTATCCGCTGCCTCCGTGTATTTACAGTATCCTGCTTACTTCAACTCTCCCGTGTTTCATCGTGACTGCACCAGCTGATTCCTATCTGCTGCCTCCGTGTGTCTACAGTATCCTGCTCACCTCAACTCTCCCGTGTTTCATCGTGACTGCACCAGCTGATTCCTATTCGCTGCCTTCGTGTATCTGCAGTATCCTGCTCATCGCAACCCTCCAGTACTCCTCGTGTCTGCAGCCAGCTGATCCGCTCTCCGTGCTTCTACAGTGTCTCTGCTTGTGTCAACTCGCCTGTCTGCATTGGATCAACGCTCCGCTGCTTTCATCTCGGCTAGACCATCTCTACTCTGCAGTGTTCTCCAGGTGTCCAGTTCTATATCCTACTGCTTCCTGAGTATTGTTTCCATCCCTGCTGGTCTACCTACCTGTGCGCTGCACCTACTTGATTACCGCTTTCACCCTCCTCGGACTTCGTATCCTGCCGGCCTCCAGCCTTTCAGGTATCCCTGCACTTCTGTCTGACAGCCTGCTCTCCTGAACCACGGTATGCATACTTCTCATTGACTGTGCTGGTGTATTGCATATCTTGCTGGACTGAGTTGTTCTCCTCTGGAGTTTCCTATCCGCTGAGACTTTTGCCATCATTTGACTGTGTTACCTTTTAGCCTGAATAGTTCTTGTGACTTTGTATAATTGTGCAGTGCTGTTCAGTTATTACTATTTTGTGCATATCATCGTGGGATCAAGTTCAGTGTGCCCGTGTATACTCTGCATTGCATTTACCTCCCCGTGCTCCTCCTCACATATATATTTCAGTGGTACAACTTGCTAGTGGCAGACCACTGTTCCCTGTTTCCTGAGTCACCAGTTTCCAGTATCCTTTCACATAGCAGTGGTACAACTTGCTAACGCAGACCACTTATTTCCCGGATATCTTACCTGGATTCCATTCCCTCACCTAGACAGCGGTACCACTTGCTATACGCAGACCGCTGACTCTCATCACCTCCTCGTTGCTTCTGGACATTCCTCCTCACTATAGCAGTGGTACAACTTGCTATCCGCAGACCACTGACTACCCTCACGTTTCTTTGTCCATCCAGTTCCTCGTGTACAATTATCTATATATTACCAGTGCTGCTAGTCATAGACTTTTCACGAGCATTCTCTTACCATCTGCTGTCTCCTGTTCCGTTATCACCCCGCTACCAGAGTACCATATTACCACCTATACTGCTCTGGTAAGTCCATCATCTGGTGATACCTGGGTAAAGACTCCTAGTGCCCGTGACAGTAAGATCAGGCCATGACAGACCCAGATTCAGAACCTACAGCTAAAGAGATGCTGCAGGATCTGGTCACCCGTATGGAGCAACAGGATGCTCGCCAACAGCTGTTGTTACAATGTTACCAGGTGTTAGCCTCCCAAGGAACATCTGGACAGAATATCACAGCTAATGCTGATGCTCCTGTGCTTTCCTCCGTTTCCCCAGTGCCATCCCAGGTGTCTACGGCTTCCATGCTTCACCTGCCTACTCCGTCAAAGTATGATGGAGACCCCAAAACTTGTAGGGGTTTTCTCAATCAATGTTCTGTTCATTTTGAGCTCCAACCTCAAAATTTCTCTACTCATCGTTCCAGAGTGGCCTATCTTATTTCATTGTTTTCTGGACAAGCTCTCGCATGGGCTTCCCCTCTGTGGGAAAGAAACGATCCATTATTACAGGATAGTGCCAAATTTATTTCCACGTTCCGAAGTGTATTCGATGAACCAGGTCGTGTCATCTCCGCTGCATCCAGCATTCTCCGTTTACGTCAAGGTTCTCGTACAGCAGGCCAGTACGTCATTCAATTTAGGATATTAGCCTCTGAACTTCAGTGGAACACTGAAGCGTTAATTGCCGCCTTCTGGCAGGGGCTCTCCGATAAAATTAAAGCTGCACTGACTACTCAAGAACTACCTACTTCTTTAGAAGATTTGATTTCTCTTTGCCATCACGTAGACATGAGATTTCGTGAAAGGGAGTCTGAAAAAACAACTTCAGTTAAAGCACCTCTTCGCTCAACCTCTCAACTTCGTCCAGCTTCATCTCCTGTAATACCCATGGAGATAGGACGCTCCAAATTAACTACTGAAGAGAGGAACCGAAGAGTAAAGAATAGACTTTGTATCTATTGTGCTGATTCCACACATATGCTCAATTCATGCCCTAAAAAAAAAATCGGGAAATGCCAGGCCCTAACTAGTTCTGGAGAGGTGAAGTTAGGGTCCCTGGAGTCCTCTCCATGTTCTACGAAATTAAAAGTCTGCGCTTTTGATGTTACAATTTCCTTCGCTACCAAATCCTTTGAGTCCCAAGCATTATTGATTCTGGAGCTGCGGGAAATTTTATTTCTAAATCCCTAGTGAATCAATGGTCCCTACCAGTGATTACCCTGAAGACACCTATTACTGTGACTGCTATTGATGGATCACGTCTTATCAATGGTCTCATCACCCAGAGTACGTCTCCAGTAACGCTTCAGATTGGTGTGCTACACCAAGAAGAAATTTTGTTTTTAATTCTTCCTGTTACTACAATTCCGATTGTTTTAGGCCTTCCATGGCTTCAATGTCATTCTCCACAGATTGACTGGCGCACTCCTCAAGTTACATTTTGGGGAGCTGAATGTCATCATTGTTGTCTCTCCCAAGTCGTTCCTCTTAAAATACAGCAATCCTCCATTTCACCTTCCTCACCGGGACTCCCTCCTCAGTATGCTTCATTTGCCGATGTATTTAATAAAACTCAGTCTGAACGTCTTCCTCCTCATAGTTCATGGGATTGTCCGATTGATCTTCTACCTGGCAAGACTCCTCCTAGGGGTCGTGTGTATCCCCTTTCGTTATCTGAAACTCAAGCTACATCTGAATACATCCAAGAGAATCTCCAGCGAGGATTTATTCGACCTTCTACTTCTCCCGCTGGAGCCGGGTTCTTCTTTGTAAAAAAGAAGGATGGATCGATAGGCCCCTGCATAGATTTTCGTGGACTTAACGCCATTACTATTAAAAATCGGTATCCCATTCCTCTGATTACTGAGCTATTTGATCGGATTAAGGGAGCTCGGATCTTTACCAAGTTGGACCTTCGTGGTGCCTATAATTTAATTAGAATCAGGTCCGGTGACGAATGGAAGACAGCTTTCAACACCAGAGATGGGTATTATGAATATTTAGTAATGCCTTTCGGGTTATGTAATGCCCCCGCTCTTTTCCAGGGCTTCATTAATGATATCTTCCGGGACTTGTTATATGTATGTGTTGTCGTTTATCTGGACGACATATTGATCTTTTTACAGGACCTGCCTTCTCATCACCAACATGTGGCAGAAGTTCTGTCCAGACTCCGGAGAAATTCATTATTCTGCAAATTAGAAAAATGTTCATTCGAGTTGCCCCAGATTCCATTTTTGGGTTATATTGTCTCCGGAGTTGGTCTACAAATGGATCCAGAAAAGGTGAATGCTGTGTTACATTGGCCTCAGCCAACTACTCTTCGTGCCATTCAGCGTTTTTTAGGTTTTGCCAATTACTATAGACGCTTCATTCAAGATTTCTCCTCGATTGCATCTCCTATTGTGGCCCTGACTCGTAAAGGGGCCAATACTAAACAATGGTCAGCTGAGGCTCTTCAAGCCTTTCAGTTTCTTAAAGAGTCCTTCTCCTCTGCTCCCATTCTTCGACAGCCTGATGTGACGCTTCCCTTCTTCCTAGAAGTAGATGCCTCTAATGTTGGTTTAGGAGCCATTCTCTCCCAAAGATCGGAGCAACAGAAATTCCATCCTTGTGCCTTTTACTCTCAGGGTCTTCTGCCTGCGGAGAAGAATTACACCATCGGGGACAAGAAGTTGCTGGCTATTAAAGTAGCATTAGAGGAGTGGAGATACTTGTTGGAGGGAGCTCGTCATCCTGTGACAATTTTCACGGATCATAAGAACTTGTCATATCTACAGTCTGCTCAATGTTTGAATCCTCGACAAGCAAGATGGTCTCTTTTCTTTTCCCGTTTTGAGTTAATCATAACCTTCAAACCAGCTGCAAAGAACAAAAAAGCCGACGCTCTATCTCGAGCCTTTGTGACGTCCTCTGACGTTGAAGAGGTTTCCAACCACTCTATACTAGACCCCAAATGTGTTTCGCTGGCTGCTTCTTCCACTAAGGTGCTACCATTTGGGAAAACCCTCGTGCCTCCTACTCTTAGGAGGAAAATCCTTTCGTGGTTCCACTCTTCTCGTTTTTCTGGACACTCTGGTGAACGCAAGACCTTTGAGATTCTCTCTCGAAGTTACTGGTGGCCTTCTATGAGGAGAGATGTCAAAGAGTTTGTAGCCGCTTGTGAATTGTGTTCCCAGTTCAAGACTCCCCGCAGAACTCCAGCGGGTTTGCTTCAACCACTACCCATTCCGTCCAAGCCATGGACCCATATTAGTATGGACTTTGTTACTGATCTTCCTCCTAGTAAAAACTGCAATACTATTTGGGTAGTGGTGGATAGATTTTCGAAGATGGCGCATTTCGTCCCCTTGTCTGGTTTACCTTCCTCTTCTACCCTGGCTGAGCATTTCATCAAAGAAATCTTTCGTATTCATGGATGTCCGTCTGAGATTCTGTCAGATAGAGGCGTACAATTCGTTTCCAGATTCTGGCGGGCCCTTTGCAAGACCTTGGGTATACGATTAGCACTCTCATCTTCCTACCATCCTCAATCAAACGGACAAACTGAGAGGGTCAATCAAGATCTTGAGACGTTTATAAGAATGTTCTCATCAGCCAATCAAGACAACTGGGTAGAATTGCTTCCTTGGGCTGAATTCGCTCATAACAACATGTACCATGAGTCATCTTCTAAAACTCCATTCTTTGTGGTTTACGGTCACCATCCGTCTTTTCCGGAATTTCCTGCCCTCCCTCCCACCCAAGTTCCTGCTGTAGAGACTGTTTGTCAAACTTTCAAAAATATTTGGTCTCAGGTCAAAACCTGTTTAAAGAAGACATCTGCCAAATATAAGTCTTTTGCAGATAAAAAGAGGCGGGCTATTCCACCACTGAAAATTGGAGATCGTGTTTGGTTATCTACCAAAAATATTCGTTTGAAGGTCCCATCTATGAAATTCGCTCCTCGTTTTATCGGTCAGAATCATTCAAGTGATCAATCCAGTTTGTTTCAAACTTCTACTTCCTAAGAATCTTCGTATTTCCAACGCCTTCCATGTGTCCTTGCTCAAACCTCTCATCATCAACCGTTTCTTGGTCCCTCCTTCAGCACCTCGGCCAGTTCAAATTCATCAGAAGGAAGACTTTGAGATTACTCATAAATTGGATGCAAAAATTTTGCGAGGAGTTCTTCGTTACCTCGTTCATTGGAAGGGCTTTGGTCCTGAGGAGCGTTCATGGATCAAAGCTGAAGATCTCAACGCTCCAACTCTTCTTAAGAAGTTTTATTCTAAATTTCCGGACAAACCCGGTTCCAGGTGTTCTGTGCCCACCTTTAAAAGGGGGGGTACTGTCACTCACCGGACTGTGAGTGCTACTTCTCGTGTGTTTAGGAACCGTGGTCGTCCACCATCCTGAGGGTCTGCGCATGTGCAGCCCTTTCAAACCTTCAGTACATGTTCCTTTTAGTTAATTGGCTGATCAGGCAACACTCCCTATTTAAAGCACCTGAGGTCAATACCTCGTTGCCTGATCTTGGAGTCTCATTCCCCATGAGCCTCTGAAGGTATTCCTGTGTTTCCTCGTGTGTTCAGCTCCTGCTGATTCCTGTTGTTCGTTTGTGGTTTCCAGACCACTTCAACTCTCCTGTGTTTCATCGTGACTGCACCAGCTGATTCCTATCCGCTGCCTCCGTGTGTCTACAGTATCCTGCTCACTTCAACTCTCCCGTGTTTCATCGTGACTGCACCAGCTGATTCCTATCCGCTGCCTCCGTGTATCTACAGTATCCTGCTCACTTCAACTCTCCCGTGTTTCATCGTGACTGCACCAGCTGATTCCTATCCGCTGCCTCCGTGTATCTACAGTATCCTGCTTACTTCAACTCTCCCGTGTTTCATCGTGACTGCACCAACTGATTCCTATCCGCTGCCTCCGTGTATCTACAGTATCCTGCTCACTTCAACTCTCCCGTGTTTCATCGTGACTGCACCAGCTGATTCCTATCCGCTGCCTCCGTGTGTCTACAGTATCCTGCTCACCTCAACTCTCCCGTGTTTCATCGTGACTGCACCAGCTGATTCCTATCCGCTGCCTTCGTGTATCTGCAGTGCCCTGCTCATTGCAACCCTCCAGTACTCCTCATGTCTGCAGCCAGCTGATCCGCTCTTCGTGCTTCTACAGTGTCTCCGCTTGTGTCAACTCGCCTGTCTGCATTGGCTCAACGCTCCGCTGCTTTCATCTCGGCTAGGCCATCTCTACTCTGCAGTGTTCTCCAGGTGTCCAGTTCTATATCCTACTGCTTCCTGAGTATTGTTTCCATCCCTGCTGGTCTACCTACCTGTGCGCTGCACCTACTTGATTACCGCTTCCACCCTCCTGGGACTTCATATCCTGCCGGCCTCCAGACGTTCAGGTATCCCTGCACTTCTGTCTGACAGCCTGCTCTCCTGAACCACGGTATGCATACTTTTCATTGACTGTGCTGGTGTATTGCATATCTTGCTGGACTGAGTTGTTCTCCTCTGGAGTTTCCTATCCGCTGAGACTTTTGCCATCATTTGACTGTGTTACCTTTTAGCCTGGATAGTTCTTGTTACTTTGTAGAATTGTGCAGTGCTGTTCAGGTATTACTATTTTGCGCATATCATCGTGGGATCAAGTTCAGTGTGCCCGTGTATACTCTGCATTGCATTTACCTCCCCATGCTCCTCCTCACATATATATTTCAGTGGTACAACTTGCTAGTGGCAGACCACTGTTCCCTGTTTCCTGAGTCACCAGTTTCCAGTATCCTTTCACATAGCAGTGGTACAACTTGCTAACGCAGACCACTGACTTCCCGGATATCTTCACCTGGATTCCATTCCCTCACCTAGACAGCGGTACCACTTGCTATACGCAGACCGCTGACTCTCATCACCTCCTCGTTGCTTCTGGACATTCCTCCTCACTATAGCAGTGGTACAACTTGCTATCCGCAGACCACTGACTACCCTCACGTTTCTTTGTCCATCCAGTTCCTCGTGTACAATTATCTATATATTACCAGTGCTGCTAGTCATAGACTTTTCACGAGCATTCTCTTACCATCTGCTGTCTCCTGTTCCGTTATCACCCCGCTACCAGAGTACCATATTACCACCTATACTGCTCTGGTAAGTCCATCATCTGGTAATACCTGGGTAAAGACTCCTAGTGCCCGTGACAAGATCCCTAAGAGGAACAACTCTATACATATGGCCTACTTAATCGACAATAAGAATGAGGTTCTACAGATAGGCTAGATAGGTAGGAGGAGAAAAGAGCGAAAATTGAATAAAAGATGGGAAATGTTAAATATGATTTTTTGTTAAGGCCTCATAAGGCCTTAGTTCAGCAATTTATTGTAACTTGCATAGAAATATTATTTGCTAAAAGAGATTATTCATTTTTCTGCCTATTTGCAGTTTTACAAGATGTAAGCCCATGGCCTTGAGGTTAAGCTGACATAGAGAACACCTGAAAAATGTATCAAGATATGAGAACAATAAGTAGCTTCATGTTCAACTCGTAGTGTGGGAGCTGTGCCCTTGTTGTTGGCCATGGCATACAGGAGATGAACCTCCAGCTCCCCTTGAGATAAAAATAATAGGCTCATCTGTCCTTAGAAGCAGGAGAAAGTAAACACCTCAAGAATACGTGAGAAAGTTAATCAGTAGCGCTTCTCATAGACTTAGTATGCTTATGACGTAGGTTTCATTTATTCAGTAGGCTATAAAACCTTGTATCTTTGTATCAATATATCAGAGAATATTCCTTGTATACAGAACTTGGTCTGTGTCAATTCAATTTCTACTCGTTGGTCTTCCTAGTCTTTGTCACCTCATGTATGTCTGAGGCACCTGACACGCGAATTTGTGAGTCTCAAGTATCATCTGATTATTATAATACAGTACTAGCCCAATTTGTTTACTGTAATTGTATTGTTGATTAGATTTTTGAAAGAGGAGTGAATTTTGAGTGCATGGGTTTGTACCTATTGTAGGATGTATAATGGATAAAAGTCACATAAGACCTTGATCAAAGAAGCATGTAATGGAATAGAGGGAATTAGAGAGTTACTGTTTTGAACATTGGGTGAACATTTTAGACACCATCCCCAGAGATATATCGAAGAAGGGAGATTCTGTAATCTGCCCAAAGTGTAGAAGAATTCCAAAAGACCTTCGTCCCAGATACTGTCAAAGAAGCTATTTTGCACGGACATCCAGTTCAAGGAGTCCACAGAACGGGACGTCCACTGCAAGGACGGCCCACAGAAACTATATAAGAATTCCGATTTCTACTCAACAGAATACTGTCAATATGGGAAATATAGATAGTAAACAGATAGATGACAACAGCTCCCTCATAGATATGATGCACAAGGACTTTAGGAAATGGGGGAGTAGAAGTTCTGCAGGGAAGTTTTCAAGAAAGCGGGAATAGCCAAAGAAGGAATTTATATGTGTGGATGGAGAAACAAAGGTGTTGCAAGTGGTAATGTGACAAGAACAAAGGGGTATTGAGATCAAACCCCAGGAGATTGTTTAAGGTGGCACAGAAAAGTTAAGAGATCTGGAAAGTCGCAATATATGTGGATATGCTAAATGCATCAGAAGCTAAATGATATAATGACTAAAATAATGAATCAAGTAGGTTGTGTACTAAAAACGTATGTTTGATGCTGCGCAGCTGACAGAGTGAAATGTGCCCCTCCCTTGTTCTGTGTAAAAGATTTAAATGTGTTGAGATAAGAAGGACTGTATTTCGTTATCTGGCAATGTATGTAACATTGACAAAAAGGTTCTTCAAGTATGCTTATATGTCCGGAGTGCCGTGTGATAATAATGTTGAAGCTAATTTATATTTAGACTAATGCTGGGACTTGTAGTTCCACAGCAGTAGGCTGGAAGTTAACAGTTAATTTTTCTTTTCTCTGTGAGTTTTATCTCCGTCTTACTGCGTCTGAGGGAGATCCATGTTTGTTTGTCTTTACTGTTTTACAAGAGACATGTTTCAAGGTTGAAAAAGTTGTACATTTGTAAATAATGTAGATAATTTTAAGCTTTTGAATAGATGCTAAACAAGTTTTAAAATCTTTGGTCCGTCACTGCACGAATCAGTGGACATACAAGATTGTAAATAATCTAGATCAGGCCTGCCCAACTTGCGGCCCTCCAGGTGTTGTGAAACTACAAGCCCCAGCATTCTTTGCCAGTAGACAACCTGTTGATAGCTGGAAGGGCATGCTGGGACTTGTAGTTTCACAACATCTGGAGGGCCACAGGTTGGACAGGCCTGATCTAGATTGTGTCAGAAGAAAACTGGCTGAGGTACAACATACCGTTTCTGTAGTTGAACAAGATAATTTTGTTTCTGAAGTTGAGAAAAATAGCATTCTCTTTAATGAAGTTGAGAATTGTGGGAGTGAGCATTTACATGCAGATATTACAAGCTGTTTTTATCTGTGTGAAAATGGGGCTGATGAATGTTCTCAGAAATCAGGAGGGTTTGTTATTCAATCCAGATTGAATTTATCCAACTTCCAATTAATAGAAGTTTGAATAAAGGATTTAAATAACGTAGACTCTGCTGAGTAATGATTACCTTGTTTTGGAAAGAGATGTTAGAGTTTATGGGCTATTAGCATAGCAAATGCATGAACTAGGTGGGTTTTCTGTATGTCGTAGAAGGTCAGAAAGTATTTTTTTAAAGAGAAAAGGAGAAATGGACTAACATATTTGAAAAAGAAATAGTGTTTGGTTTGTTTGTTTTTTTTAACCAAATTTTATGTTAGATGGTTTGAAAGAAAGTAATGCAACGTAAGGTCAAATTATGGCAGAAAGCAAAAGGTTTTTATTTGTATCCTCATTATAGTTTTGAGTCAATCAGTGTTGTAAAGACATTCACTGCTCTTATTTACTTATTTGCTCTTATTTACTGTGCTATAATCGTCATATACTGTAAATAATTTTTTGTATCGTAGGTATGGTAATGCATTGATGGGAATTCAATGTTTGTACAGAAATGAAAAAGATTTAAGACTTTAAGAGCTATTATCTGTGATCCTGCATTAGCACTTTTGCATGATAGCAAGTCATTTACACTCTCCTCTGAGCAGAACCAAATCTTTAACCAATTTTAAGCTGAAGTAACTTCAGGACTAGCACTGGCTTTGCCAGATTATGACAAGCTTTTCACATTATTTTGTTATTAAGTCAGTGTACATGTACAAGGGGTACTGACATAAATACATGGTCGCAAGCTAAGGTCACTTGCATACTACTCTGCACAATTAGACCAAGTACTACCAGCAGCACCCACCTGCGTAAAAGCAATAAGCTGCAGCTGCTTTTGTGCTTGAAAAGAGTATAGATATTGTGCTAGGACACCCAGTTACCATAATGGTGCCACATGCAGTAACAGAAATTTTAATCCAAGCACAAACAAAACATTTGTTGCCGGCCAGATTTACTAAATATGAAGATATACAGCACAATGGACATTCCCTTCTGTTGGGAAATAAGTGACATATAACACTTGCCGAGCGCACTGTCTATTTTCTTCCTCCCTTTTCTTTTTTCCTTCCCTAAGAAATCCATAGTTAGAAGACAAAAAGGAAGTACAAGAGGCCCCAGAGCCTCTCATGTTCACGGATATATGTTAAGATCGTCAGACAAGGGGAGTCTGAGTAAAATGTATTTTGAAAGTTTTTTAAAGGTCTAAGGGACACCAGAGAGTGGAGTTCATTGATATTAGCAGGAGGAATATAGATTGCACATTATTTTCCTTTGCTGTAGGCTGTAGATGTTTACTAGTCTAGAAAGGAAAGTTAGGTCTGGAAGAACCAGACTCACGCCAACAGTAATTTAGAGATCATTATACATAATGAGAACATTCTAATATGAAAGTTTAACCCAACCAAATAAAGAAAAGAGCAACCCATGACTGTAGGGGTTTATACCCAATACAAAAATGTATTTGTGAGTATTGTGGCCCAACACATTATTACATTTACACAACACAATAGGTTAATATTGGACTACCTGACAGCTTAGTCTGGAGGGTACTGCCTGACCCTAAATATTTAAATTGAAGCCCAGGGTTGCACCTTTTTAACTAGTGACAGAGAAGATCCAGAGAAAATGTTTGATGAACACTTACAAAAAAATTAAGACATGAAATATAAATTTTTAAAGGAGCACACTGGAGATCCTTATCTAGAGGGATAGCTTATATAAAACTAATAAAACTGATGATGTGGCTTATTAGCAAGTGTATTAATGCTAAGTGTTTCTCTTCCAGAAAAATTAAAGTTACCACATCTGTCTTAACCGCTGTACTGTACACACCTTCTAATGAGTGTGAACCTTGTGGAACTCAGAAACCAAGAACCTTTTCCTTGGATTTCACATACTTCTTAGTGAAGCCTATCCTTATGAAGTAGCACTGCTAACTCCCAGTAACGTTACACTTAAGCAATGCACAATGTTGAATCCTGCTGCCATATTGCAGCAAGTTTCAAAAGATGGGAGAAGTGCCTGTATATATCAGGGTTCCCCTAGGGATTTGGGGGAATTCCATCCCAGCTTGAACAGGAAGAAAAAATGCAAATACAACATTTTTCTGAACATTTTCTGAACATGATTGTATAGAACTAATGAAACAAGAATCTCTGGTTTTATCATTAAAGATAAACCATTATCAGATGCAGCCATTACTCTTTTTGTAGATGGTTCACGCTATTACATAGATGGTGTTGCTTATACAGGGCGTGCTGTAACCACACACACAGAAAAAGTGATTCAACAGACTCTATCGAGTTACATGTCAGCACAAGAAGCTGAACTAAAGGCCCTGACACTTGCATGCATATATACAAAAGGACAAAGAGTAAATATTTACACTGATTCAAGTTATGTATTTGTAATTGCACATGATTATGGCCCTATATAGAAAAGTAGGGACTTTATGGGTTCAGCAAGCAAACCAGTCAATATGCCGAACATAACAGGGCACTGTTCACCGCATTCCAGCTGTCCTCCAAACTCGGTGATGAAGATGAAGACACACAAAGAGACACTGCCCCCAAGCTAAGGGAAATAGACTGGTAGACCAGGCCGCACGAGAAGCCGACATAGCTCCAGTATCCTAAGGGGAGTCTATTTACATGGTGACCCCCTGACCCCAAGTTTGACCGTACCACACTCCAACTTATGCAGAGACAAGCCACAGAGAATGAGGAAAAAAACTTGGGCAAGACATGGAGCATTAGAAGTGCAAGAAGAGTGGTGTAAAGGTAAGTGTTTGTGTCTGCCAAAAGCACTTTATCCCATTATGGTCAATATAGCACACGGTAAAGTGCATCTGGGGAAAGATGCTATGGTTGTACTCACTAGCAGGTTATAGCTAGCACCAGGGTTTGCCTAAGCAGCACAGGCGTTAGTGGCAGGATGCCTTATCTGTGCACAGAATGACCCAGGTAAGTCTGTCCCATGGAAAAGCACACCCCCAGACATAGTATCCCTATAAAAGGATACAGATAGACTTTATACAACCTCCCAAATGCTCGGGCTTTGAGAATGTGCTAGTCTGTGTCAACTTCTTTAATCACTGGCTGGAGGCGTGGCTGTATTGGAAAGCAAATACTAAAAAAGTAGCCAAGAAAATTAAGAGTGAGGTAATCTGCTGATATGGGGTACCAGAGGTCATTGTAAGTGACAGAGGGACACACTTTACAGGGCAAAGATTCCAGGAACTCAGTAAAAGACATGGGAATCATATCCGCCCTTACAGACCACAAAGTTCGGTATGTGGAGTGCCTTGATGGTACTCTGAAATTGAAAATGCAGAAAATAATGGCTGAAACAGGTCTGCCATGGATCTCATGTTTACCTGCACTCAGTAAGAAACACTCTTAGGAAAGACACAGGTTTAACACCAAATAAGATACTGTTTAGCACAGCAAACAGAACAGGCTGTTATTTTCCATAGCAACTACAGCATGTACATGGTGATTTGTTGAACTATGTTGCTTTATTATAGAAACAACTAGCTGAAATACATGGTCAAATGTTCTTTTCCATTCCAGGACCCTAATTTTAATAAAGGGTACCCATAAACTGCAACCTAGGGACTGGGTGGTCTTGAAAAAGCACATCAGGAGAAGTCTTGAACCGTATCAAGTCCTGTTGAAGACTCCCATGGCAGTGAAAGTACAGGAAAGAGACACCTGGATACATGCATCCCACTGCAAAGTCCTCAAATTAGGGGAGTCTTGTTCTGATAAAAAGAAATGACTGTTTTATGGTATTGATATGTCTTGCCACAAAAATTGTGACTGAAGTAGGGATCAAGGCCTCCCTAACCCAGTCTGAAACAGACAGATAAGTGACAAATTGCCTATGCCACTGTGAGAAATATATGGGAAGGAGTGCTCAACAATTTGCACTCACAGTAGAGTAAACTCTGAAAATGCCTTTGTGCAGATGTATAACCTCATTGCAAAAGTTGTCAGAAGAAGAAATTACTGACACTTGACTGTTGTCTCTCCAAAAAGGGAACCACTGAAAATCCTGAACCTCTGATGATCACAGAAATTACAGCTGAAACCAGATCTGACGATGAGCGTCATGAATTATTTGGACAAGCAAAGCCAAAGAACTGCACAGTTTGCAACAAGAAACTGCTAAAGACTGAACGCAGAACATGCAAGGCCTGCAGAACTACTATAGACTCATTAACTACCTACTAAGAAACCATCTTTTCTAGACATGGACATTTGCCAAATTGTATCTCCTCATAAATCAAGTTAGGATAGGGAGGATCACAGGCTTATTATTAGTGGGGGATGAGCTGACAGATCCCTAAGAGGAACAACTCTATACATGTGGCCTACTTAATCGACAATAAGAATGAGGTTCTACAGATAGGCTAGATAGGTAGGAGGAGAAAAGAGCGAAAATTGAATAAAAGATGGGAAATGTTAAATATGATTTTTTGTTAAGGCCTCATAAGGCCTTAGTTCAGCAATTTATTGTAACTTGCATAGAAATATTATTTGCTAAAAGAGATTATTCATTTTTCTGCTGATTTGCAGTTTTACAAGATGTAAGCCCATGGCCTTGAGGTTAAGCTGACATAGAGAACACCTGAAGAATGTATCAAGATATGAGAACAATAAGTAGCTTCATGTTCAACTCGTAGTGTGGGAGCTGTGCCCTTGATGTTGGCCATGGCATATAGGAGATGAAACTCCAGCTCCCCTTGAGATAAAAATAATAGGCTCATCTGTCCTTAGAAGTGGGAGAAAGTAAACACCTCAAGAATACGTGAGAAAGTTAATCAGTAGCGCTTCTCATAGACTTAGTGTGCTTATGACGTAGGATTCATTTATTCAGTAGGCTATAAAAACTTGTATCTTTGTATCAATAAATCAGAGAATATTCCTTGTATACAGAACTTGGTCTGTGTCAATTCTCTCCAGCTGATTGAAGCGCTTCCAGATATACTTGATACCACAGGCAAGCTTGGATCAGAATTTTAGATCCAACACGGGCTTTAGAGAATGTGGAGGCTTCTGAGCGCTTGCCGGCTAATCTACCCATACAAGAACCTGTAAATACCTGTGACTCTGTATAATGTCATCAGGGTACTAGAGGGGGAACAGTCTGTGATGGAACCGACGGGTGCAGATGGCGTTGGGGAGAGCGATGAGGTGTTGGTTGCAGTTCCTGTGATCGGGCCGGAACCTCGTACCCTGTGTCCTTTCCGGCGGAAGCTGGGAGCCCTAATGCTGGTGTACGGAGACCATCGGGAACCGATGCTACCATCCAAGGTTCCACCCCCATGTGTGTTAGGTCACTGTCCGGTCAGCATGCCGGTAAGGTATTGTTTCTTTCAAGTGTCGTTAATTCAGTCACCCAGTCTAGCACAGAGGTTAACTCTGTGAAGCCTAATCAGCCTGTGTCGCCTTCTAATGTGTCACTGTCTGTTTACCCCGACATAAATGTATGTAATACTGCTCCTGTAAACCCAATAATTGTGGATAGTCAGCTTGTGGATGAAGTGTTAACCTCGCTGTGTGCTGGCTCCACAACAGGGTTAAATGTAAGTGAAAGTAGCACTGTTTCTGTGAGTTCAGTGAAAACTGATGGTCAGTGTGCAGGTGCTGTGTTAACCCCTTTGAGTGCTGGCAGCACAGTCCCTTGCTCCACAACAGGGTTAAATGTAAGTGGAAGTAGCACTGTTTCCGTGAGTTCAGTAAAAATTGATGGTCAGTGTGCAGGTGCTGTGTTAACCCCTTTGAGTGCTGGCAGCACAGTCCCTTGCTCCACAACAGGGTTAAATGTAAGTGGAAGTAGCACTGTTTCCGTGAGTTCAGTAAAAATTGATGGTCAGTGTGCAGGTGCTGTGTTAACCCCTTTGAGTGCTGGCAGCACAGTCCCTCGTTCTGCAATAGAAATTAACGCTGTGAAGCCAGGTCAGACTGTAGAGCTGCCTCCCAGGGAGCTATTTTCTGGTAGCAATAATCCATGTGAAGCTGCCTTTATAAGATCAGTGAGCACTAAGGTCCTGAGATCTGGGGTTGTGACAAAAATTCTGGATAAGGTAAATGCTTCCAAGCAGTTGGTTGGCGCAGATAATGGGGCTCAGGGCCACATTGTCGATACTAACTTTGGCCCAATACAGATGTCAGAAAGGTGTAAAAGAGCAGTAGTCCTAATAGAAAAGATGTCCCAAAAGATGGCTAGCATTCTCCCTCAAAGGGCTAGTAGTAGTTCGAGAAACATAAGAGAAACGAGTGTCTTAGCTGGTACGGCCTCTGGTGGGCGGAGGGTTAAGGATAATGTGTCTGGTACGCCTGCAGTTGGTTTAGCCTTGGTGCCACCTCCTTGTACCTCTGTCCCCCCTCCTGCTCTCTTCCCTGTCCCAGTTCAAATTTCTCCCCCCTCTATCCCTTCTCCGGTTCCCAGTCTAGTTCCAGGGGTGTTATCGTATGCTGGGATTGTATCTGGCTCTGGTACACAGAGACCTGTTATGGCCCTCTCAAAAGGTCAACCGCCCAAAAGGCAAAATGTAGTTCAGCTAAAATACATAGGCAAGGACTCCCTTAATAGGGCAGAGTTCCTGAAAATGTTTCTCTCTTCCTTTCATTTTATGCCTTCGGACCTGATTGCCTGCATTCACCCTGTGAATACACCTGAATATGATGTGAGCTTCATCTACCATAGTGGCTTACAGGCCTTTTGGAACAGGTGGGGTGGATGTAGGTAGACGGGTCGGTGGGTGAATTTCAGGGCAGTGGCAGTCACCCCTCAGGAACGGGTCAAGGTGACTGTCCTGGTCAGGAGCGAGTCCATTCCGGTATCAGATTTAGCATACTGGCTTAAGCGTTATGCAAACTTAGTGTCCCTGTTGGTCAAGGTGCCTGACCCGAGCTATGGTATCTGGGGTGGTGGTTGGTCGGCCACGGTAGACCTGCGGTGCACAGAGGCTGGTCTGTAGCATATTCCATTTGTGGCGTTCCTAGGACGTGATAGAATACAATGCTTTATTCCTGAGGATGTGTCACAGCTGTGGGGACATCCGCCACCTCAGTGCCAACTGTCCATCTCTTAAGTGCGGGCACTGCAGGGATTCCAGGCACGAGACCCGTACCTGTGATAGGATTAGATGCAATTTATGCGGGATGATGGGACACCCGTTTAGCCGGTGCCCGCACGCCTCCCATAATGTGGGCTTGTTTGACATTCCAGATGCAGATTTGGTTCAGGCTGTAGAAAACATTGAAATGGTGGTGAGCGTAGAGGCATCTGCTGGTCCTGCCCGGGTGCCGTCTCTGTCTGTCCACCCCCTTCCTCAGGTAGCAGTTCCAATCCAGTCAGATAACTTGGTTATGGCGCCAGTTAATGCAGGTGACGGGTCATGGGCTACGCAGAGAATAAAGAGTAAGAAAGTGCAAGGGAAAGGTGATAGTGCGGATCTTGTACTGTCTAATCAGTTTTTTGCTTTTTCCAGTGAAGAAGAAGGTAAAAGTGATGGTGAGGGTGAGGTAGTGAAAACAAGTGATGGAAATCTGGTACTTAGACCAAATACTGCAAAAAAACAAAACGGAAGAAGTCCTTGAGTGTGCCTCTGAGTGAGGTAGTAGTGTATCACAAACCAAAGGACAAGTCTAAAAACAAGTCTAAGGCCAGGACTACAGACCCTTGTAGGAAGATTGATTTTCTTAAAACACCTGCAATTTCTTTGGTGGCTTCCTCTGTCGAGGATTTAGCCCCTCCTCCTTCCCCTTCTGCCACCTGCTCCCTGGTTCCCTCTGGGCTGGTACCTTCAGTAGATGCATCTGGGGTGTGCGGTTCAATCTCTGTCCCAAGCCCTGATCCTGGTGCTTTACCCCCTGACGTTCCCCCTAATATAGGGAGTGAAGGTATGGGCTCTGTAGATAGTGTAAAGGTTGGTGAGGTTTCCCCTGCTTGGGTGGTGATTGACCCCCTGGTAGGTGAATCCTTATCGGCTGGTGTGAGTTATAAAAGGTGGGGGTCTTCCGATGAGGAATCGGGGAAACAAAAGTGAGTTGATTCCTACTTTATAACTTTGAAGGATGGCTTCCCAGCCCATAAGAATCGCCACCGTTAATGTGGCGTCTATTCTGTCTGAACGCTTTTGTTACATAGCTTTTGATTTTTTTTCAGCACGGTTGAGGCTGACTTTTTATTTTTGCAGGAGACCAGACTAGGTCATCTAGCGGACATACATAAAGCTAAAAGACAGTGGAGGCGTGGGCCCTCCTACTGGTCTCATGCGGCAGAGCCTTACGGTGGGGGCGGTGCTTTTTACCGGCATGATAACTGTCCAACTAGTTATAGAAATAGAAGCAGGTAGATGTATGGTCTTAGATGTCAATCTGAGAGGGCATGACCTGAGATTAATGTCTATGGTCCCCAAACCAAGTGGGAGAGGAAGTGCCTTTTCAGTGCGATAAAGCCATACCTTTTTCAATCTAGCAGATAGTCTTTGGTGGCTACTTTAATACCGTCACTAGGCCCAAAGACAGGGGAGGTTCAAGGGCTTCTCTGGGCTATGACTCCTTTTTTTTACTTTTTTTACTTAGTATGGTTAGACAGGCTGGTCTGGTGGATGTGCATGTTCGCCATTTTCAAAACCTCACAGGGTTCACCTACGTCAGAGGTTTCTGTAGGTCTAGGATAGATAGGTTAAGGCCAGTAAAGTTCTCTGATCACGTTTACCTCTCTGTGTCCTTGAATGCCTCAGAGACTCTTCTGAAAGGTAGGGGCCTCTGGTGCCTGAACTCTAAGCTCCTAGATGAGGAGGTGGTAAGACAGTCCTTTAGGGACTTCTTTGAATCCCAGCAAACACTTTTGGAGGCTGGTTGGAGTAGGTCTGAGTGGTGGGGGGTGCTTAAAAAGAGGACCCAGGGCATTTTCTGTGGTCTGGTATCCAGAAATAACTTGTTAAAAGAAAGTACCTACCTGCACTGAGAAAGAAACTTGGGTTCCTGATCTCTGGCCAGGGAGACAGTGGGAAGATTTTCTGCGTGAATGCTCAGATGAGAGAGATACGATATGACCGGTACACTTCCTTGATTCTGGAGAGGTACTATGGGAAAATACCACTTGCCCAACCCTTTTCAGAACTGTAGGAACTTGGTAGATATTAAGGAGGTGAGGGGCTTGCGCGATGCTGTGGGTGTGGTCAGGGATGATAATGAGGGCATCCTTGGTGTCGTGCAGTCCTCCTACTCTAATCTCTTGTTGGAGAAGTCACTAGATCTAGAAAAGATGGACGAGTTAATGAGGGAGACTCCTATCCTTGAGGATCTAAGCGGCTCGCTTGAGTCCTTGGGTAGTGAGATATCAGTGGACGAGATCAGGATGGCAATAGATGGTTTGTCTATCAAGAAATCCTCGGGCCCAGATGGTTTAACATTTGAGTTTTTTAAGATCTTCGGTGACATCCTGGCCCCGCGTCTCACGGAGGTCTTCATGAGAGCTTCCACCCTTGTTTTGCTGTCTAAGGGGAAGGATCAGTTGCGTATTGAGAATTGGTGCCCCATCGCTCTTCTCAATGCCGACAGAGGTGGAAGGCTTTTGATTTCTTCACCGTTTTCTTAGTTGGCTTAGTGGTTAGGTATTTTACCTGGAACGCGAGGTGTCAGGTCTTCATCAGACATAAAATCCTCCCTTGTGAAGAGGTGGTGGGTGATATTATGTACGAGGTATGGAAATTGAGGGATTTGGTTGATCAATGCCAACTGGCTCAGGCTCTAGAGGGGCCTGAGACCTCCATAGTGAGGTCAAAGACTGGTGTCTTCTCCTTCTAGGGCTTCTTTCTCTCTGTCCATTCACCCCCTAGTTTTTTTTGCAAGAAAATGGTTTTCTAGTATGGCTTACATACATCTACAGCTTGCTTCTTCGAGGCGAGTGTAATGTGTGATGTGTTTCTATTACAATTAGTTATGTATTGTTTAGTGGTGGCACTTTTTCTGTTGTATGCACTTTTATCCTATTTATATTTTTTACTCATGTTGGACTTTTATGGGCATAGCCCTTTGTTTCTTTTTTTGTTTGGACTCTTGATGGAAGTAATGCCTAATTTTAGCTCTCATTTACAGTCTGAGTGTCACCCTTTGTTGTAGCTTGTTTTCGATTTGTTGCCAGTATTTCATAAAAATATTTCCAGCCATCGCATAGTCCGTGGGTGTCATTCATGGTATTTTTACCCAAGAAGGACACGACAATGCAGTTTTGAGTAGACTACCGCTGGTTGAATGAGGTGACCATGTATGATGCATATCCCCTGCTCTGAATCAACGCTCTGTTAAACAAGTTAGCTGGAGCAAACTATATATCCACTTTTAATTTGAGCAAGCGGTATTGGCAGATGCCGCTGACTCCCGAGGCTCAGGAAAGGTCGGCATTCATTACCCCATTTGGCCTGTTCGAGTTTAAGTCCATTCCATTTGGGATGAAGAATGCGCCAGCCACATTCCAGCGTGTGGTTGACTACCTGCTGAAACGGTGTAAAGGCTTTGCTCAGGCATACTTGGATGACATTGCCATTTTCAGTAAATCCTGGGAGGATCATCTGAAACATGTAGGGCAAGTGTTGGAGAAAATTCAGTGGGCAGGTCTGACCATCAGAGCAGACAAGTGTCAAATAGGGATGTTAGAGGTGCAGTACCTGGGTCATCTTGTCGGGGGGAAGTGTGGTTAAGCCAGAATCAGCTAAGGTACATGCAATCCGAGATTGTCCCCGGCCCACAACTCAAAGACAAGTACTGGCCTTCTTAGGGACCTCAGGCTACTACAGACGCTTTGTCCCAGACTTTAGTACTGTAGCAAAACCCCTGACAGACCTCACTAAGAAGAAACTCCCCAAAGTTTTTGACTGGACACCCACTTGTCAACTGCCATTAAAGGAAGCCCTGGTTTATGCTCCAGTACTGTTGGCACCCAATTATGACAAGGACTTTATTGTGCAAACTGAAGCGTCACAGTATGGACTGTGAGCAGTACTTAGCCAGGTTTGCCAGATGGGCAGGAGCACCCTGTGGCCTATTTGAGCATAAAACTGCTAAACCGGGAGGTGGGGTATGCCACAATTGAGAAGGAATGTTTGGCCACTGTTTGGGCAGTGAAAAAACTTCAACCTTATTTGTTTGATGACATTTTACTGTGGTTACTAATCATAATCCTTTAAAGTGGCTACAACACACCTCAGGGGAAAATGGCAGTTTGTTTCGCATGAGCCTGGCCCTTCAAATTCATAATTTTCACATAATTCAAATGCAAAATAAGGCTCACAGCAATGCGGATAGACTGTCTCGGCAGGAAGAGCCGGAAACCCTGGGTCACCCTCTAAGAACTGCGGGGCCAGGAGCCAAAACGTTGAGACATGGCATGCTGGTTGCTCGCATGGACAAGGGGGGAGGAGTCTGACTGGATCACTTATAAATAACTGATTGTATAAATTTATTTAAGGGAAATAGTGCAGGGTGCTTATTTATATAATTGTAAATGCACTTATTTGTTTATATTGTGAATATTTTGTTAAGGGGAATCTTTATTTCTGAGACCAGGGAAGAAACTTATTTGTTTTAACCTTGCTAGAGGAAATGCATTATTTCTGATGTATATATCTGATACAATACAATAAGCCTTTGTTTAGGAAGTATTTTGTGTATCTTGGTGTAAAGAAATGCCTTGTTTGGGGTTTTGCAACTTTTGTTGGGGAATTATTTTTTTTGGAGGAAATGTGTATTCTTCAACTGTTGGAGGAAAGCACCCATGCTAATCTTATGTTAATTAGACCTATGAGTGTCCAATACCCCTTAAGGGTAAAGGAAGGGGTAATTAGACATGCTGTCAGTTGTCTATTGTGTCCAAAATAATAAGCAGGAAATCACAGCAAGGTTTTAGGATATCACAGATTATTATTATTATTATTATTATTTTTTATTTATAGGGCGCCACTAGGTGTCCGTAGCGCCGTACAGGGACAAACAAGTACAATACAAGGTGGGACGGCACGGTACAGTAAACAGTAAGCACAGTAACTCAGTAAGCTCAAAGCACAGCTAGAGAGAGGGGGAGGGAAGACCAGCAAGTGCTGGAGCCCAAGAGGAAGGGCGCGGATGACGGGGAGACCCCCAGGGGGGTGGGGGGAAAGGTAGCTGGAGAGCAGAGTTTGAAGTGTAGGAAACAGGAGGAGAGATGGCCCTGCTCAAGGGAGCATACAATCTAAGGGGAGGGGTAGACAGACAGAGAGACACAGGGATGAGAGGGAGAGAAGGGGGAACAGGGGCAGAGTCAGGGGAGGGGGAAGAGGGGGGAGAGGCAGAAAAAGGTAGGAAGTTAAGTGGTAGACTGGAAGGCTTTGAGAAAGAGGTGGGTTTTTAGAGCCCGTTTGAAACTGGACAGATTAGGGGATGTTCTGATGGAGGGAGGGAGCTTGTTCCAGTGGAGGGGGGCAGCGCGGGAGAAGTCTTGGACACGCGCATGGGAGGAGGTGATCAGAGGGGAGGAGAGGCGACGGTCATTGGCAGATCGGAGAGGGCGGGATGGAGCGTGAATAGAGATGAGGTTGGAGATGTAGGGAGCAGTGGAGTTGGCGAGGGCCTTGTATGTGAGAATAAGGAGCTTGAACAGGATTCTGTAGGGGAAGGGGAGCCAGTGAAGGGCTAGGTAGAGGGGGGAGACAGAAGAGGAGCGGCGAGAAAGGAAGATAAGCCTAGCGCCTGCGTTAAGAACAGAACGAAGGGGAGCGAGATGAGAGTGGGGGAGGCCAGTGAGGAGAAGGTTGCAGTAGTCCAAGCGGGAGATGATCAGAGAGTGGATAAGACATTTGGTGGCATCTTGGGAGAGGAAGGGCCGAATGCGTGCGATGTTACGCAGCTGGAAGTGGCAGGATTTAGCAAGAGAGAGAATGTGAGGGGCAAAGGAGAGAGATGAGTCGAGGATGACACCGAAGTTGGGGGACAGGGGAGATAGAGGAGGAGCAGACAGTGATAGAGAGGTCAGAGGGGGAGGAAATATGAGGGGGAGGAAAGACAATGAGTTCGGTTTTGGCAAGGTTGAGTTTGAGGAATCTAGAGGACATCCAGGAGGAGATGGCAGAGAGGCAGGTGGACACACTAGAGAGGAGGGAGGGAGAGAGATCAGGAGAGGAGAGATAGAGTTGAGTGTCATCAGCATAAAGGTGGTACTTGAGGCCGTAGGAGCTGATGAGTTCACCCAGGGAAGAGGTGTATAGAGAGAAGAGTAAGGGTCCAAGAACAGAGCCCTGTGGGACCCCGACTGAAAGAGTGGAAGGGGGAGAGAGACCCAGAGGTGGTGACAGAGAAAGAACGGTCAGCCAGGTAAGAGGTGAACCAGGACAGGACAGGGCCGGAGAGGCCAAAGGACTGGAGGGTGTGGAGCAGGAGTGGGTGGTCGACGGTGTCGAAAGCTGCAGAAAGATCAAGGAGGATAAGAAGGGAGAAGTGGCCCCTGGCTTTAGCAGAGAGGAGGTCATTGGTAACTTTAGCCAGGGCAGTTTCGGTGGAGTGAAGGGGGCGGAAACCAGACTGGAGAGGATCAAGGAGGGAGTGAACAGAAAGGTAGGAGGTGAGACGGCTGCAGACGAGCCTTTCGAGTAATTTGGAGGCAAAGGGGAGAAGAGATATGGGGCGATAGTTAGAGAGAGAAGTGGGGTCGAGATTAGGTTTCTTAAGAATGGGAGATACGAGAGCATGTTTAAAGGAAGAGGGGAAAATGCCGGTGGAGAGGGAAAGATTAAAGAGGTGAGCGAGGTGGGAGCAGGGGGTGGGAGAAAGGCAGCGAAGAAGGTGGGAGGGGATAGGATCTAGAGGACAGGTAGAAGGGGGTGCTGATAAGCTTAAATATTGTTCTGCATTGCATGTAAATCCATGTTTGGGTAAACAATTTGCATCCTGAGTCTAAAAACAGCCTGTGTGGCTGTGTCTAAAATTGTATAAAAAGAGAACCCTTACACACTGAAATGTATCATTCTGATGTTCCATCTGAACTGACCACTGATACCTTTAATCAGTGGAACTGTCCTTGTCAGGACACTTGAGCAAAATAGACATCACTCTCTGCTTCAAGTCCCTGCTTGACAACTTCTTCAATATTGCTGTAATTCTATGACCTACATATTAGACCCTAAATCTAATCTATCCTCTGGCTGTTCTGAAGTTTGGACCCAGCTCCTACTACCACCGCTCTGCCGCTACCCAGCAGCTCTGGCCAGTGTGATAGTCCAGGGAGGATCCATCTACAGCACCCTGATCCATAGTAAGCGGTCAGGGGTACCAGCCCAAGTGTACCAGTATGGGAGTACACCAGCAGCGGCAGTTAACCAGAAGGAACATGGTTCTGGATTCCATAATGGAGTCCAGTGGTGGCAGCAGGCTTCTCCTACTTCGGCAGGAGGGACATAATTGGAATATCGAAATGGGAAATGGGAAGTGGCAAAGTAAGCCCAGCCGGTTCTCAGCAACAACAGATAGTGTGGCATAAGTGGTCCATCCTTTCACAGACCCCCTCTCCTTCCCACCGCAGTAGCCACCCCCTTAATCTGGCCTTTACCCACCTCTGTACTGTCTCCTTTACAATTCACCTTTCCCTCTCTCTGACCACCATTTCCTCTCTTTTAGCATCTCCGCACCACTCTCACATCCCCTTCCCACTAAATTTATTCTCACCAGGAGTAACCTGGACACCATTGATCCTAAAAGGATCTCCTTCTCCATGGTCTCACTTCTCTACCCCATCACCTAACTTTCGGAAAAACGAAAGGGGACAGTGGCAAGTAAGCCCAGCCGGTTCCCAGAACAACAGACAGGGTAGGATAGGCGGTCCATCCTGTCACACTTGCTAATTTAAAAATTACAGAGCACCTTATAATATAAAACAAAAGCCACTCAGGAACTCACAGTAATGTTCTCCTGTGGTGTGTTTACGTGTTGGTCACTCACATTGAATAGACTTAATTAGCCTTAATGAGTACATCCTCTAGAAACTACACACAGACTTCCTCAAATAAATGCTTATCATAAATCAAACATATTCCTCAGAAATTATGCTTTTCCTCTAGCAAGGTTAAAACAAGCAAGTTTCTTCCCTGGCCTCAGAAATAAAGATTTTCCTTACCAAAATATACACAATATCAAAAATAAGTGCAACTATATAAATAAGCACCCTATACTATTTCCTTTAAATAAATTTATACCATAAGTTACTTATAAGTGATCCAGTCACAGGGTCCATTGGGAGAGACAGAGGGAGAGAAGTTTGGAAGCAGCAGGGTCTGGGGCATTGTCTATAGGGATATTAAAGTCCCCCTCGATGAGGTGGGGAAATTCAATGGGGAGAATGTGAAGGAGCCAGGTGGCAAAGTGAACAATGAATTCAGAGATTAAGGGGGGTGGATGAAGCGGATGTAGTGTACCTTGAAGGAGGAGGAAGAAAGGAAGGGTTCAGGGTGAATAACTCGGAATGAGCATCAGGGAAAAATAAGTATTTCAATGCCACCTCCTTGCCAGCACCCAGGTCTGGGTGTGTGGGTGAAGGACAAGCCCCTAAAAGATAGAGCAGGTGGTGTCCAAAGGGGATAACCAGTTTTCAATGATAACAAGCAGGTAGAAGGAACTAAAGGTACAAAGATCATGGATGGAGACCAAATTGATAGAAACTGATCTCTCGTTCCATAGACCACAGTATAGAGGAAGAGATGAAAGAGGAGAGATGTGGATGAATTTGTTGGGGTAAATGGACTGCAAGGGTGGACAGGATTTTGAATGAGAGGTGTGACAGGTTGAGGGTTGAAATGGGATGAGAAACATAACTAGGATGTGACCTCTCAGTGAGCAAGGGACTGGGCAATGGGAACAGAAGATAAGAGAGGAATGGAGATGGAGCTGATCTGGAGGGCATGGTTGGTAGAGACAGAATAAAATATTGGAAGGAATAGATTTTGTAGGGGCGAAGGAAGAAGATTGCTAGTAACAGAAGGAAGTTGAGAGAAGAGCAGCGAGGGGGACTAAAGTGAGAGGGGGTTAAGGAAGATTGTAAGAGAGAGGGAACGATTAAGAAGGGGACTGTGAGTCACAGCAGGAGCACAGGAGCAAAGAAAAGAGGAGAGGGGTGAATATAGAAAGGTTGGACAAGAGAGTCAGAGGGGGAGGACAGAAAGGAGAGAGGAGCAAAGCATGATAAGCCTTGAGATAAGCATGTGATTGATAATTGGAAGTATGACAGAAAGAAGGCCATAGAGAGATTATAAGTGAGGTGAGGTGAGATGGAGAAAATGGATAAAGCAAGTGGAGGGAGAGAATGGAGAAGAATCAGGAGAGAAAATAATTAATAGGATCAGCAAGGGAATGGAAAGTAGTTAGGGCAGCAGTTGTGGGTGAGTAAAACACAGGCTTAAGATTGACATTTGTCTGGTGTGGGGAGGGCCTATATAAGATTAGACATACTGGAAGGCACAGTGAGGTGGTTGTGCATGATCACTGGGTGGAGAGGAGCTGGAAAGCCAGTTAGAGAGTCAAGGCAGTGGAGCTGCAAGCGTAGTATGAAGGTGGGAAAACAAGCAACAGCAATATGAAACCACAAATAATAGTAAAAAAGCAGTTGTAAAAAGGAAGGTTTGGAAACAGCAGGTAGTTTCCAGGCTTCACAAAACGCACGTGCATGAGATGGAGGATAACAGGACTGACAGGTAATTGTTGGATGCTGTCATCATATAGCTGTTATTCAAGGTAGAATAATCTGCTAACTTTTTGTCTAACTCTTGTGAAACTTATGTCGAAGTCAGATAATTGGGTATGGTCATTTCAATTAATATCCTACACCTTGATTGTCTTTGTCCGAAATCATGCGTATAGCACGCTATGGCGTGGAGAAGGGTAATCAACCGCAACACGTGGCAAACACTTTTACACACATTTGCACAAAAATACACACTTTTATTTAGCTCATATTAATAGTAGTTGCAACACAGAGTTATTTATACTGAAATGTAGCAGAGTTTAAGTTTAAATATTATAATGTTATATACATCTTAGTGAGATCTAAGTTTCAGGTTACAGGAAAACATATCATGTTTGGTATCATTCTAATCCCCTATTTATCCGCAGTTGTCTGGTTCATACGCGTTGGGATTGCACATTGCGTACTCTAGTTATCAATGATAGGGAATAAATAATTAGAATGATATTGTCTGTGTAATGCTAATAGACCAGTTTGAACCAGTTCTTGGTGGGAAAACTAAGTATGCATGTTCTGGAGAAGCCAAGCCCATCCTTTGATGGCATCGTTTGAACTGGCCAATGACCTGCATTACACTGTACCTTCCTAAAGCCTGAACCTATGAAATCAAACCACATCATCTATGTTGTTTTACTGTATTTACTGACTGTATATAAGCAGGAGCTCTGGAATCAGTAGTCAGTCTTCTTGACCACAGCCTTCAGACCTGAATGACAGTACACTGGATCCAGAGCGTCTGCTAAAAGTAACGGCTGTACTTCTTTTATTCTGATTTGTTATTCTGCTACTTTTGGCTATTAAATCACATTGTGCTTTGGAACCACACGATTGCATCGACAATCGTTATTGGATAGCAACTAGATGTGCATAATAATTTGGTGGCTCGCAGCTGGAGGTTACGCTACAGGACCATACGCAACGCCTACGGATTTCGGTTCCTCAACAATGGGAGGAGACGCTTCATATACGGGTATGGACGCAATGTGTTCAAAACCTGCTTATCGTTCTGTGCTATGAAACCTAATGTCTGTTTTTGCATAAACTAAGGAGCGCTAACTTGAATCTAGGGACAAGAAAGAGAATTGTTTCTTTTATTATCGTTTTGCATTTTATGGGGGGGTATTCAATTGTTTCTTTTAACGCGCTAAAACCAAAAAAAACGAGCGCTCTAAAAAAACTTCATATTATACGGTAATTTTGCGCGCGTAAACAGTTAATACGGTACTTACTCGCTGCCAGCGGGCTGAATTTTAGCTCGCTGCTCAGGGAGCTGCGAGATGAAATTTAGCGAGTAATTACCGTATTAACGGTAATATTTTTAGAGCGCTCGTTTTTTTTGGTTAAAAGAAACAATTGAATACCCCCCTAAATATATTGCATTGCATAGCGTATGTACACTTCCTGCATTGCGTATGTGTACTTCTGGTGTTGTTGCCACGTGTTTAAACAGTCATTTTGATAGTCTGTAATATATGTATATCATAATCACTTGTTAAAGTCTCTGAAAAGATATTACTCTTGTTTGGGAATTTGATTTTCTGCGCAGAAAACTAAGGTGTATGTGTTTGTGAATTGTATGATTTTTAAGTGAAAGGTGATTTACTATTGAAAAAGACAGGGGTTTTGGTTGCTGCCTGATGAGGTGGGCTGGACGTACCTTCTTAGGATTGCTATACAGGGCAGGTATACTGCCAGCAAAGGCTCTGTTTGAAAAGAGAACAGTTAAAAAAGTCTTTGAGGCGCACTCCCCAATAGTAATCACAAAGTTTAGCGATAGTTAGTGTATCTAAGCGGTGCGATCGGACTGCATGGTTAATTGTGCAACCGTGATTGTGACTTGGGTAGAGTTGCGAGAGGAATTGCATTGGCAAGGTTGGATAACCCCCAGTACTACCAGTGTAAATACACTCAACATATTTGTTGGAGAGACAGGGTATAGAGGAGCTGATATTTCTGTGGTTCACATTGATTTTTCTGTGTTAGGAGGTGAGTGGACGTAGTCTGTTTTAAATCGTCCATGGGTAAAGTCTCTAGTGGTAGTGTTGTGTTGTGAAGCGTTAAGAAAAAGTCTGTTTTCCCAATGGGTGCTAAGCAAACGCTAGAGATGGTGAATGAGGTACTGCCTAGGGAAGGACTGATTTGTTCAGCATGGTTTCTTATGTTTAAGAAATATGGTGCATGCGCAACGGCGTATTGCGACAATGGGTCAAGATGACCAAGTAATGTTTGAGACCTTACCCAAAGATCGGTAGTTTCGATTCAGAGGTATTGAAAAATGTAAGAGATAAAGTGCGGTTGATTAAATCAACAAAAGTGAGAATTGAACAGGATGACTGTTTAAAATTGTGGCAACTAGAAGGGAACAGGTGGCAAGGCAGCGCGTGCACAGCGGAAGTAGGCATGGCGCAAAGTGCATGCACAGCGGAAGTAGCCGTTGAGAGGCGTGGAGAACTGAGTGCAAGCGCGCCTCCACCGCCGTATGCGGTTGGGTGTATAAGTACAGTCGTTGCCAAAAATGATAAAAAGAAAATGAACAAGTTATATCCTGTTTTAAGTGAATTTAAAGCCAATGTTTCTGAGGAAGAAGATGGACCCACTGTAATTTCATCCATTGCCCATGCTATTAACATCCTGGAGGTACAGCGTAGACAAGGCAAGGGAACGGTCCCACCAGCAGGGGCAGCGGCTGAAATAGGGGAGAGTAGTGGAGTAATTACAAGGAGGGAGAACACTCATGGTACTGAAGAAGCAATTCCTGTGATTAATCCTGAAGGTAGTGATTCAGTTGGTGCTTATCCTGTCCGCACAATAGCGGTTCCTAATGGGAAAGCGGACAAGGATGGTATAGTTCTTATAGAAAATGAAGCAATGCATTGTCCTTGGACTAGATCAGAACTACATTCAATTATGACTGATTTCCCAGATCCTAAAAAAGAGCTGGTCAGATGTCAGAAATTCGTCAAAGACTTAGGAAATGTGCACAAGCTAACTAATAAAGATTGGCGAGTGGTGTTGAGGGCCTGCCTTCCTTCCAATAATGACATAAAAAAGTTCATTAAGGATTGTATGTTGGAGGAAGACAGAACCTTGACAGACGAGGATAACCAAGAATATTACAAGAATTGTCTCACAGTTGGCCATCTATTTTCCAGTAGTAGTGAATTGGAGCAAAGTTTTCACTATCAAACAAAAGGATAGTGAAACTGCAGAAGATTTTTTTGCTAGAGCTCTGTCACCAATGACACGATTCACTGGAATATTTGACATAAAAGAGGATCCACAGCACAGGGAGATGGCTGTAACGGTATTAATGGATGGTCTCAGAGAAAATTTAAAGACAAGGGTACAAACCTCATTACCTAATTGGAGAGGCATCACGGTAGATTCTCTTAGAGAGTCTACCATGGAGCACGACAAAAACATTTTTAGAAAGAAACAAGCACAGAGTGATAGGTTAATGACAGTAAGTATCCAGGCTTTAGAGGGATTGCACACATGACCACAAGCTTACAACACACACAGGAAGAGAAATGGGACATTGAGGTGTTACAACTGCCATAAAGAGGGACACATTAGGAGATTCTGTAAAGAGAAAAGCTTGGAGACACATAGAGTTGAATCACAAAGATACCCACAAAGGAGGAACACACTGTTATGAAGATTCAGAACAGCTTCCCGCACATGTCATAGCAGCAAGTGCTATGTGGGGTAGGGACAGTCAGCGCTAGGGATCAGGTCATACCTGTAATCTACAGCTAGTTAGGTTAACTGAGAGTCAGAGGGAAGAAACTACCATGATAGTTGACATAGCTGGTATGAAACAACCCTTTCTTGTAGATACAGGGGCGGCCAGATCAGTGAAAACTTCCCCTTTACATCTACAGGTCACTAACCAATCCGTTCCAGCTATGGGGGTAATGGGGAGAGTGTTACATTAACCTTTAACTAAACCCGCAGAGGTTACTATCGGGCCTCTGCACACCAAACATTCTTTTCTCTTGGCTGCAGCGGCTAATACTAACTTACTAGGCAGGGATTTGTTGTGTAAAATGGGCTGTTTCATATACTGTACCCCTGATGGTGTTTTCCTAGATATACCAGGGATGGTTGCACATGAGGTACAGGACATATTGAACACCCCACAAAGGTCAATTTTACACTCTGCCGTTATAGAACAAAGTCCATCTCAGGTAAAGGAGATGTTACTGCAAATACCGGGTTCCCTATGAACCAAAGATGGACAGGACACTGGATTGATGGCAAATGTTGTCCCTGTCATGGTTAATCTAAAAAGTGGTAGAATAGCTCCAAAAATCCCACAGTACCCATTAAATCGGGAGGTGGAATTAGGGGTGTATCCTGTTATTGCGAGGCTGTTGCAAAAAGGGATCTTAATTCGGGCATCCAGCACAGCCAATAGTCCCATTTTCCATGTGAAGAAGAGTGGGGGGAGGGGCTATAGATTAGTCCAGGGCCTAAGGGGAATTAATAAAGATGATGAGAGCCGATTCCCCGTAGTGCCCGATCAAGCAGTCATTATGCAGATTCCACCGCCTGCTAGTCACTTTACTGTCATTGACCTTTGTTCTACCTTCTTCTCAGTCCCTCTTCACGCTGACTGAAAATATCTTTTCGCATTCTCCTATAATGGGGTGCAATACACATGGACCAGACTTCCCCAGGGGTTTATTGATACCCCTAGTATTTTCTCCCAAGCCTTACATGACTGTTTACAATCCTTCCAACCAAGAGATGGGTCTGTTCTAATTCAATATGTGGACGATTTGTTGTTGTGCTCTGATTCGTTTATGTCATGTTTACATGATAATAAATTGTTGTTGCTTCATCTCTCACAAACAGGGCACAAGGCTGCAAAGGACAAGTTACAGCCATGTCAGACTAAGGTTAAATACTTGGGACACTGTCTCACCCAGGGGCCAAGACACTTGATAATGGACAGAATCGAGGCAATACAACACATGACTCTGCCACAGAACCAAAAGCAAATCCGTACCTTCTTAGGGATGTGTGGATACTGTAGATACTGGATCCCGGATTTTTCTATTCTGGCGTTACCACTGCAGGAGTAAGTCTCTGACTCAAAACCTGAGGGTGTCATACACACAGAGGTTTCAGAGCAAGGTCCCTTCCAAAAAGGACTTTGAGACGTTGGATACCAGGTTGGCGGAGGTGGTCCATCATGAGGTGGCTACACTTCAAGCAGATCTGGCGCACCTAGGGTACCGGTTGGTGGCTTTGGAGGAAAGCAAAGAGGCAGAGGAGAGCCGATTTACCACCCTTCAATCCACAGTGTAAGCCCAGGGAAAGGCTCTACAGTGGCTGCATTACAAGATGGATGACATGGACAATCGAGGCCGCAGAAATAATCTGAGGATAAGGGTGCCTGCCTGAGGATGTCCCCATACAAGGTCTGGTAGATGCCCTCATGAAAATATTCAAAGTACTAGAGATGCCGCCGGAGAATGTGATTACCTTTGATAGAGCACACAGGGCACTGCGCCCATGAGGGGCTCCTTCAGAAAGACCCAGGGATGTCATCTGACGCTTACATTATTTCACACAAAAAGATGAGATTTTGCGGAAGCTGAGACATCTGGATGGCCTCCAATTTAATGGGCAAGAGATCCAGGTCTTTCAGGATTTATCAGGGTACACACTCCAGCAAAGGTGGATGTTAAAGACCCTAACAGAAGAACTACGGAAAAACAACATTAAGTACTACTGGGGCTTTTCCTTTCAACTACAGGTGGTCCATGAAGGGAAATCAGCTGCTCTGGTGGAACCATCAGGCCTTTTGGATTTCTGCTCATCACTGGGTATCCCAAATGTTACACTTCCAGAATGGCAAGAGTCCTTTTCACGCTTGACGCTGATGGAGGCTTCTCAGGGAGCGGAAAGGTTCCGACAGATGGGCAGGATAAGGAAGGGCCCTCAAAAGCGCCAAAGTCAGCCAAGTCAAGATGGCACTTGACCAACTAATAACAGACTCAAGAGACTAAATGCTACAGGGAGATGACCTAAGAAGGTCTGCATTGCTTGTTGCAGTAAAGATGCCTTGCAGACAATCTATTTGCTCTTTATGTTCCCTTGTCTCTCTCTTCCACCGTACCCCTCCCGTCCTCTTCTCTCTTTTCCTGTATTTGTTTCCACAGGTTGGAAGTGTTCTTTTGTCAGGAGAATGGTCAGAAAGCCACAGAAAAGAATTTACAGCTATATGCGATCTGTTTCCCGAGCTAGCTCGGATAAGTGTTCTTAAACTTTCTGTGTTTTTTATTGTTTTCTTTGAGAGGAGATGGGTGGAGGGGGAGAGGTCGCTCCTTGCAGAACTCCTTTAGTTAGAATATTTGTAAAGTTAGGATTGTTCTGGTCCTTGCCTAGGTTTGACCACTTGTTTTAGTCTTTGATATGTTAGGTTACATATTTTCTCAGTAATAAGTTTAAATAGCAGTACAGAAGAATTTTTATACAAAGTTGTCACTGACATTGAATCCCCCCAAGTACCTCTCAACCCGCAAGAGTTTTTTTCGAGGCTTGAGAGGTTTATGGCCTCTCATGTTTCCCTGGAGCGGGCTGATATTTCTGTTTCATGTATCTAAATGTTATTTTCAAATGTTATTGTCATTTGCAATTTTCTTCACCATGTCCCTCCTTTCCAACCCCCTTTTTTCCTCTTCTCATTATATTCCACTCCGACATTTCTGTGCTACACGGACATGTATCTCACAGAGCAGCTGTCATGTCATTATGTATTCTTTGTTCCACATAGATGACAAGGGATAAATTTTAAATGTATGACTCTTAATGTTAAGTGTCTTAATATACCAGAGAAGAGATCTAGGTTGCTAAGGGATCTCATAGCAACAAAGGTAGATGTGGCCTTCCTACAAGGGACACACTTTAAGCTGGGTGCTGAGCCTCACCTTCGCAGTCAACATTATCCACACATTTTCACGTGTAATAATCCTGATAGCAAGACATTAGGTGTAGCTATTCTTCTTTACAGATGACTGCAGGTCAAAGATATAGCAATTCACAAACTGCAAACGGGTAGCGGTCTAGCAAAATTTTTGCCCAGACCTTTACCCGGGTGACTTTGTATGCAATGCACCTAATCACAACCAACCTGTTTTCCTAGAAGCCATTCTGGATAAAGTGGACCCGCTGAGGGAAGGTATCCTTATTCTAGGAGGTGACTTCAATTGGGTGCTTCATCCTGCCATTGATGCCTCGTCAGGGTTGGCTAGTTTCTCCGGCAAACTTTACCGCAAGGTTAGAGGCACCATGTATGGATACCAGCTGGTCGACACATGGAGGTTTAAACACCCCACAGAGAGAGATTACACTTTCTTCTCCCACCCCAACAATATATATTCACGACTGGACTACTTCTTCCTTTCACACAATCACCTAGCTCTGGTAAGGGAAGAAACAATAGGCCAGAACACTTGGTCGGATCACGCCCCGGTTTATCTGTCTCTTTCATTACCACAACCTGGCCACAGGCCATACACATGGAGGTTGAACGAGCTCCTGATCCAGGAAAATTATAGTAAATCCCAAATCGAGACAGCACTAGATGACTATATACTACTTAACGACACTCCTGACGTATCAAAAATTTCACTATGGGAGGCTCATAAACGTGTTTTTCGGGGAAAGATGATTGAGCTAGGCACATTTATGAAAAAACAAAAGATAGCCTACCGAGACCTACTCCTGGAAAAAATTAAATCCCTTGAAATGAGACACAAAGTTTCTAGAGAATCAGATACCCTGGCTGAATTAGCGGAAGTGAGAAAGACTCTAAATCAGTTGATGTTGGGAAAGATACAGCTGGATTATCGTAAATGCCAAAATAAGTTCTATCAGTGGGGTGACAAACCCGGAAAACTTTTGGCCCGAGCCCTGCGAGCTCAGAGAGCCCAGCTGTATATACCAAACATCAAATCAGAAACCGGGAAACTATGCGTTACCTCTTCGGACATAGCTAGGACGTTCCACGCCTATTAATCAAGTCTTTATAATATTAACAAGAAGGTATCGCTGGCGGAGCGCTCTATTAGGCAGGAGCGCATAGCTAGTTGGAGGCCCCTTTTACATCTGAGGAACTGGAGGAGGCAATCAAAATGACACCCTCAGGGAAAAGCTAAACTGATACCGCTCATGCTTCAGGCCTTCAAATCGATCTCCACCCAATCTCACTTTTCACATCACTCTCTGTCAGCCCACATTACAGTACTGCCTAAAGAGGGAAAAGACCCAGCGCTTTGTCCAATTTATAGGCCGATATCCTTGCTTAATGTGGACATTAAATTATACGCCAAGCTTTAGCAAACAGAATGAATTCACTCCTGTCTAAAATTATTCATTCAGACCAGGTAGGATCTGTCCCAGGGCGCGAAGCTAGTAACAATACCACTAAAATAATTGATTTGATCCAGTATGCCACTGCTACCAGTACTTCCACCGTTCTATTATCTACAGATGCGGAAAAAGCTTTCGACAGAGTGGATTGAGATTTCATACAGGGTACACTTAGCCATTTGGGTTTGGAGCCGATGGGGCTGGCAAGAAATCAAACACTATATACACATCCAATGGCCAGAGTTAGGGTTAATGGGGATTTATCAGAACCTATTAATATAGCTAACGGAACGAGGCAAGGCTGCCCCCTTTCTCCCATGATTTTCATCTTATGTATGGAGGCAATTGCTCGGTCTATTAGAACAAATCCGGATATTTAGGGGGTTCGGATGGGAGAGAGAGAATTTAAACTGCCTCTTTGCGGATGATCTTCTTGCCATTCTCACGAACCCGGCTGTCTCCATTCCGAACCTTGTGTCGGAATTCCGTGTTTTTGGAAAATTATCTCATTTTAAAATAAATTTCTCAAAGTCAGTGGCCCTCAATATTTCCTCTTCATCAAACGTAATTGAAGGTCTGAAGTCGGCTTTCCCCTTTGTCTGGCACCCCACGCATCTTAAGTATTTGGGGGTGATCATAAACAAAGATAATTCAAAGATCTATACGGATAACTTACTACCTATTACTGCGACTATACGCTCCAATTTAAGGGACTGGCTTCAGAAGGACTTTTCCCTGATAGGTAGAGTTAATGTTGTCAAAATTAACTTACTCCCGAGAGTTCTATACCTCCTACACACACTCCCAATCCATGTCCCTACTTCATGGTGCAATGAGTTACATAAAGCCATTAGACATTTTGTTTGGAGGGGTAGGGGACCTCGTTTCAAGCATGATATACTATATAAACGCAAGTGTGATGGTGGTCTACAGTTGCCACATTTTTGAACATATTATGACTGCTGTTATGCTGAATAGGGTTCTTGACTGGACACTAGGAGGAGGGGACAGGCAGTGGGTTTGGATTGAAGATTATGTATTGGATACAGCTATTGATCATGTTTAATGGCAGTATTCCCTTCCCATTGTTAAACACCCGACTATCTCTCCTACCCTGGCCAGATGGTCAAAGCTGCGCTCTATTCCAAACATTTCCACAAAGCACTCAACTTTGACGGCACTTTTTGACAACCCAGACTTCCCCCCGGTCTATTAAGACAGTCTTTTAAACATTGGATCCAAGTAGGGATAACCCGTGTCGGCCAGCTGGTGGACACGTCTGGAGTCATACCCTTTGCTGAGATACAGGCAAAATGGGGTCTACCCAATGTGGAAATTTGGAGACATATCCAACTGAGACACTTTGCTTGTTCCAGGGGAATCCGTGAAGAGGCAGGCAGGACTCGCACACAGTTTGAGGCCCTTTGTACTGCAGCCCAATGCCCTAGGCATACTCTATCATCTATATATAAGATTTTGATTGTACATTCATTCAAAGCACTACCTAAATTCACTAGGGACTGGGAGCGGGAGTTAAATATAGACATACCTGAATCAGAATGGGAGAACATATTTCAGCGCACTCACGCTAGTTCAGTTAGGGTAAGAGTGGTTGAGACACATTATAAAATACTAACTAGGTGGTACCGGTGTCCCAGTCTCCTGGCAACAAATGGTTCCCGGGGTCCCGGATCTCTGCTGGAGATGTCAGGGAACTTCGGGAACTCCATTACATATTTGGTGGGATTGCCCGGCAATCAGACCCTTCTGGGATGCGGTCATTCTCATCTCCAAAACAATTGTGGAAATCGAATTACCAAACTGCCCAAGATTTTGGCTACTCAATGACACTAATATGCCAGTCTCCCAATATAAAAAGTCCTCGGTAAAATATCTCAATTGCGCTGCAAAGGCTGTGATACCGGTCCACTGGAGATCACCGTTAGTCCCCACTATAAAAGAATGGTTTGCACGAATAGACTTCTATATGGCTATGGATGAAGTAATTTATTCGGCAGAGGATAAAAATAGAGCATTCTACATACTGTGTATCTTTAAACTCGATCCATTTTGACCAGTGTTGTTCGCTCAGTGGAATGTATGAATCCAAACACACCCCCCTTCCCTTTCCCATGCTTACCCTCCCACCTCTCCCCTTCTGTCTCTCTATCCCCTATCCACATTATTTTATTTTATTTTATTTTTGTCCTTTGAGAAGGGTTAAGCAGACTCACATCACCGTGGGTGAACCTGCAATTGTTGTAGTGCAATGGAAAGTCTAAAGTACTATAATTTTGAGCTAATGTTGCTGCATACATTTGTATACGCTGTTTCATTTCAATAAAACAGATTATATAAAAAAAATAGATTTAATTCTGTGAAGAGTTCAAATAAATTTGGATTAGCTAGCGGCAAAGCTTAAACCTTTTGAAAGTAGACTTAATTGACCTTTGCTTAGTATTTGTTTAGATAGATTAAAATGCCTCTAGGTTCAATTACAGACTCTGATGTTTTCTTACCTCTTTTTCCCCATCTCATCCCTCGTATTCTCATGATCTCTTTGGTGTTCTTTGTGCTAATGGTTCAAATCTGTTTCAATGGAATTGCCACCCTTGGGTATCCTCCTTGTCTAAAAAAATCTTGTTATTAGATCTAAGTATGGGCCTCGCACCTGTAACCCTATATTCTCTCTATTTCTATCTCCAGAAGTCTTCTTTGGGGGAGATAGAGACCTAAAATTCTTATTTTTATTTATGAGTTCTGATTGCTGATTCTCATTAGTAAATTCAAACCTCCTTCTTTGACCCGTATAAACATTAGTTTGAGGATCTCTTCTAATAGGAAAACTATTCTGAGCTGTATCCTATATCTACCAATAAAGTGGCCTTGCCAGTACCTTTTATTATATGATTTAACTCTATCATTCTTATAATCATTAATGTCTCTAGATAGCTTTTGTTTCTTATTTGTTACAATATCTCTTTCATATATCTCTACTCTAGAGTTAATTTTGTTATCACGCTGAATGAATTCTAGATTATCTTTATGATTACTTTTTTAATTCTTCTATTTCTTCAGATGTTTTTTTTTTTTTAATTTTCTCTCTGTATCTAATTAGAATTTTCATTAGACTTTTTAGACTTATTATTCAAGGCCTTTTCCCATTCCTCCATTAAGTCTGGGTCATCTTGTATAGAGGGTTTTTTGTTTTATAATTCTTAAACCTCTCAGATTTAGCCTAAATCAATATATTTTTGTAAAAAAAACGCTGTCCCTCATTTTTAAGAAGAGTTTCTAATCTATAAAATTTTTGCTTTATATGAGACTCCACTTCCAGAGTCTCAATGGGAGAAATCAGATCTAAAGAGGACATACTGGCAGAAGCGCCAGGTTAAGAGTCAATCCCAAAGGACTGTACAATCAAGGGGACACCCCTCTTCTACTCGCCCCCAAAAGCAAGCACCTTACCTTTCTTGTACCATTCATCAGCCACCGCCCCATCCTGTCCCTGGGAGTTATCAGAGACCACCAGAGCCCAGGCTGGAGAGGAAGTGCTACAACTGCGGGAAAATCGGTCATTTAAGGAGTGACTGTCCCACAGCCCCAGCAACCCAAACTCGTGCCCTTAATCGGATACCTGGGGCCCGGCTGACTTGCCAGGTGAGCTAGTAGAGATTGTTTCCACCCCTGCCAGTGTGGCGTGTCTGAAGTTGACTCAGAAGAAAGAGTCACTTTGTTTGTCCAAAAGACCCCGCCAAAACATGTGGAGGAACCTGCAGTCGGTCCAAGTGGTCCTGGGGAGATGGCCAGGCGTTGCGAGATGTTGCCGCTATGGATGGCCTCCCTACTGAAGTGATCTTAGGCAATGATGTTGGGGTTGGAATTGTGACTGCATTTATCAACTCTATTACCCAGAGCCAAGCTGCTAAACTTCAGTCTTCACGATCTACACCTGCACAACCCAGCCCAGAGGAAAAGACCACAGATGCTAGACAACAGTCACCACCAGCAACCACAGCTTCAGCCAGCCCAGAGGAAAAGACCACAGCTTAAGGAAACAGCCAGCCTTTTGCCTTTGGAAAGATGACGTTTCCTAGCAACACAGTGGATGTTGTCTTTTGCCAACCTGAGCTTGTGAGGGTACTCAGTGATGCTCCTGTCCCTAGCAGTATGGCAGCCCTGGCAATGAGTATAGCAGACCACAGTGACCGCCCTTTGACTAACCCCACTTTGGCTGACCCTAGTCACCAACATAGACCCCCCTGCAGTGTATCCTGACTTAGACGATAGTGAGGTCCGCAGGGAAGAGTTCAGGGCAGCGCAGCTCTCTGTTCCCTCACTGAAAGGCATGAGGCACCAGGCTGGCGGCAACCTTCCAGCGATGGAGGGGAGGAGTGTGACCTGGCATAAAGGGTTGTTGTACTATGTAGCTAGGAAGGTAGATGGGGATAGACCAATCCGGGAACAAGTTCAATTGGTGGTACCACAAGGCTTTCTCGAGCAACTAATGTCAGTTGTCCATGAAATCCCTATGGTAGGACACCAGGGAACAGACTGAACACTGAAGCGCATGACACAGAACTTTTTCTGGCCTGGAATGTCGGATTTAACTCCTTGTGCTCCCCTAAGGTCTTTGCCAATAATTGGGGAACATTTTCAGCAAGTGGGTGTGGACAAAGTAGGTCCCCTGACGGTGCCCAGTAGATCTGGAAGAGGTACATTCTGAACGTGGTGGACTACGCTACCTGGTATCCAAAGGCTGTAGCTCAGTCCTCAATAACAAGGTAAAGGTTAGCGGACGCGCTGCTAGGAGAATTTAGCAAAGTAGGGTTCCCTAGTGAGATCCTAACTGATCAAGGAACACAGTTCATGAGTGAACTGCAGAGTGGGCAACTCCATACTGCTCCTTACCATCCCCAGACTAATGGATTGTGCGAGTGGTTCAATGGCACTCTGAAGCACATGCTTCCTGACGCATCTCCTGTTTGCTTATCGGCAGGTGCTGCAGGAGTCTACTGGTTTCTCCCCCTTTAAACTACTATATGGCCGCAGAGTCCGTGGACCTTTTGACCTGTTCTGGTAGTCTTGGTAAGGGGAGCTACCCACCCAGGGTGTCTCTGTGGTGGAGTATGTGTTGAAGCACAGAGATTGGTTAGAGAATGTCATGGGGTTCGCGCAGGCAAACTTAACGGAAGCACAGGCAATAGAAAAGACTTGGTATGATCAGGGAGCGCGTGCCAGAATGTTTGAGGTAGGACAGAAGGTCCTTGTTCTGATGCCCACGTGCCACAACAAGCTCCAGGCTGCCTGGGCTGGACCGTACACGGTCTCAAAACACCTCAGAGTCACATCACTTACTTGGTGTCATTTGATAGCGACGGTAGGCGGCAGCGGACCTGCCACATAAATATGTTGAAGGCATACCACGAGCGTGTGGAGTTGGTAGCAGCGGTCTGCTGCTTACTGACTGAAGAACCAGAAAGTGACTCACTACCTGACCTCCTCGCGGATGCCAGAGAGGAAGTTGGTGTAGAAGTACTGGCTGAGATGAGCAGTTGTGTGCCCACAAGTGGGAGCAGTTTGAGGCAGTGCTGTGGTCCTTTGCGACTCAGTTCAGTAGAAATGATGCAGCATGTGGACACTGGTGAGCATAGGCCAGTTAGGCAACCCGCATATCGGGTCTTACCAGAGGTTAAGGAAAGAATATACAAGGCGGTAGCTTGAGCTAGGGGTGATCTAGCCATCGTATAGTCCGTGGGCGTCCTCTATTGTATTGATTCCCAAGAAGGACAAGATGACGCGGTTTTGCGTAGACTACCGCCGGTTGAACGAGATGAAAGTGTTGGATGCCTATCCCCTGCCCCGAATTGATGCTCTGTTAGACAAGTTAGCTGGAGCAAAGTATATTTCCACCTTTGACTTGAGCAAGGTGTATTGGCAGATACCGCTGACCCCCGAGGAACGGTCGGCATTCATCACCCCATTTGGCCTGTTCGAGTTTAAGTCCATGCCATTTGGGATGAAGAATGGGCCAGCGACTTTCCAGCGTGTGGTTGTTTACTTGCTGGAAGGGTGTAAAGGCTTTGCTGAGCCATACTTGGATGACATTGCCATTTTCAGTAAATCCTAGGAGAATCATCTGAAACATGTAGGGCAAGTGTTGGAGAAAATTCAATGGGCAGGCCTGACCATCGAAGCAGACAAGTGTCAAATGGGTCATCGTGTGGGGGGAGATAGGTTTAAGCCAGAACCAGCTAAGGTAGAGGCAATCCAAGACTGGTCTCGCCAATAACCTAAAGACAAATACTGGCCTTCTTAGGGACCTCAGGCTACTACAGGTGTTTTGTCCCAGGACTGTAGCAAAGCCCCTGACAGATCTCACTAAGAAGGAACTCCCCAAAGTTTTTGACTGGACACTCGCTTGTCAGCTGGCAATTCAGTCGTTAAAGGAAGCCCTGGTTCATGCTCCAGTACTGTTGGCGCCCAATTATGACAAGGACTTTATTGTGCAACTGACGCATCACAGAATGGACTGGAAGCAGTACTTAGCCAGGTGGGGCCAGATGGGCAGGAGCACCCTGTGGCTTATTTGAGCATAAAACTGCTAAACCTGGAGGTGGGATATGCCACAATTGAGATGGAATGTTTGGCCATTGTTTGGCAAATGAAAAAACTTAAACTGTATTTGTATGGACGACATGTTACTGTGGTGAGTGCTCATAATCCTTTAAAGTGGCTACAACACACCTCAGGGGAAAATGTCAGTTTGTTGCACTTGATCTTTGCCCTTCTAATTTATGACTTTCACATAATTCACAAGCAAGGAAAGGCTTACAGCAATGCGGATGTACTGTTTCGGCAGGAAGAGCCGGATCCCCGAGTCACCCCTGGTAACCCTAAGAACTGCGGGACCAGGAGCCAAATCGTTGGGAAATGGCATGCTGGTTACCCACATGGACATGGGGGGGGGGGAATGTTTCTGGATCACTTACAATTAACTTATGGTATGAATTTATTTAAAGGAAAGAGTGCAGGGCGCTTATTTATATAATTTATAACAAATGCACTTATTTTTGATATAGTGTATATTTTGATATAGGAAATCTTTATTTCTGAGACAAGGGAAGAAAATTCGTTTTTTTTTGTTTTAACCTTGCTAAAGGAAATGCATTATTTCTGATGTATATATCTGTTGCAATAACCCTTTGTTTAGGAAGTCTTTTGTGTATCTTGGTGTAAGGAAATGCCTTATTTGGGGTTTTGCAACTTTTCTTGGAAAATGCTTTTCTTTGGAGGAAGTGTGTATTCTGCAACTGTTGGAAGAAAGGACCCATGTTAATTAGACCTTTTGATGTGTGAGGGTCTAGCATCTGAAGGCATGGGAAGATTTAACTAGACCGCTGTTAGATTTTCTCTGTGTCTGAAACAAAATTCAGGAAATCACAACAAGTGTTAGAATATCACAGAGTAGTATAAATATTGTTTGCTTTGCATTGCATATAAATCCATGTTTGGGTAAACAAATTGCATCCTGCTTCTAAAAATAGCCTTTGAGGCTGTGTCCAGATTTGTGCAAAAAGCCCTCTGTACTGAAAATTGTTCTTCTGATTCCATCTGACCTGAGCACTGATACCTTCAATCAATGTGACTGCAAATAAACATCACTTGTTTCAATGACCTGCTTGAAAACATCTTCCATGCTGAAAATCCTGTGACCTACTGATTAGACCCAAAATCGAATCTGTTCCCAGCTGTTTCTGAGGATTGGACCCAGCATCCAGTACCAACACTCTGCCCACTACCTGTCACTCACCGGACTGTGAGTGCTACTTCTCGTGTGTTTAGGAACCGTGGCCGTCCACCATCCTGAGGGTCTGCGCATGTGCAGCCCTTTCAAACCTTCAGTACATGTTCCTTTTAGTTAATTGGCTGATCAGGCAACACTCCCTATTTAAAGCACCTGAGGTCAATACCTCGTTGCCTGATCTTGGAGTCTCATTCCCCATGAGCCTCTGAAGGTGTCCCTGTGTTTCCTCGTGTGTTCAGCTCCTGCTGATTCCTGTTGTTCGTTTGTGGTTTCCAGACCACTTCAACTCTCCTGTGTTTCATCGTTACTGCACCAGCTGATTCCTATCCGCTGCCTCCGTGCTTCTACAGTTTCCAGACCACTTCAACTCTCCTGTGTTTCATCGTGACTGCACCAGCTGATTCCTATCCGTTGCCTCCGTGTATCTACAGTATCCTGCTCACTTCAACTCTCCCGTGTTTCATCGTGACTGCACCAGCTGATTCCTATCCGCTGCCTCCGTGTATCTACAGTATCCTGCTCACTTCAACTCTCCCGTGTTTCATCGTGACTGCACCAGCTGATTCCTATCCGCTGCCTCCGTGTATCTACAGTATCCTGCTCACCTCAACTCTCCCGTGTTTCATCGTGACTGGACCAGCTGATTCCTATCCGCTGCCTCCGTGTATCTGCAGTGCCCTGCTCATCGCAACCCTCCAGTACTCCTCGTGTCTGCAGCCAGCTGATCCGCTCTCTGTGCTTCTACAGTGTCTCCGCTTGTGTCAACTCGACTGTCTGCATTGGATCAACGCTCCGCTGCTTTCATCTCGGCTAGACCATCTCTACTCTTCAGTGTTCTCCAGGTGTCCTCCTCGTTACTTCTGGACATTCCTCCTCACTATAGCAGTGGTACAACTTGCTATCCGCAGACCACTGACTACCCTCACGTTTCCTTGTCCATCCAGTTCCTCGTGTACAGTTATCTATATATTACCAGTGCTGCTAGTCATAGACTTTCCACGAGCATTCTCTTACCATCTGCTGTCTCCTGTTCCATTATCATCCCGCTACCAGAGTACCATATTACCACCTATACTGCTCTGGTAAGTCCATCATCTGGTGATACCTGGGTAAAGACTCCTAGTGCCCGTGACAGTAAGATCAGGCCATGACAGACCCAGATTCGGAACCTACAGCTAAAGAGATGCTGCAGGATCTGGTCACCCGTATGGAGCAACAGGATGCTCGCCAACAGCTGTTGTTACAATGTTACCAGGCGTTAGCCTCCCAAGGAACATCTGGACAGAATATCACAGCTAATGCTGATGCTCCTGTGCTTTCCTCCGTTTCCCCAGTGCCATCCCAGGTGTCTACGGCTTCCATGCTTCACCTGCCTACTCCATCAAAGTATGATGAGACCCCAAAACTTGTAGGGGTTTTCTCAATCAATGTTCTGTTCATTTTGAGCTCCAACCTCAAAATTTCTCTACTCATCGTTCCAGAGTGGCCTATCTTATTTCATTGTTTTCTGGACAAGCTCTCGCATGGGCTTCCCCTCTGTGGGAAAGAAACGATCCATTATTACAGGATAGTGCCAAATTTATTTCCACGTTCCGAAGTGTATTCGATGAACCATGTCGTGTCATCTCCGCTGCATCCAGCATTCTCCGTTTACGTCAAGGTTCTCGTACAGTAGGCCAGTAACGTCATTCAATTTAGGATATTAGCCTATAAACTTCAGTGGAACACTGAAGCGTTAATTGCCGCCTTCTGGCAGGGGCTCTCCGATAAAATTAAAGCTGCACTGACTACTCAAGAACTACCTACTTCTTTAGAAGATTTGATTTCTCTTTGCCATCGCGTAGACATGAGATTTCGTGAAAGGGAGTCTGAAAAAACAACTTCAGTTAAAGCACCTCTTCGCTCAACCTCTCAACTTCGTCCAGCTTCATCTCCTGTAATACCCATGGAGATAGGACGCTCCAAATTAACTACTGAAGAGAGGAACCGAAGAGTAAAGAATAGACTTTGTATCTATTGTGCTGATTCCACACATATGCTCAATTCATGCCCTAAAAAAAAAAATCGGGAAATGCCAGGCCCTAACTAGTTCTGGAGAGGTGAAGTTAGGATCCCTGGAGTCCTCTCCATGCTCTACGAAATTAAAAGTCTGCGCTTTTGATGTTACAATTTCCTTCGCTACCAAATCCTTTGAGTCCCAAGCACTTATTGATTCTGGAGCTGCGGGAAATTTTATTTCTAAATCCCTAGTGAATCAATGGTCCCTACCAGTGATTACCCTGAAGACACCTATTACTGTGACTGCTATTGATGGATCACGTCTTATCAATGGTCTCATCACCCAGAGTACGTCTCCAGTAACGCTTCAGATTGGTGTGCTACACCAAGAAGAAATTTCCATTTTAATTCTTCCTGTTACTACAAGTCCGATTGTTTTAGGCCTTCCATGGCTTCAATGTCATTCTCCACAGATTGACTGGCGCACTCCTCAAGTTACGTCTTGGGGAGCTGAATGTCATCATTGTTGTCTCTCCCAAGTCGTTCCTCTTAAAATACAGCAATCCTCCATTTCACCTTCCTCACCGGGACTCCCTCCTCAGTATGCTTCATTTGCCGATGTATTTGATAAAACTCAGTCTGAACGTCTTCCTCTTCATCATTCATGGGATTGTCCGATTGATCTTCTACCTGGCAAGACTCCTCTTAGGGGTCGTGTGTATCCACTTTTGTTACCTGAAACTCAAGCTACATCTGAATACATCCAAGAGAATCTCCAGCGAGGATTTATTCGACCTTCTACTTCTCCCGCTGGAGCCGGGTTCTTCTTTGTAAAAAAGAAGGATGGATCACTACGCCCGTGCATAGATTTTCGTGGACTTAACGCCATTATTATTAAAAATCGGTATCCCATTCCTCTGATTACTGAGCTATTTGATCGGATTAAGGGAGCTCGGATCTTTACCAAGTTTGACCTTCGTGGTGCCTATAATTTAATTAGAATCAGGTCCGGTGACGAATGGAAGACAGCTTTCAACACCAGAGATGGGCATTATGAATATTTAGTAATGCCTTTCGGGTTATGTAATGCCCCCGCTGTTTTCCAGGGCTTCATTAATGAGATCTTCCGGGACTTGTTATATGTATGTGTTGTCGTTTATCTGGACGACATATTGATCTTTTCACAGGACCTGCCTTCTCATCACCAACATGTGGCAGAAGTTCTGTCCAGACTCCGGAGAAATTCATTATTCTGCAAATTAGAAAAATGTTCATTCGAGTTGCCCCATATTCCATTTTTGGGTTATATTGTCTCCGGAGTTGGTCTACAAATGGATCCAGAAAAGGTGAATGCTGTGTTACATTGGCCTCAGCCAACTACTCTTCGTGCCATTCAGCGTTTTTTAGGTTTTGCCAATTACTATAGACGCTTCATTCAAGATTTCTCTTCGATTGCATCTCCTATTGTGGCCCTGACTCGTAAAGGGGCCAATACTAAACAATGGTCAACTGAGGCTCTTCAAGCCTTTCAGTTTCTTAAAGAGTCCTTCTCATCTGCTCCCATTCTTCGACAGCCTGATGTGCCGCTTCCCTTCTTCCTAGAAGTAGATGCCTCTAATGTTGGTTTAGGAGCCATTCTCTCCCAAAGATCGGAGCAACAGAAATTCCATCCTTGTGCCTTTTACTCTCGGGGTCTTCTGCCTGCGGAGAAGAATTACACCATCGGGGACAAGGAGTTGCTGGCTATTAAAGTAGCATTAGAGGAGTGGAGATACTTGTTGGAGGGAGCTCGTCATCCTGTGACAATTTTCACGGATCATAAGAACTTGTCATATCTACATTCTGCTCAATGTTTGAATCCTCGTCAAGCAGGATGGTCTCTTTTCTTTTCTCGTTTTGAGTTAATCATAACCTTCAAACCAGCTGCAAAGAACAAAAAAGCCGACGCTCTATCTCGAGCCTTTGTGACGTCCTCTGACGTTGAAGAGGTTTCCAACCACTCTATACTAGACCCCAAATGTGTTTTGCTGGCTGCTTCTTCCACTAAGGTGCTACCATTTGGGAAAACCCTCGTGCCTCCTACTCTTAGGAGGAAAATCCTTTCGTGGTTCCACTCTTCTCGTTTTTCTGAACACTCGGGTGAACGCAAGACCTTTGAGATTCTCTCTCGAAGTTACTGGTGGCCTTCTACGAGGAGAGATGTCAAAGAGTTTCTAGCCGCTTGTGAATTGTGTTCCCAGTTCAAGACTCCCCGCAGAATTCCAGCGGGTTTGCTTCAACCACTACCCATTCCGTCCAAGCCATGGACCCATATTAGTATGGACTTTGTTACTGATCTTCCTCCTAGTAAAAACTGCAATACTATTTGGGTAGTGGTGGATAGATTTTCGAAGATGGCGCATTTCGTCCCCTTGTCTGGTTTATCTTCCTTCCTCTTCTACCCTGGCTGAGCATTTCATCAAAGAAATCTTTCGTATTCATGGATGTCCGTCTGAGATTGTGTCAGATAGAGGCGTACAATTCGTTTCCAGATTCTGGCAGGCCCTTTGCAAGACCTTGGGCATACGATTAGCACTCTCATCTTCCTACCATCCTCAATCAAACGGACAAACTGAGAGGGTTAATCAAGATCTTGAGACGTTTATAAGAATGTTCTCATCAGCCAATCAAGACAACTGGGTAGAATTGCTTCCTTGGGCTGAATTCGCTCATAACAACATGTACCATGAGTCATCTTCTAAAACTCCATTCTTTGTGGTTTACGGTCACCATCTGTCTTTTCCGGAATTTCCTGCCCTCCCTCCCACCCAAGTTCCTGCTGTAGAGACTGTTTGTCAAACTTTCAAAAATATTTGCTCTCAGGTCAAAACCTGTTTAAAGAAGACATCTGCCAAATATAAGTCTTTTGCAGATAAAAAGAGGCGGGCTATTCCACCACTGAAAATTGGAGATCGTGTTTGGTTATCTACCAAAAATATTCGTTTGAAGGTCCCATCTATGAAATTCGCTCCTCGTTTTATTGGTCCGTATAGGATCATTCAAGTGATCAATCCAGTTTGTTTCAAACTTCTACTTCCTAAGAATCTTCGTATTTCCAACGCCTTCCATGTGTCCTTGCTCAAACCTCTCATCATCAACCGTTTCTCGGTCCCTCCTTCAGCACCTCGGCCAGTTCAAATTCATCAGAAGGAAGACTTTGAGATTACTCATATATTGGATGCAAAAATTTCGCGAGGAGTTCTTCGTTACCTCGTTCATTGGAAGGGCTTTGGTCCTGAGGAGTGTTCATGGATCAAAGCTGAAGATCTCAACGCTCCAACTCTTCTTAAGAAGTTTTATTCCAAATTTCCGGACAAACCCGGTTCCAGGTGTTCTGTGCCCACCTTTAAAAGGGGGGGTACTGTCACTCACCGGGCTGTGAGTGCTACTTCTCGTGTGTTTAGGAACCGTGGCCATCCACCACCCTGAGGGTCTGCGCATGTGCAGCCCTTTCAAACCTTCAGTACATGTTCCTTTTAGTTAATTGGCTGATCAGGCAACACTCCCTATTTAAAGCACCTGAGGTCAATACCTCGTTGCCTGATCTTGGAGTCTCATTCCCCATGAGCCTCTGAAGGTGTCCCTGTGTTTCCTCGTGTGTTCAGCTCCTGCTGATTCCTGTTGTTCGTTTGTGGTTTCCAGACCATTTCAACTCTCCTGTGTTTCATCGTTACTGCACCAGCTGATTCCTATCCGCTGCCTCCATGTATCTGCAGTGCCCTGCTCATCGCAACCCTCCAGTACTCCTCGTGTCTGCAGCCAGCTGATCCGCTCTCTGTGCTTCTACAGTGTCTCCGCTTGTGTCAACTCGCCTGTCTGCATTGGATCAACGCTCCGCTGCTTTCATCTCGGCTAGACCATCTCTACTCTTCAGTGTTCTCCAGGTGTCCAGTTCTATATACTACTGCTTCCTGAGTATTGTTTCCATCCCTGCTGGATTACCTACCTGTGCGCTGCACCTACTTGATTACCGCTTCCACCCTCCTGGGACTTCGTATCCTGCCGGCCTCCAGCCGTTCAGGTATCCCTGCACTTCTGTCTGACAGCCTGCTCTCCTGAACCACGGTATGCATACTTCTCATTGACTGTGCTGGTGTATTGCATATCTTGCTGGACTGAGTTGTTCTCCTCTGGAGTTTCCTATCCGCTGAGACTATTGCCATCATTTGACTGTGTTACCTTTTAGCCTGGATAGTTCTTGTGACTTTGTATAATTGTGCAGTGCTGTTCAGGTATTACTATTTTGTGCATATCATCGTGGGATCAAGTTCAGTGTGCCCGTGTATACTCTGCATTGCATTTATCTCCCCGTGCTCCTCCTCACATATATATTTCAGTGGTACAACTTGCTAGTGGCAGACCACTGTTCCCTGTTTCCTGAGTCACCAGTTGCCAGTATCCTTTCACATAGCAGTGGTACAACTTGCTAACGCAGACCACTGACTTCCCAGGTACCTTCACCTGGATTCCATTCCCTCACCTAGACAGCGGTACCACTTGCTATACGCAGACCGCTGACTCTCATCACCTCCTCGTTACTTCTGGACATTCCTCCTCACTATAGCAGTGGTACAACTTGCTATCCGCAGACCACTGACTACCCTCACGTTTCCTTGTCCAGTTCCTCGTGTACAATTATCTATATATTACCAGTGCTGCTAGTCATAGACTTTCCACGAGCATTCTCTTACCATCTGCTGTCTCCTGTTCCGTTATCACCCCGCTACCAGAGTACCATATTACCACCTATACTGCTCTGGTAAGTCCATCATCTGGTGATACCTGGGTAAAGACTCCTAGTGCCCGTGACACTACCTAGTAGATCTTGCCAGTGTGATAGGCTAGGGGGGATCCATCCAAAGCAACCCTGATCTATAGGATGAAGTCAGGAATACCAAATTGATGTGCCCCAGCCCCACCTCACACCCCCCCTTCCATCGGGTCTCCTCCAGCTCCTGGCTTTATTATACACCCCACACTTCTCTCCTTCCAGTCCCCTCCATCCCCACCACGAACACTTGTTCTTTATCAGTCCCCCAAAGGCTTTATACTGTTGAGGCAGCTCTTATGGCAAATACTACCGTCAGAGTCAACACGGTGCAGGCTACTGGTCCGTCTGTCCCTGCTCTTACATCATCAAATTCACAACAAGCTGCCACGGAGGGTTCAATAGCAGCGTCTGGTGAGTATGAGAAGTTAGATTCTGCACTTTCACACGCACACAGCACACCTTTAGGCAGCACCAGCAATGGCTCATCAGACAAAGAATAGGAGCCTCACAAGTTAATGAAGATATTACATGCACATTTTTGCAGTTCAAAGGCCTGCAGAAATTTACTACCTTACCAAATTTGCCGGTAGGCAATGCTCAGAACGTGGTCAGATGGTCCAATACAGCCCTCCTTAGTGGTTTCTGTGTATGCATGAAACAGAATTCGGAAAGGGGTATATGTTGACATGTTTGTGCTGACAGATGTGGCCAAAAAAGAATTAACTGCAGCCAAGGAAGAATACGCTTTTAAATCATTGCCCAGATGGGTATCAGGCTACTGCTCACTTGCGGTAGTCTACCTAGAGACTAGGCCCAAAGCAGCCATTGATATATCGCGATACTTTCACCTGATCACGGACATCTTCATGACAGAGGGTGCAACATACTGGCCCACATGCGATGAGTGATTAGAAAAAAGTGTCCGGGCAACGAGGTGTGCCCAAGCAGAAACCAACCACAACAGGACCAAGCTACGAGGTTTCCAGCACAGGGGAGACACAGTGCTCCCCAAATGCAGAGAAACAGAAATTTTGCCTTTAACAGCGGTTCATGCCCCTGCGGAAGTAGTTGTAGATATAAACATGCATGCTCCCATTGCCGAGGCCTAAATCCCACGAAGGATTGCCCAAGAAACACTAATGAACCCTGTAGAGGAAGCAAAGACTCACCAGCCACTTCATAATGCTCCCTCCTGATTAATCTGTCAGTGCTAACGCGATGGCTTCACCTTTTCCAAATTCAGAGATGGCTTCCTTCTTGCAACATGGTTTCTAGTTTGGTTTTAAACTCATGGTTGGCAGAGAAGTGAAAGCAGTTAAAACTTGGAACTTACACTTTGCATACGTATTCCCCCATGCATTTGCTGAGAAAGTGCTTAAAGAAGTACGTCTCGGGCGAATGGTTGGCTCTTTTGTTCTCCCCCCTTGGACTCCTCTTGAAAAGGAGTCCAGTAGCAGTGAGGAAGATAGGCCACAAGAAGATAATAAAGAATAGTCAACAATAGTCGGGTTTGGTACACAGTAAGGCAATAAGTAAAGCGTTCAGGAAGAGTTGTAGCCAAGTACAAGCAGAGGACGGTACAAAAGTAGTCGACAAGGAAGACAGGAACAGGACAGCATTTTATAGGAAATCAAGGGGAGGAGCCATAACATGCTGGAACATCAGGAGATAAATTAAAATGAGCTAGAACACAGAGTGAAGGAAAGGGGCTGTCCAGCATCTATAATAACTCGGTCAGCTGAGAAGCAGTCCACAGAAGCAGAAGCCCTGTGTTCGAATCCTGACACCACTTTAGCGAGCCTGGTTATATCCCCCGGTTAGAGTCATGCCTCAAAAAGCAGCTGGCAAGTTTCGGCTAATTCAGCACCTGTCGCATTCCCTGGGTAGTTCAAATAATAACACCATAGATGCTAGTTTTAGCTCAATTACCTATCAGTCATGGACATAGGGTCCACCTTTCGACTTCTTCCCCTACACCCGGAGTCTTTTTTGTTCATGGGATTACGCCTGCCAGATGGTTATTACATAGACAAGTGTTTTCCCTTGGGTTGTTCAGTCTCTTGTTCTTTTTTCAAGAAGTCCTGTTCTTGTATGTAGGGCCGGCCAACTCAGGAACCTCAGGAAAAAAAACAAAAGGGTTCTGCCTCTGCTTGGTTTCTTAGGCATTGAAATAGACATGGTAACAAGTTGCTGTTGTCTTCCCGATGATAAAGTAGCCAAATTACAATGCCTGGTAATGCATGGTAAATCCTGATGAAAGCTGCCCCTACGCAAGATTCAGACATTACTTGGGTCATTTAACTTTGCAGTTAGAGCAATTCACATGGGTAGAGTTTTTTGCAGAAAGCTGCAGCTAGTAACAGCTTACTTCACACGCCCATTGTCAAGTCATAGTCACGTTCCTTTGTCGACGGAGATCAGAGGGGAAATGCTAGTGTAATCCATCTTTCTGGCATCCATTAATGGTATACATAAATAACCTTCAGCACGTCTACAGTAAAACTTTTCTGTGCCCCCTCCATTTCTCTCCCTTTGCCAACTCCATATCACAGTATGTGCTACCTCTATATCTTTGCCTGTGCCGCCTCCATATCTCTCCTTGTGTACCCTCATAGCTCTCCCTGTGCCCCCTCCATATCTCTTTCTGTGCCCTCTCCATATCTCTATATGTGAACCCTTCATATCTCTCCCTGTGCCCCCTTCATATCTCTCTGTGCCACCTACAATTCACTCTCTGTGCCAACTCCATATCACTCTCTGTGCCACCTCCATATCAAATTCTCTTACCTTCAATATATCTCCCTGTGCCCCCTCCATATCTTTTCCTGTGCACAATCCATATCTATCCCTTTGCCACCTCCATATCTCTCCTTGTGCCCCCTCCATATCGCTACTGTGCCACCTAAATATCCCTCTCTGTGTTCCCTCTATATCTCTCTGTGTGTCCCTTCCATATCTCTTCCTTTGCCCCCTCCATAACTCTTCCTATGTACTCTCCATGTCACACTCTGTGCCCCCTACATATCGCTCCCTGTACCTCCTCCATATCGCTCCTTATGCACCCTCCATATCTCTTCCTGTGTCCCCTAGATATCTCTCTCTGTGCCGCTTCCATATCTCCACCTGTGCCTCCACCATATCTCTCCCTGTGCCACCTCCATATCACACTCTGTGCCCATCTATATCTATCTCATTGCCCCATCCATATCTATCTCTGTGTCCTCTCCATATCTCTGTCTGTGCCCCCTCCATATCTGTCCTTGTGCCCACTCCATATCTCTCCCTGTGTCACCTCCATAACTCTTCCTATGTACTCTCCATGTCTCTGTGCCACTTCCATATCCAGGGTCGGACTGGCCCGCCGGGGGACTGTTCTATCCACAGGTAGGCCCCGTCCCTGATCGCTTCCCTCTTCATTGGTGGGGGGAGCGAGTAACTGAAGGGAGGAAAAAAAAAAAACCTTGCGTGACTGCGGCGCCGGCTCCGTACTGACTGAATGCCGGGCGTGACATAATCACGCCCGACATTCAGTGAGGAGCACCGCAGTCAGAAGACAGAAGAGAGAAGAGAGAAGACAGAAGAGAAGAAAGTAGCAGATAGAAAAGGTAAGTGAGGGAATGGAAGAAAGAAGGGGGACATGATGGCAGAGTGAAGGGGGAGCATGAAGGCAGAGTGAAGGGGGAGCATGATGGCAGAGTGAAGGGGGAGCATGATGGCAGAGTGAAGGGGGAGCATGATGGCAGAGTGAAGGGCTAAGCATGAAGGGGCTGGAGCATGTTGGGGCTGGAGGAAGGCCTAAGTATTAATTGTTGGTCCTATTGATTTAATAACAGGGCTGGTTGGAATCTTCTAAATGTACTCATTATTTTTTCCAAATAGGGCCCTCAACATTCCAGGATCCAGACAAGCCGCAACTAAAGAAACATGCAGCTACAGGTGGTAAAAGTGACAACAGGTAGGACAGTCTGTCAAATATTCTGAGTCTAGTGCAGGCTTAGCTAACCTGTGGCACTCCAGGTGTTGTGAAACTACAAGTCTCAGCACACCCTTCCAGCAATTATCTGCTATATATTGGTAAACCATGCTGGGGCTTGTAGTTTCACAACACCTGGAGTGCCACAGGTTAGCCATGCCTGGTCTAGTGGGACAATCCCGATTTATGGTGACTGTTCTGCCCAATCTAAGGGGCAGGTCAGACTGTGTACTCTTTATACACACACTGCATTCTTTATATACTACACTATGATGCTAGCTGTCCTTCGTGGGCTGACCACTCCCCCTCTAGCATCTAGTCTCGTCTCTATGATGGCTTGCCACGCTCCCTCTGGTGGGCCCCTAGCGTTGCAGTTCCCCGGTGGGCCCTTCATGCCCCAGTCCGACACTGTCCATATCTCTCCCTGTTTCCCCCTCCATATCTCTCTCTGTGCCCTCCATAACTCTGTGTCACCTCCATATCTCTCCATTTGCCACCTCCATATCTCTCCCTATGCCACCTCCATATCTCTCTCTGTGCCCCCTTCTTATATCTCCCTGTGCCACCTCCATATCTCTCCTTGTGCCTGCTCCATATCTCTCCCTTTGCCACCTCCATATCACTCTCTGTGTCCACTCCATATTTCTCTTTGTGTCCCTTCCATAACTCTTCCTGTGCACCCTGTATATCTCTCTCTGTGCCCCTGTGAAGATACGTGGTTCCCAAATCACTCGGACACAGTATTAAAAATAGAAGGATGGTATATTCTGCAGAACAGGATTAAATACAGCGTGGCCTCATAATGATAGCAGGTCCAATGAGGAAATCAGTTAAAATATATCCAGTGAGATATGTTCCACAGCGCATCTCTGGCAGAGCATCACCTTTTGTCCAAAAGTTAGTCACATATGTTAAGCTCCCAGGGAAGCCTCTTTTATCACCTCCTAATCCAACCTTGGGATCTGCCTATCCAGGGGAGTTGCAAAAGGTCTCGATTGGTGGACTGCTTACACTATCCAGCCCCTCCCCTACCTCCCCAGGTGTCTTTCCTCAGGTGACCCCTGCTAGGTCAGGCTCCTGGCTGGCTGTATAGCTCACTAGTGGACAATAGAGAGCAAACAGAAATAACAATGATAGCTTAATGCACTTAACTTCTTTGTGTTCCCTGTGGAGGTGGAATTTAACACCTGAAGTACTTTTCCAAGGAGATGTTATAATTACATCACTGATAATAACATGGCTAAAAAGTGCAGTTCAGGTATGGATTAGATTAAGGGGTTGTAACACCATACACCATGCCCGTTGGTTTACAGCCCCCTTCATATCATTCCATGTACCACCTGCATATCTCTCAATGTGCCACCTCTATATCACTCCCTGTTCCTCCTCCATATCTCTTCCTGTGCCCCCTCCATTTTACTCTCTATGTCCCCTTCATATTTCACTGTGTGTCCGTTCCATATCTCTCCCTATGCCACTTCCATATCTCTCTATGTGCCCCCTTCATATCTCTTCCTGTGCCCCCTCCATATCTCTCAATGTGCCACCCTCATATCTTTCCCTTTGCTACTTCCATATCTGTCTTTGTGCTCCCTCCATATCTCTCCCTGTGACCCCTACATATAACTCCCTTTGCTCCTCCATATCTCTCCCTTTGACACCTCCATATCTCTCTCTGTACCACCTCCATATCATACTCTGTGCCCCCCCCAAATTTTTCACTGTGCCTCCTTCATTTCTTTCCTTTTGCTTCCTACATATCTCTCCCTGTACCACCTCCATATCTCTCTCTGTGGCCCTTCCATAACTCTTCCTGTGCCACCTCCATATCATTTTGTTCCCCCTCCATATCTTTCCCAGTGCCTTCTCCATATCTCTCCCTGTGCCCCCTCCATATATCTTCCTGTGTCACTGTTAGGAACCCCTCCAGCCAGCACAACACAACCCAGAGTCTACTCTGCCAGTCAGGTGTTCACTGGAGCCCCTGATGGTGGGGACAGACTGGGCTGCAGACTGACAGAGGGTCGTGAAGTGTGTACCGGCTGGGGACAACCCAGGCAAGAAGAGTCAGGTCCACGCAGAGGTCAAAGGCCGGCAGCAAGTAGCAGTATCGATGAACAAGCTGAGGTCAGAGGTCACAGGCAAAGTTGCGGAACGGGTAAACTAGCCAAGGATCAGGGTCACAGGAAACACGAGCGAAGTCCAATACAAAGCCAAGGGTCATACACGGGAAGTCAAATATAGATATCAGGATACAGGAACTGGAACAAGCAGGTCAGCAGACTGGAACACAGGAGCTATAACCGGCAATGAGGCAGCAGACCTCATTGCCTTAAATACCCAGCTGAACCAATCACTGGTTGAACACACTCCTGCAGGTTAATAAAGCAGTCACTAACAGAGCCAATCAGGGCTTGCCCCTGGCCTGCACAGTTGCAGGCTAATGCCTGTAATTGCCTCCTATAATCTGCCCATATTAATTAGCCCACAGGCTGTAGAACGCTGCGCCCGGCCTCCTCCTATTGCCGGGACGCAGGTCTGAAGCGTCTACTGGTTGCCCCGGCAACGGCCGGGTTATGGGCGGAAATGATGTCCCGGTCGTCATGGCGACGGCCGGGACGCGGGTGAGTGGGTCGCGGCGGCTGGGCACCGCCGCGGCTCGTAACAGTCACCTCCATTTCACTCTCTATTTCCCCTTCATATTTCACTGTGTGTCCGTTCCATATCTCTCCCTGTGCTCCTCCATATCTCTCCCTTTGACACCACCAAATCTCTTTCTGCCACCTCCATATCATATTCTGTGCCCCATCCAAATCACTCCCTGAGCCCCCTCCATGTCTTTTTCTGTGCTGCCTCCAAATCTCTATCTGTGCCACCTCCATATGTCTCCCTGTGCCACCTCCATATCACTCTATGCCCCCTCCATATCTCTCCGTGCCACCTCCATATCTCTCTCTGTGCTCCCTCCATATCTTTCCCTGTGCCTCCTCCATATCTCTCCCTGTGCCGCCTCCATATCACACTCTGTGCCCATCCATATCTTTCTCGGTGCCCCCTACAAATCACTATGTGTGTCCCTTCCATGTCTCTCTATTTGCCACCTCCATATCTCTCCATGTGCCAATTCAGTATCACTCTCTGTGCCACCTCCATATCTCTATTAGTGCCCCCTCCATATCTCTCCCTGTAACCCCTCCATATCTCCCTCTGCCCCCTCCATATCTCTCCCTGTGCCACCTGCATATCACTCTATGGCCCCCTCCATATCTTTCCCTCTGCTTCCTCCATATCTCTCCCTATGCCCCCTTCATATCTCTCCGTGTCATCTCCATATCTCTCCCTGTGCCACCTCCATTTCACTTTGTGCCACCTCCATATGTTTACCTGTGCCTCCTCCATAGGTCTCCCTGATGCCCCTCCATATCTCTCTCTGTGCCACCCCCTAAGCACTCTCTATGTCCCCTCCATATTTCTCTGTGTGTCCGTTCCATATCTCTTCCTGTGCCCCCTCCATATCTCTCTCTGTGACACCTCCATATCTCTGTGTGCCTACTCCATATCTCTCCCTATGCCAAGTCCATATCTCTTTATGTGCCCTCTACATATCTCTCCCTGTGTCCCCTACATATCACTCCCTGTGCCCCCTCCATATAATACTCTGTGCCCCCCCCCCCAATTTTTCACTGTGCCTCCTTCATTTCTTTCCATTTGCTCCCTACATATCTCTCCCTGTGCCACCTCCATATCATTTTGTTCCCCCTCCATATCTCTCCCTATGCCACTTCCATATCTCTCTATGTGCCCCCTCCATATCTCTCTCTGTGACACCTCCATATCTCTCAGTGTGCCTCCCCCATATCTCTCCTTATGCCAAGTCCATATCTTTTTATGTGCCCTCTACATATCTCTCCCTGTGTCCCCTACATATCATACTCTGTGCCACCTCCATATCATACTCTTTGCCCCCTTCATGTCTTTCCATTTGCTGCCTCCATATCTCTCCCTGTTCCCCCTCCATATCTCTCCCTGTGCCACCTGCATATCACTCTATGGCCCCCCTCCATATCTCCTCCTCTGCGTCCTCCATATCTCTCCTTGTGCCATCTCCTTATCTCTCCCTGTGCCCCCTCCATTTCACTTTGTGCCACCTTCATATCTTTCCCTGTGCCCCCTCCAAATCACTCCCTATGCCCAATTCATGTCTTTCCATTTGCTTCCTCCATATCTCTCCCTGTGCCTCCTCCATATGTCTCCCTGTGTCCCCTCCATATCTCTCCCTGTGTCCCCTCCATATTTCTCTGTGTGTCCATTCCATATCTCTCTCTGTGCCATCTCCATATCTCTCCCTATGCCACCTCCATATCACTTTGTGCCCCCTCCATCTTTCCCTGTTGCCCCTCCATATCTCTCCCTGTGCCACCTCCATATCACTCTCTGTGTCCTCTCCAAATTTCTCTGTTTGTCCATAACATATCTCTTCCTGTGCCCCCTCCATATCTCTCTCTGTGCCACCTCCATATATCTCCCTGTGCCACCTCCAAATCGCTCTGTGTGCTACCTCCATATCTCTTACTGTGTCCCCACCATATCATTCCCAGTGACACCTCCATATCACTCTCTGTGTCCCCTCCATTTTTTTGTGTGTTTGTTCCATATCTCTTACTGTGCCCTCTTCATATTACTCCATGTGCTCCTCCATATCTCTTCTTTTGCTGCCTCCATATCTCTTCCTGTGCCCATCCATATCTCTTTCTGTGCCCCTCCATATTTCTACCTTTGCCCCCTCCATATCTTTCTCTGTGCCCCCTCCACGTCTCTCCTTGAGCCACCTCCATATCTCTCCCCGTGCCAGCTCCATATCTCTCTCTGATCCCCTTCATTATCTCTTTTGCACCACCACCATATCTCTCCCTGTGCTGCCTCCATATCTCTCCCTCGACCCCCTCCATATCTCTCCCTGAGTCACTTCCATACCTCTCCATTTGCCCCCTCCATATCTCTCCCTGTGCCACCTCCATATCACTCTCTGTGTCCCCTCCATATTTCCCTGCGTGTCCCTTCCATATCTTCTCCTGTGCTCCCTCTATATCTCTCTCTGTTTCTGTGACAGTATGGACCATCTATGCCACCTTGTCTGTTGTTGCTGGGACCCGGCTGGGCTTACTTTGACACCACCCCATTTTGTTATTCTGAATACACCCCTTCTGCCATAGTGGGAGGAGCCTGCTGCCACCACTGGACTCCTTTATGGCATACAGAACCACGTTCCTTCTAGTTAACTCTTAGTGTACTTCCGTGCTTTTACACTTGTGCTGGTACCCCTGACCGCTTACTATGGTTCAAGGTGCTGTGGATGGATCCCCCCTGACCGATCCCACTGGCCAGTTTTACTGGGTAGTGGCAGAGCGGTGGTACTGGAGACCTGGGTCCAAACCTCAGTAACAGCCAGAGGACGGATTAGATTTAGGGTCTAATTTGTAGGTGACAGGATTACAGCCATATTGAAGAAGTTGTCAAGCAGGGTCTTAAAGCAGAGAGTGATGTTTATTTTGCTCAAGTGTCCTGACAAGGACAGTTCCACTAATAAAGGTATCAGTGTTCAGGTCAGATGGAATATCAGAATGATACGTTTTAGTGTGCAAGGGTTCTCTTTTTATAAAGTTTTAGACACAGCTTCACAGGCTATTTTTAGATGAAGCCTGTTTACCCAAACATGGATTTACATGCAATGCAAAGCTAGCAATTTTTACGCCTATCTGTGATATCCTAAAACCTTGCTGTGACTTCCTGCCTCTTATCTTGGACACGGTGGATATCTGATAGCAAGTCTAATTACCCCTGCCTTTCCCTTAAGGGTATTGGACACTCACATCAAAAGATGAGATTAGCATCGGTGCTTTCTTACAACAGTTGCAGAATACACATTTCCTCCAAAGAAATGAAATTTCTAAACAAAGGCTTATTGTATCAGATATATATATCAGAAATAATGCATTTCCTTTAACAAGAATAAAACAGAAAAAACTATTTTTCCTCCCCGGGTCTCAGAAATAAATAGTTAATATATCAAAATATACACAATATCAGAAATAAGTGCATTGGCTATTATATAAATAAGAACCCTGCGCTATTTCCTTTAAATAAATTTATACCATAAGTTACTTGTAAGTGATCCAGTCACTGTGTCCCTTCCATATCTCTTTCTGTGCTCCCTCCATATATTTACCTGTGTCCTCTCCATATCTCTGTATGTGCCCCCTCCATATCTTTCCCTGTGCCACCTCCATATCTCTCCTGTGCCACTTCCATATCATACTCTGTGCCCCCTCCATATCTCTCCTTGTGCCACCTCCATATCTCTCCCTGTGCCACCTCCATATCTCTCCCTGTGCCACCTCCATATACACACTCTGTGCCCGCTCCATATGTCTTCCTGTGCCCCTCCATATCTCTCTGTGTGCCCCCTCCTTATCTCTCTCTGTGCCACCTCTATATCACTCTCTGTTCCAGCTCCATATCACTCTCTTTTCCCCCTCCATATCACTCTCAGTACCCAGACTGTCAGAATGGAGCAGAGAGCATAGAGTAGCCAGAGAGCAGCAGGATGCAGTACAAGCAGGGAAAGCAAGCGGAGAGGATCACCTTTAAGGCATGGCGCTCCCCCCTCTTTGCCTCTCCCGCTTACCACTGGCAAGGCTGAAGAAGTGGGGCGGTATGTGATACCGGCACATACCGCCCCACTTCGAGCACTGATCATACCTCAATACTCTTATAAAACCTAACATTTGAAATGCCTTATCTCACTTATAGTGGGACTGTCACACTAATCCTTTCTGTCTTTCAATGCAGCCTTTACTTTAATGTGCTCATGTGCTCTCAGATTTTGACTTTCATATCACATTCTAAACTTTACTTAGAGTACAGTTAAATGCAGTATCAAAGTATCTATATTTCCTCTTTGAGCGAGCACCGACACTCTCAACTCATAGACTAGTAAAGCTACCAGCATTCTGCTCAGACTGCACACTCCATCTTATTGCTCTCTGGATCTTTGCAACTACATTGGTTTCTATCTATCTTAGAACATTTCTCATCGGTTAATGCATACTGCTTCCAACCTCAACTGCATTTTTATTGGTACAACAGAACATTTCAGGGCATGAACTGACACTGGAATTGGAGAACATGCGAGTCATAAAGATCAATTACCTCCTGAACTGAACTGATCAATTCGAACAAGAGACGGGCGGGTCCGGTTCTTCGAGAACCGAACCCACCCGAACTTTGGGTATCCGAGTACCGAGCTGAGTAGCTCGGTACTCTCCCGCCCGCTCCGAATCCAAATCGAGGCCGAACGTCATTGTGACGTCGTCGGATCTCGTGGCTCGTTCTCGCGATACTTCAAGATTATAAATACCTGCCTCCACAGCAATCCATCGCCATTTGACAGAGGGAGAGAGCAGGGTGTTGTCACAGGCTGATTAGAGCAGGGACAGAGAATACAATATTCTTATTCCAATTGCTGTAACAAAAATCGCTAGAGAAGAGGAGGAGGAGAGAGGTTTATTTTATTTTTGTAATATTTGGCACTCCCCAGTGCTTTTGGGATGTCCCCCATAATTGTGCATAAATATTTCTGGCTGTCAAAAGTCATATCTGTCAGTAGTATCTACCAAATAATTTTGAATGGATTCAAAGCAGTCCACATTTGATCAGAATGAGCATCCAGGTTCTGTCACCAGTCCTGATGTTAGTGTTCCCAGTACGTCATCTGGGCAAGGCGATGTCAAACTGCAGAGTGTTTAGAAATCAGTCCAAAAAACTAAATAATTTTTTTTTTTTTACTATGTTGAAGCGAAAAAGAAGTGTTACTGAGCAAAAGTTAAGTGCCGATAACAAAAAAATTGCCAACATGCCATTCTACACACGCAGTGGCAAAGAGAGAATGAGGCCTTCACCTTTGGCTATTAGTGGCAGATCCCAAAAAGTTACCGAGCCTACAGTCGGTGCACAACTACTGTTACGCGTCAAAGCCGAGCTGCAAGATAACAGTAAGGCATTAGAGGATAATGTTTGCTCTGATTCACAAATGACAACAATCCCTGTGGAGAGTCCAATCAACAGTGGGATGTCTAATCGTGAGCATTCTGCTGATGTGTGCCTTAATAGCCTGAGTGTAGCCGGTGATACCCAAATTGAGGATGCCACTTTGGAATAAGAAGAGGATGAGAGGGAGATTTGTGTAGGCGACGAGGGCGCTAATGAGGATGTTGATGAGGATGAGGTTGTTTGTGTAAGTCCTGCACCAGTGGCAGCAGTTCTGGCACGTGACAAGAAAAAGGCCATTGTCATGCCTGGACATAAAACAAAAAAATCCACTTCTTATGTGTGGAATTATTTCTACCCAAATCCAGACAACATTTGTATAGCCATTTATAGTGTATGTCAAGCCACAGTCAGTCGAGGGAGGGACCTTAACCATCTTGGAACCTCGTCTATGTTACGCCATTTAACAAGAGTTCATGGCAAAGTGTTGGGAAAAGCTGAAAGTTCTTCCCAAAAAAATAAAAGTACTCCATCATCAGCTAAGACCCTCCGCTCACCGACATCCCGACGGCTACAAAATACACCCACCACACCATCCTCATCAATATCCTCAGTAGCGCTCGGAGTTAGCCCGGCATCCCACTTAAGGCTGGATGACTCCTGCACTATTATTGATTCCTCTCAAGAAAGTGTTAGTCCCACTGCTGCTGCTGCTGTTGCTGCTGCTGGGGGTGAATCGTCATCCCATAGGCAGGTCAAGAAAATAAGCAGTCCGACATTTCAGCAATTAACTGTGAAACAATCATTTGCGAGGGGAAGCAAATATGACAGCAGTCCCCCAGTCGCCAAGCGAATCACAGACGCCATGTCTGCAATGTTAGTGTTACATCTGCGTCCAATCTCCACAATAAACGCAGCTGGTTTTTCACAGTTAATTGAGGTTTTCTGTCCGCGTTACAGAATTCCATCGCGACACCATTTCTCCCGTAAAGCAATTCCACAACTATACCAAAAAGTGTGTAAAAATGTAGAGATAGTGCTGAAAAATGCCATTCTGCCCACTTGTCCACTTAACTACAGATATGTGGACAAGTGGAAGTGGCCAAACCAAAGACTATATGACTGTGACAGCCCACTGGGTTGGTCATTCACCTTCACCAGCAGGAACAGCAGCAGCATGTACACCACTACATAACATTTGTCACAGGCAGGCCACTCTTTGTATCACCGGCTTCACTAACAGGCATACAGCTGACAATTTGTTATGCAAACTGAGAGATGTGATTGATGCATGGCTTATACCACTTGAACTCTCCCCAGGGTATGTAATTTCTGATAACGCCAACAATATAGTGTGAGCATTACAGCTGGGTGATTTCCAACATATTCCCTGTTTTGCTCACACCATCAACTTGGTGGTGCAGAGCTTCCTACAAAATAACCATGAGGTGCAGGAGATGCTTTCGGTGGCCCGTAAAACTTCAGGCCATTTCAGGCATTCAGCCACAGCATGTAGGAGATTACAGCAGCTCCAAGGGCAGTTTAACTTGCCCTGCCACCAACTTAAGCAAGAGGTGGTAACTAGGTGGAATTCCACCCTGTACATGCTTCAGTGGATGGAGGAACAGCGCAAAGCCATCCAAGCATATTGCACAAGCAATGACATTGGGAAAGGAGGGGGGATGTATTTCACTCTTGCACAGTGGGGAATCCTTTCAGTCCTGTGCAAGGTGCTGAAACCATTTGAAGTTGTGACGTGTGAGGTGAGTGCAGACTCTGCTAGTTTGAGCCAAGTCATTCCTTTAATTAGACTATTGGAAAAGCAGCTTGAGAAAATGAAGGAGCAGCTGAAAGCAAGCAATTCAGCTAAGTATGTTGGCCTTGTCGATCAAGTACTTAATTCGCTTCACAATGATCCTCGAGTTATTAAGATCTTGAACTCGGATCAGTACGTTTTGGCCACTGTGCTTGATCCAAGGTTTAAAACCTACATTGAGTCTTTACTTGTAAATGAGCGAGATGTGAACTTTTGCAAGGAGCTATTGCTCAGCAAGTTGGCCGCTGAACTGGGCCTCGGCTTGACAACGTGTCCTCCTTCACTTTCTTAAGCTGCTGCTGCTCGTAAAAAATTAAATTTCCCAAAAAGAAGCAGGGAAGACGCAGGGGGCAGACCAGAACAATTTAACATCTGGGCTGGTTTGAAGGATTTTTCAAAAAAATGTGTCACTTTGCCCATAACTCCATCCAATACGAGTATAAACATGCAAATGATGGTGGAGGATTACTTTCAAGAGGTAGTTGATATGGATATGTCAGACAGTCCCTTTCCTTACTGGGAAGAAAAGCAGGCCATTTGGAAACCAATGTACAAACTTGATTTGCAATACCTAAGTTGCCCACCCTCCAGTGTGTACTCTGAACGAGTGTTCAGCACAGCAGGCAACTTAGTCAGTGATCGCCGTAGAGGGGTACTTCACAAAAATGTGGAGAAAATTATGTTTATAAAAATGAACTACATCTTCCACGAGGAAGGCCTTCACCATCCAAGACATCCAAGCACTGACTGTTCTCTAATGGCGGATTCAAGCAGCGATGAATTGATAGTCTGTGATGATGACGTACACACTGATGAGGGCGAGGATGAAGCTGAAGATGATGACGATAAAATCTTTTTAAAACTTTCTATGTAAGTGTAGGGTGCAATCTACCCCCAAAGAGGAAAGGGACTTGTGGCATTTCCATATCACGTACCATCTTGAAAGGCTGCTGTTTGGGCAATTTCTCCTTAAGGGTAGGGTGTCATAGACAGAGTGACGCCAAACTGCCTTTGTCCATTTCTCTTAATATTGTACAGTCTATAACGGCTGAATTTTTTGGTATTTTATACAAGTGGAGTGGGGCCTAGAGAGACAGAAACCAAACTGGCTTTCTCCATGTCAATTAATATTGTACAGTCTATAACGGCTGAATTTTTTTGTATTTTATACAAGTGGAGGGGAGCCTAGAGAGACAGAAACCAAACTGGCTTTCTCCATTTAAATTATTATTGTATAGTCTATAACGGCTGAATTTTTTGGTTTTTTAAACAAGTGGAGGGGGGCCTATAGAGACAGAAAGCAAACTGCATTTTCCCATTTCTTTACATATTTAACTATAAGTGTAGGGTATAATATACATCCAAAGACGATGGCTGCATTGCCAATATGCATAGATGGAGAGCAAGACAATCTGTTTTGTGTGTAGAATAAATGAAGGCCTACCAATGAAGAATTAAACTGTTTTTTGGATGATTTATTACCTCTACAATTAGATTACTTTTCTCTAAAACAGTTGGAGCACTAAATTGGGTTATTTTAGGCCCAAAAACGTTGATTTTCCAACAAAATAGCAAAACAAAACCAAACAAAACCAAAACCAAAACACGCAATGGCGGTTTTGCAAAACCAAAACCAAATCCAAAACACGACGGTAATCCAGATCCAAAACCGAATCCATAACCAAAACACAGGGGTCAGTGACCATCTCTAATTCGAACACACATTTAAACTGGGGGTATTCTGATTCTGTTAGCTGCAAGAAATCACTCTCTTGCTTTGATTAAACTGAGTTAGGAAAAATTTCCCAAACTGCATTTGCCTTTATGTGATTAGGTGCGCAATTTCTGGTTTAGGTGCAGCTCTGTTAATTGCCATTTTCCTTTTTTTTACTGACCTAATATTTCTACTTATGAACTCTCTGCTGGAGGTCAGGAAGCATATCTATAAATCTACCTTTTGACTAGGTTTATAAAATTAAAAATCTACTAAAATTAGTGCATTTTCCAGTCCTGTTTATGCTGCATACAGGGGCAGATTGGGAACCTAAAGTGGCCCTTGTAAATATTATTGAAGTGGCCTCACGTGGCAGGACCAATAACACTAATAATACTATAGGTGGGGTAAACACAAAAGTAGGTGGGATTTAGAACTACTGAAATTTGGTTGTAGTAACATTTAGTAAAAACTAGATGTGATAATACACAGTTCGCCATCTCTAAAGCAATGCAGGCAAAAAGCTGACAGTCCTGTTTTAAAAAATGACATTAATTCTTTTGCATGATCTGCGACTGGTTTATGCCTCTGTGCTTAAACTTGTTTAGTTGCCTACTAACACATCCTTCCAAAATTCCTTTCATAGAAACATATCTGACTTTGTTTAATAAGTTTGACTATTACGAAACTTGTTGGCACAATAGTATTTGATCAATCGTGCCAGAGCAGCATATGAGCACTTCATCGCACTGTTACATCTTTCCCTGACATCATGAGATGCAAACTAACAGTCAAATACCTCTCTCTATATAATATATAAATATGTGTACTGTATGTTTCAAAAAATGCATTAAAAATTCTTCTTATAATAAATAGCTATCCAGTGCGATCACCACAAAGGTGAAATGCTTCAAGCATCTGCAAGAAAACACTTCTTTTGTAACAATTGTGTATTAGCCCTAAATGTGCCCAGTGATTGGGGGTGCTTTCAATTAATTACAGTACTAGGAGGGTTGCCAAACAATGGCATAAATGAAAGGGTGAGTTGTTCCAATGGTTTGCTGGTGATATAGCAAGTGAAAAGGAGGCAGGAATAATAATGGTGTGAGTGTAATGGGGGGTGGCCATATGTTCAACAACGTGATCTGTGAATGGGTCCAGTGCAAGGTAGAAGGCAGGCAATGGAATCAATGCAACAACCACTAAAGTATCACCAGAGCTGGAATAAGGATTTAGGGGCACTGGGGCACTTAAGACAGGAGAATTATAATTTTAGACAAATACACAGGCAATACTATGTGCACTACTGTTAGGTGCACTCAGCTCTGCCTTCACAAGCAGTAGACTGTGAAGCAGGACATACCTCCCAAATCTACTTGTGGTCAGACCATATCCTGACTAAGCGAGACAGTCACCCAAATTCGGCATTGCCCCCACCAGATTCAGGGCAGTTGGCAGACTGCCCTGCTCTCTCCTACCTGTTCTTATAACTTTCACCACCTGTGGCTGCTGGATTCTTTAGCTAAGTTGCTGTTTGTCTGGATCCTGAAATGCTGGAGGCCCTATTTGGAAAAAATAATAAGTACAAGAAATATAGAAAACGCCAACCAGCCCCGGCATTAATTCAATAGCACCCACATTTAATAATTAGGCCTTCCTCCAACCCCAACATTAAAATAAAAGTACTCACATTTGATAAATAGACGTATTTCCCTCAAACATGCCCTTACATAAAATTAATAGCATACACATTTAATAAAAAGACCTATTTCCCTTCAACCAACCCCAGAATAAAAATGAATAGCATTAAGTCAAAGGTCCCGTCACCCAATCCTAATTTAATAGGCCCCACTATTAAATTAAATTGCCCCACCATAACCCCATAAATAAAATAGCAACCATTAAAAAATTAGCACTCGCCTAAACCTCATCATTAAATTAATAGCCTACATCCTACCATTGCACTATTAAGACAGTCCCTCCTCCCTTCCCTCATATCACACATTATATTAAGAAACCCCCATTCCCTCACACATTATAGCAACATACCCCTTTCTTCCCTCGCACATTATAGCAACATATCCCCCTCCTTCCTTCACACATTATAGCAGCATACCCACCTCCTTTACTTCACACATTGTAGCAGCTCCCCCACTTTCCGTCACACAGTATAGCAGCCCCCCTTTCAGTCACTCACAGTATAGCAGACTCCCCCTTTCAGTCACTCACAGTATAGCAGACTCCCCCTTTCAGTCGCACACACATTATAGCATAATTTCCGGGAGACGCACATATTTCTGGGAGCCCTCCCAGACTCCCAGGAAAGCAGAGCTACCTCCTGGTTCCCAGCAATTTCAATTGTAAATTGGCGGTGTGGGGCTTAGTGATGCATTTCACTCATAATCGTTGGCCCCTGCTTTAATAGGCCAGGAAATGTGTTGGTAGTTTGAGGAAAGGGGACCAAATGACGAAATTTTCTGAGCCCCCCCTCCATTCGCCCACCTACCCCTGATCTCCCAAAGCAAAAATTGCTAAAGTAGGCAAGTATGTAGAATAGCAGGCTCCCAATTTCAGTCACACACACAATATAGCAGGTCCCCCTTTCTCTCTCTCACACACACTCACACAGTATACCAGGTCCCCCCTCTTTCTCTCTCACACATACACATTATAGCAGGTACCCCCCCTTCTCTCAATCACACATGCAGAGTAAAGCAGGCCCCCCTTCTCTCTGACACACACACACACACACACACACAGTATAGCAGCCCCCCTTCTCTCTGACACACACACACACACACACACAGTATAGCAGCCCCCCTTCTCTCTCTCTCTCACACACAGTATAGCAGCACCTCCCCTTTTCTCACACCTGGTTACTGCAACTGCTGGAGACGGCACCTGTCACCTCCCATGTGACATCTAGCACTATGAGGATTGGAGGAGGGAGGGAGAAACGAATCTATAGATCTGCGGCTGCAATAGGGAGGTGGCAGTTCCCGGAGGAGGGGACAGCCACCAAGCTCCACAATGATACCCCTCCCCCTACCGGCACCCGATCCAAGGGAAGGCCTGCACTCGGCAACCACTCCTGCCCCCTAATAGGGCTCTGCATACATTTTTTTTTCTAAACCACCACCTCAAAAAACACCCCCCTTTCTTTGTCAGTCATCAATCATATTCCAACTACAGTCTAACAAAAATGGATCTATATATTTAGTACACTCAAACCAAAGAGAACACTATAGACTAAGGACCTGATTCATTAAGAAAAGTAAGGCACAAGAAAGGAGTAAATGTTTTAACAGTATATTACACACAGAAATAGGGAACAGCAGATCTGTTACTAGGTCATCCAGTAGTAATTTGCTGGATTACTACACAGTGCCTTATTTACTGCGCACAGGAGAAAGCAAACCACACTAGATAAAATGCACTCTCTCTCTGTTCTATGCACCTATAATATGATCTTTACTAACAAAAGATTTATTAACAACAACTGCTGCCATGTGTGCTATTTAGCTCACTATCATCATGTTGCTAACGTTGGTTTGTTAAATTTGTTAATCTCCCTCCTTTCACAGCTCCTGTAGCATACTTAGGGCCTGATTCATTAATAAAAGTAAAGGTAAAAAAAAGAAGTATCTTTGCACCTTGGCAAACCATGTTGCATTGGAGGGAGAGGTATATTTAAAATGTGGGGAAAGATTTATAGTTTGGGCAGGGCATGTCCTAGATAAAATTTCAGTTTAAATAAATAAAAAGTTATCAAGTATTTGTGTGCTACATTAATAAACAACTTGGAATACTACCCTTTTATTTACCTCTTACTATACAAGTTTATCACCTTTTATATATATATATTCCAGCAGCTTTAAAAGGGCACTAACATGTGGTTCAGAGTGCCATCATCATTATTTTTCAAAACAATATACTACCTAGACAAAAATAATATCTAAATACTGTTAAAAACATATAATAGTTTGTAGCATTGCCTCTAATGGGGGGGCAGTTTGGGGGGTCAGAGCAGGAGCAGAGTTGTTGGAAGGAGAGAGTAAAGGAGGTAAGTTGAGTATTATGAAAGAGTATTTGTTGACTTTGTGATGAGCCAAACTGAGAGTGCATGCCAAAAAAAAAGGATAACCCATTCCAATGCAGAGACATTGCATACTGTTACGTATATTTACCCCTCCGCGTTACCCCACCGCTCCGTCGGACCCAGAAGCTGCACTTCCGGGTTCGACGGTCACATGACCGCTAAACCTAGGCGGGAAATTCAAACAGGGCTCACTATAAAGATATCGCTCTGACACGTGGTGAGTGTCAGAGCAACTTACCTGCTCCCTGTTCCTTCCAGTGCATTTGACCTTCTGTGTACCGACTCGGCTTGCAGACCTTTCTGGATCTCCTTTATCTGTGTATTGACCCAGCTTGCTGACTATTTTGATTGCATGTGCCCCTGACCCGGATTGTCTGACGCCTCTTCTACCTCCTCGCTGTATCCTCCCTCTGCACCTGCCGCTATACTACTTCTTGAGGCAAGCCTGAGGACCGCGATCTGCTTCTCCGGGCAGCTAAGCCCATCCCGCCTTGCGGCGGTTCTTGGTGAACACCAGGGAGTTCGTTAGACTCCGCACCTCAGGTAAGCCAGCGCTAATCAAGAATAGTCCAGGATCCACTTAATCCGTTACAGTTTGCTCTGACCATGGATCCAGCGGCTAAAGATCTACTGGAGCATTTAGTGGGAAGAATGGACAAACAAGAGGCTAATCAAAAGCAACTTCTGAAATTCCTTCAGAGTTTATCTACCCGGTTGGACATTTTTCAGAACACCTTGGTGGCTACCGGACCTCCTACATCAGTGGCTGCGGCTCCGAACCTCCCTTCTGCAGCAGCAGCTTCTTCCTCTCAATTGCGGATACCTAATCCGCCTAAATTCAATGGAGACCCCTGAACCAATGGTCCTTTCATTTTGAGCTGCTACCCGGGAATTTTCCTTCTGAGAAGGCTAAGGTAGCCTATATGATATCACTGCTGTCTAGTCACGCTTTAGCATGGGCGTCCCCGTTATGGGAGAGAAATGATCCCATCCTGCATAATACCTCCACCTTTTTGTCCAGCTTCAAGAAGATTTTTGATGAACCAGGAAGGGTCTCCAACGCAGCTACCGGTTTATTGCATCTTCGTCAAGGCAACCAGTCTGTGGGTCAGTATGCGGTTCACTTCAGAACTATGGCCTCTGAACTTTGCTGGAATGACAAGGCTCTTGTGGCCACATTCTGGCAGGGTCTTTCAGATCGGATTAAAGACGAGCTGGTATCACAGTAACTCCCTAAATCTCTGGACGATCTCATCTCTCTCTGCGTTAAGATTGATTTGCGTTTCAATGATCGTAATTCCAACAGGGAACAATCTCGACATAGTATGATCCGTTTAACCCCTAACTTCCAGACACCTGTTCTTCCTCCCGAGGAACCGATGCAATTGGGGAGGACCCGCCTGTCGGCCGAAGAGAGGGAGAGGAGATTCCGAAACAAGTTATGTTTATATTGTGGAGAGGGTGGCCATCTTCTGAATTCTTGTCCCAAACGTCCGGGAAATGACAGGGCCTAACGTGTTCGGGAACTGTGTCGTTGGGCCTCCCTACTCAGTCTCCCTCAGTTCCTTATAGTAATGATTGTGTCACCATTTCCATTTCTTTACAGATGATATAACTTTTCTCAGTCCGCACTCCTTGACTCCGGAGCTGCTGGGAATTTCATTTCTGCTGCCTTGGTAAAACAATTTTCCATTCCCACACAAGCTTTAGAACAACCTATCTCCCTTTTAGCCATCAATGGGGGAAGATTTTCTGAAGGATCCATCTTTGTACATACAACCCCTCTTCTTCTTAAGATTTGGAGCACTCCATCAGGAAAGTATCTCCTTCTTCTTAATCCACAAATCTACGAATCCAGTTATCCTTGGACTTCCACTGCTTCATCTCCATTCCCCTAACCTGGACTGGCAGTCCGGCCATATCTTATCTTGGGGACAACATTGTTTTACTCATTTCTTTTTAAAGGTGGTTCCCAAGGAGGATCCCAAATACCACAAGAGGTTACCCTTGGCACTACTTCCTGAACCCTACTAAATCTTTGCCAATGTCTTTTGTGAACAGGAGGCCACAAGATTCCCTCCACATAGAATTTGGGACTGTAGCATGTCACACTTTTACACAGAGAATATCACTGACTGGTATTAGCGCTACTAACCTGAGAGGCGCGGAGTCAAACACACCACCAGTGTTCACCAGGGACCCCCGCAAGGAGGTTTGGGCTTTGCAGCGTGTGATGTGCAGGTCGCGGTTCTCCCAGGAAGTCACCAGTGCAGCGAATAGAGGGTAGTCAGACAGGCCGAGTCGAAACCAAGGAAGCGAGGTACCACGGAGAGTAGGCAAGAGTAGTCAGGGACAGTCCAAAAGGTCAATACCAGTGCGGGCAGCGAAGTACAAAGTAAATCCAGGAAGAGAGGTCAAACAAGCCAAGGAGTCTATACACAGGAGGTCAGGAACAGGAATGCAACTAAATGCTGGAGCAGGGTAGAACCAATACTCTGGCACTAGACCTGTGTCAGAGTCTGCCTTATATACCCTAATGTGCCTCCTGATTGGGTTAGGGAGATTTAGGCGGTTTAGACATGCTGGCTGCAGACAGGTGAGTAGAGATAGAGTTCTGCTGCTAGGCAACAGGACGTGGATTACGGAGAGAAGGTGTCCGTCTACGGCTCCTGTGGAGAGCGCAGAGACGGCACCTGACAGTATCCTCTCCTTCTTTCTTTCGGGTGGTGCAGGAATCCCGCAGAAATCTTGCCAACAGACGTGGATTGTGAATATCCTCTTCATAGACCCAAGATCTCTCCTCTGGGCCGTAGCCCTTCCAATTGATGAGAAATTGGCGTCTTTCTCTAGAGATACGAGATTCCAGAATGCGTTCTACCAGAAATTCTTCACCACGAATGGTCTTGACAGGAGGAGGTGGAGAGGTTTTGCTGGAGAATTCATTGAGAATGAGTGGTTTAAGCAGAGATATATGGAAGGTATTATAAATCCGAAGAGAAGCTGGTATATGAAGTCTGTAGGTGACAGGGTTGATCACATGAGAGATAGAAAAGGGTCCAATATAGCGTGGAGCTAATTTCATAGTGGGGACCTTGAGTCTAAGGTTGCGGGTAGCTAACCAGACTTTGTCTCCTACCCGAAGTACGGGAAGATTCCTTCTATCACGATCTGAAAAGTGTTTGTAACGGTCAGAAGCTTGTAATAATCTGGAACGTACTTGGGACCAAATTTGAGAAAAATTGTGTACCATATTCTGCGCAGCAGGTACAGAGGAATCAGAAAGGTCAGAGAAGGTGGGGAGAATAGGATGTCTCCCGTAGATGGTAAAGAAGGGAGAGTTACCCGTGGACTCGTGTTGGTGGTTATTATGGGTAAACTCTGCCCAGGGTAAAAGTTCACTCCAGGACGACTGTTGATCCAAACAGTAGCACCTCAGAAATGCCTCCAGGTCCTGATTGGTCCGTTCAGTCTGCCCATTAGTTTGCGGGTGGTACCCGGAGGAGAATTTTAGGCTGATCCCAAGCTGTTTGCAAAAGGATCTCCAGAATTGGGAGACAAATTGGACTCCACGATCAGAAATGATGTCCCTCGGGCAGTCGTGAAGGCGAAAAATCTCTCGGATGAACAGGAGAGCCAGCTGGGAGGCAGAAGGTAATCCCTTGAGGGGAATGAAGTGGGCTAATTTCGAAAAGCGGTCCACCACCACCCAGATGGTGTTAAAGCCATGACTGGCAGGAATGTCTGTAATGAAATCCATGCGGATACTGAGCCATGGAAGGTCAGGAATGGGAAGAGGATGGAGGAGACCGGCAGGGGGTCTCCTAGAAATCTTAAGTCGGGCGCAGACCTCACAAGAACGGATGTATTTCTGGACGCCCGAGGACAAAGAGGGCCACCAGTATAAACGAGATAGAAGGGCAACAGTCTTCTTAACCCCGGGATGACCAGCGAACTTGGCGTTATGAGCCTATCTCAGGAGTTTGGTGGGCAGATGTTCCTGTACAAACGAGCGACCAGAAGGAGGAGTCTTGAAAGACGAATTGGTCAAGGCTAAAATCGTGGAGGAGTTGAGGATAGGTTTGGCTACCATGGGTAACGAGGCATCAGAGGAGTCAAATGCTCTGGACAGTGCGTCAGCACGCAGATTCTCGGTGCCAGGCGAGGATTCAAGCATTGAGCAGACTGCAAGTAGGTAAGATTCTTATGATCAGTAAACACTATGATGGGAAATCGTGCCCCTTTCAACAGTTAGCGCCATTCCTCTAATGCGGTCTTGATGGCGAGGAGCTCTTTATCGCCAATCCCGCAGTTAGCCTCACTGGCCGAAAACTTTTTGTAGCGGAAACCACAAGGAACGGGAAGACCTCCAGCATTCTTCTGAGACAAAACCGCTCCAATCCCAACAGAGGATGCGTCGACCTCCAAGAAGAATGGTTTACTTTGGTCGGGTTGAGATAGGACCGGAGCAAGCATAAAGGCCTCCTTAATAGCCAGGAATGCTTGAACTGCCTCTGGAGGCCAGGATTTAGATTGGCCACCCTTCCGAGTAAGCAGAGTAATGGGAGAGATTAGTGTGGAAAATCCCTTGATGAATCGGAGATAGTAATTTGTAAAGCCAAAAAAACGCTGGGTAGCTTTGAGGCCAATTACGAATAGCATCTAATTTGCTGGGATCCGTCTGAAGGCCAGAACCCGAAACAATATACCCCAGCAAGGGTACTTAAGAGCAATTGAAGAGGCATTTCTCTAATTTGCAGTATAGCTGGTTGGAACGTAAACGAGAAAGTACTTCTTTGACATGCAGAATATGAGTAGACAAATCTTGTGAAAAAATTAGGATGTCATCCAAATAGATCACCACCGACTGATAGAATGATCCCTGAATATTTTGTTAATAAAGTCCTGAAAGACAGCTGGGGCGTTACAGAGCCCAAAAGGCATCACCAGGTATTCATATTGGCCGTCTCTGGTATTGAACGCGGTTTTCCATTCGTCTCCTTTACGAATTCTAATCAGATTGTAGGCACATCTGAGGTCCAATTTGGTAAAAATTTGTGCCCCTCGGATACGATCGAAGAGTTCCGAAATTAGGGGAAGAGGGTAGCGATTTTTAATCGTGATGGTGTTAAGTCTCCTGTAATCAATGCACGGTCTGAGAGCGCCATCCTTCTTCTTAACAAAAAAGAAGCCTGCCCCTGCTGGAGAAGATGACTTCCTAATGAATCCCCTCTCGAGGTTCTTGGAAACATACTCGGACATGGCTTGAGTCTCGGGTAAGGACAGAGGATATACTCTGCCTCTAGGAATGTCTTTTCCAGGGATGAGGTCGATAGGGCAATCCCAAGGCCGATGCGGAGGAAGGATTTCAGAAGCGGTTTTAGAGAAGACGTCAGAAAAACCAGAATAAGCTTCAGGAAGACCCACCAGGGAAGATGTACAGAGGCAGGCCAACTTGGATTTCGAGGGAGAAACAGATCTCAGGCATCTCTTGTTACAGGAGGAACTCCAGCGGATGACTTGTGCTCGTTGCCAATCAAATTGTGGAGAATGAAGTTTAAGCCAGGGTAACCCCAGGATGATAGGGTTAATGGATTGCGGTAGAACAAAAAAAACTTATGAGCTCGGAATGAAGCGCTCCTACTTCCATCTGGAGCGGAGGAGTAGAGAGAGAGATTGAGCCATTGGAGACTCTATTCCCATCAACTGCCGTGAGCATCAAATGTTTGGTCAACGGTATTGTATCGAGACAGAGTTCAGTCACTAACTTGGATGAAAAAAAGTTCCCTGCGGACTCCGAGTCCACAAAGGCCCAGGTGGGAAATGGGCCATTGGGGGAAACCAAGGTGACAGGCATCAAAAACTCTGATTCCTTCCGAGAGTAGGTAGAAAGGGACTGAGGTCCTAGGTTGACCTCCCTATTATCACCTAGGAGGTGGCATTTTCCCGGCCTCTTGGGACAAACGGAGAGGAGATGACCTGGTTCACCACAATATAAACAGAGGCGGTTCCTCATTCGTCTTTCACGTTCCTCTGGAGAGAGACGGGAACGACCGATCTGCATGGACTCCTCCAAGGGTCGGAGAGTACGATACCGTTCGAGAGCCCGATCCCTGTGGCTAATGTCCACTTTGATACAGAGGGATATGAGGTCGTCCAGGTTGGGAGGGAGGTCACGAGAGGCTAAATTGTCCTTTATGCGATCATTAAGGCCTTGCCAGAAGGTAGCGATGAGAGCCTCATTGTTCCATCGGAGTTCGGCTGCTAGAGTCCTAAATTGTACCGCATAATGTCCAGCCGTAAGGGAGCCTTGGCGTAACCCTAGGAGACCAGAGGCAGCGGAAGAAACTCTTCCGAGTTCGTCAAATACTTTTCGGAACCTGTCGATGAAGACCACCAAATTTCGTAGCACAGGATTATCCCGTTCCCAAAGAGGAGAAGCCCAGGCTAATGCCTGCCCGGAGAGGATGGAGATCAAATAAGCCACTTTAGCTCTTTCCATGGAGAAATTTTCGGGAGTCAATTCAAATTGAATAGAGCGCTGGATAAGGAAACCACAACACTTCAGTGGATCGCCATCATATTTCTCAGGAGGAGGGATGTGGAGGCCTGTGGCAGCTGAGGTGCTAGAAGAGATGATAGGAGCTGAGGCAGTGGAGGATGAAGTGGTCGTGGAAAGAGTAGGTAGCGAGCCTTGAAGAGAGTCCAGACGGGAGACCACTCCCTGAATATATCGCAGCGATTGTGCCTGATTGGTTTCTTTCTGTTCCACTCTTTGACCCAGGTGCAGTAATAAATCGCGGGCCGAAGGTTCGTCCGGTCCACTCATGGCCAGAGTATTCTGTCACACTTTTACACAGAGAATATCACTGACTGGTATTAGCGCTACTAACCTGAGAGACGCGGAGTCTAACACACCACCGGTGTTCACCAGGGACCCCCGCAAGGAGGTTTGGGCAGTGCTGCGTGCGATGTGCAGGTCGCGGTTCTCCCAGGAAGTCACCAGTGCAGCGAATAGAGGGTAGTCAGACAGGCCGAGTCTAAACCAAGGAAGCGAGGTACCACGGAGAGTAGGCAAGAGTAGTCAGGGACAGTCCAAAGGTAGATCCGGAAGAGAGGTCAAACAAGCCAAGGAGTCTATACACAGGAGGTCAGGAACAGGAATGCAACTAAATGCTGGAGCAGAGTAGAACCAATACTCTGGCACTAGACCTGTGTCAGAGGCTGCTTTATATACCCTAATGTGCCTCTTGATTGGGTTAGGGAGATTTAGGCGGTTTAGACATGCTGGTTGCAGACAGGTGAGTAGAGATAGAGTTCTGCTGCTAGGCAACAGGACGTGGATTACGGAGAGAAGGTGTCCGTCTACGGCACCTGTGGAGAGCGCGGAGACGGCACCTGACATAGCATAGACCTCATTCCTGGCAAACCAGTGCCCCAAGGCCGAGTGTATCCACTTTCTGTTCCCGAATCCAAGGCCATGGAGGACTATGTCCAAGGTAATCTGGGAAAAGGCTTCATCCGAAAATCCTCTTCTCCTGCTGGGGCAAGCTTTTTCTTTGTAAAAAAGAAAGATGGGGGTCTCCGCCCTTGTAATGACTATCAAGGTCTAAATGCCATCACCGTAAAGAATCGGTACCAATTACCACTAATCTCGGAATTATTTGACCGTATAAAGGGGGCTACCATCTTTTCTAAACTGGACCTCAGAGCAGCCTTTAACCTAGTGCGCATTAAATAAGGGGAAGACAGCCTTTAACACCCGGGACGGTCACTTTGAATACTTTGTCATGCCCTTTGGGTTGTGCAATGCCCCGGCTGTTTTTCAAGGTTTCATGAATGAACTCTTTCAAGACCTGTTTTACCAATTTGTGGTTATCTACTTAGATGATATCCCCATCTTCTCCCAAGACTTAGTATCACATCGTAAACATGTCTTGGAGGTTCTGACTCATATTAGAAAGAATCATCTATATTGTAAATTAGAAAAATGTACCTTTGAACAGAGACAAGTTCCTTTCTTAGGTTATATAATTTCTGGCACTGGATTGCAAATGGATCCCACCAAGTTGAAGGCCATACTAGATTGGCCTTAACCCTCTGGCCTTAAAGCTACACAACGGTTCTTAGGATTCTCCAATTATTACCGCCAGTTAATTAAAGGATACTTTACTCTGGTGGCACCCATCACCGCCTTGACTCATAAGTCTGCGAATGCCAAAGTATGGTCTGTGGAGGTCACCCAAGCCAATGCTACCTTAAAATCTGTCTTTTCCTCAGCACCTATCCTCCAACAACCTGACTATTCTCGCCCGTTCATTCTAGAGGTGGACGCATCCTCCGTAGGTACAGGAGCGGTGCTCTCTCAACGAGATTCTACTGGCAAACTACGTCCATGTGGATTCTTTTCCCGACGCCTTCTACCTGCTGAAAGGAACTACGGTATCAGTGACAAATTGGCTCTTTTTGAATGGAGCCATCTCCTAGAAGGAGCCCAGTTTCCCATCACCATCTACACTGATCACAAAAACTTGCTATATTTACGTACTGCTAGCTGCCTAAATCCTCGGCAAGCAAGATGGTCCTTATTCTTCTCCCGATTTGACTTCAACATCTTCTTCCATTCTGGATCTAAAAATATCAAGGCAGATACTCTATCTTACTCATTTGATCCTGCTGACTCGGAACCCTTGGAGGAGAATAAATTTATTCTGGACCCTAGTTGAATGTTGGCAGCAACACACATCAAGAAAAGCTGTCCTCCGGACAAGAGCTTAATTTCTGCACCTCTTCACATCAAACTCCTACGACGGGCTCATCGTTTCCTCTTCTCAGGTCATGCTGGCATTCGCAAGACTTGGGCCTTGTTATCTCGCAACTACTAGTGACCTTCCCTACAGGAGGATGTAAGGAGGTTTGTGTCTTCTTGTTCCATATGTGCCCAACACAAAACCCCTAGAAGGAGGCCTTATGGTCATTTTCTTCCATTACCAGTTCCCGAATACCCGTGGTCACAAATCTCCATGGATTTCATTACGACCTACCTCCCTCCAAGTCTTGTACTGTGGTCCTAGTGGTCACGGACCGCTTTTCCAAAACTGCCCACTTCATTCCACTGAGAGGCCTTCCATCTTCCTCCTCGTTAGCTGATATTTTCATTAAAGAGATATTCTGCATTCATGGATGTCCTCATCACATTGTCTCCTATAGAGGATCTCAGTTTATATCCAAGTTTTGGAGATCCTTTTGTCACAAGTCTGGAATGAAGCTCGATTTTTCCTCCGCATATCACCCCCAGTCTAACGGCCTCACAGAGAAAACCAACCAGGAATTGGAAAAATTCTTAAGAATATTTGTTTCTGCCAATCAAGACAACTGGGTGGATCTCCTTCCATGGGCTGAGTTTGCCCATAATAACAATTTCCACGAGGCTCTCTCTAATTGTTCTTTTTTTGTTCTCTATGGCTGGCATCCTAGATTACCCACCTTTTCCCAAATTTCTTCTTCTGATGTCCCAGCAGTGGACTTATTATTTCTCAACTTCTCCCACATCTGGGAACAAACCAAATGAAGTCTCAGAAAAGCCATCACTCGCTCTAAAGAAGCCTATGATAAAAGGAGAATAGCCGGCTCTAATTTTACCATCGGTGACAAAGTTGGCTATCTACACAGAACATTTATTTTAAAGTTCCCAGTAAGAAATTTGCTCCCAGGTTCATTGGTCTTTTTGCCATCTCTGAGATCATCAATCCAGTAGCCTTTAGACTAAGATTACCACGTTATCTACGTATTCCAGATGTTTTTCATGTTTCATTGCTTAAACCAGTGGTTACTAACAAGTTTTCCACCCCTCCTAGGGCTCCTCCTGTTATTATTCAGAAACACGGTGAATATGAAGTAAAATAAATCATGGACTCCTGTAAAATCAGAGGTGCTGTACAATTCCTAGTAGACTGGAAATGATATGATCCCGAGGAACACTCCTGAGTAAGAGCGGTTTACCTTCATGCCCCCCGTCTACTCAAACTCTTTCATAAAAATTTTCCCTGTAATCCTGTGTAGGTGTTCGGAGTCCACCTTTAAGGTAGGGGGTACTGTTACGAAGACTTACCCCTCCGTGTTCCCCCGCCGATCCATCGGACCCGGAAGCCGCACTTCCGGGTTCAGTGGTCACATAACCGCTAAACCCAGGGCGGGGAATTCAAACAGGGCTCACTATAAAAATATCGCTCTGACACTTGGTGAGTGTCAGAGCAACTTACCTTTTCCTGGCTTCTGTTCCCTGTTCCTTCCAGTGCCTGTTCCCAGTGTATTTGACTCCTGTGTACCGACCCGCCTTGCAGACCTTCCTGGATCTCCTTTATCTGTGCTCCTGACCCGGATTGTCTGACATTCCTCTCTCTACTCGCATATCTGCCATACCTGTGTACCGACCCGGCTTGCTGACGACTTTGATTGCCTGTTCCCCTGACCTGGATTGTCTGACGCCTCTTCTACCTCCTCGCTATATCCTCCCGCTGCATCTGCCGCTACACTACTTCTTGAGGCGAGCCTGAGGACCGTGATCTGCGTCTCCTGGTAGCTAAGCCCATCCCGCCTTTCAGCGGTTTTTGGGGAATACCGGGGAGTTTGTTATACTCCGCACCTCAGGTAAGCCAGCGCTAATCAATAATAGTCCAGGATCCACTTAATCCGTTACACATACCTCCCAATATTTTGAATCCTAAAAGAGGGACAAAATAAGCTCCGCCCCATGCACAACAAACTCCGCCCACAATTCGGTACATTTCCATAAATCCCCACCCACTTTCATGCTAAGCTCCACTCCTTTTGCGGTCTGCAAATTGGGTTGTCCCGTCTAAATCTGAACATTCGGGAGGTATGCATTGTTATTATTGATGATAACAGAGCCGGCAGCAAGTTTCCTCTGCACGGGTAAGCATAATTCACATTTATAAGAAGTATCTGTACACAGTGTCGGACTGGGGCATGAAAGGTCTAGAGGGGGAATACAATGGTAGAGGCCAATCAGAGGGGGTGTGGTCAACCACTAGAGAGGTGTAACCAAACCACTAGAGGGGTGTGATAAGCCCACGAAGGACAGTTAGCACCATAGTGTAGTTTATAAAGAATGCAGTGTATATATAAAGAGTACACAGTCTTGTCCTGCCCCTTAGATTGGCAGAACAGTCAATAAAAATTGGGATTGTCCCACTAAAATCAGAACTCTGCTCTCTCCTACCTTTCACCACCTGTAACTGAGGTTTCTTTAGTTGTGGCTTGTCTGGATCCTGGAATGTTGGGGGTCCTATTTGGAAAAAAATGGGTATATTTAGAAAATTCAAATGGGTACATTTTAGAAAATAATGGGTACATGAAATATAGAAAACGCCAACCAGTCCCAGCGTTAAATCAATAGCACCCACTATTAATAATTAGGCCTTCCTTCAGCCTCAACATTAAAATAAAAGTATTCCCATTCATTAAATAGATCTATATCCCTCCAATCCCTCCATCCAAACAGCCCCAGCAATAAATTAATAGTATTTATATTACATTTAATATACCTATTTCCCGCAACCATCACTGCCATTAAATAATTCATATTCCCATTTAATAAACAGACCTCATTCTCCCCAAACTCACCCCTACTTTCAATTAATAGCCCCCAAACCATGCCATCTTAAATTAATAGTCCCCCCTATTAAATTAAATTGCCCCACCATCACCCCAAAACAAAGTAGCACCCATTAATTAGCCACCACCTACCTCACACACATTACATTACTACAAGCCCCTATGCCATCACACACACACACATTACATTGCCACAAGCACTCTGTGCCATCACACTTACATCATACTGTGTCCCCTTTTGTGCCCCCGTATGATCACACGGCTCCCTCCATACTGCTTTTCCATCCTTTTTCATCTGACCTCCTTTAATCACACTGTGCCATTCTGCCCCCCCTTCATCACACTCTGCCATGCTGCTTCCCCCCCTTCATCACTCTCTGCCATTCTGCCCCCCCCTTCATCACACTGTGCCATTCTGCCCCCCTTCATCACACTGTGCCATGCTGCTTCCCTCCCTTCATCACCCTCTGCCATTCTGCCCCCCCTTCATCACACTGTGCCATGCTGCTTCCCCCCCTTCATCACACTGTGCCATGCTGCTTCCCTCCCTTCATCACACTGTGCCATTCTGCCCCCCTTCATCACACTGTGCCATGCTGCTTCCCCCCCTTCATCACACTGTGCCACGCTGCTTCCCTTCATCACACTGTGCCATGCTGCCCCCCTTTCATCCCTTTGTGACATGCTGATCCCCCCCTTCATCACTCTGTGGCATGCTGCTACCCACCTTCATCACTCTGTGGAATGCTGACCCCCCTCTTCATCACTCTGTGACATGCTGCTCCACCCCCCCTTCATCATTCTGTGGCATGCTGCCCACCCATCACTCTTTACTTACCTTTCTTTTGGCTTCTTTCAACTGTTTTTTCTGTTCTCCTCTTCTGTCTTCATGCTTACTGGCTCCTCTCACTGAATATTTGGCGGGATCACGACCGACATTCAGTTTGAACAGAGCAGGGAGGAAAGGTGCCAACGCCGCGGTGAGGTAAGTATTTTTCTTTTATCTTTTTTTTTTTAGTACCGCAACCCAGGGCAAATTGTAAGGCAGGACACTGAAACCGGGAAGGTTCCGCTGGAATCGGGACACTTGGGAGGTCTGCATTGTGGGGAGTTATTAGGCCTGAGTCATTAAGGAGAGCAAAGCACAAAAGGAAGTAAGTTTGTTTCTGGATAATCCATGTTACAATGCAAGGAGTCCAAATTAGTTTGTTATTTTGCACATAAGTTAAATATTGGCTGCTTTTTCATGTAGCACACAAATACTTGATAGACTTATTTTTGCACTGAAATTTAAAGTTGATCTAGGACATACCCTACCCCAACTATAAATCTGCCAACACATTTTAAATTTACCTCCCCTCCAATGCAACATGGTTTTGCCAAGGTGCAAAGAAACTCCCTTTTTTTTGCTCTACTTTCCATAATGCATGAGGCCCTTTGTGTTCAGTCAGAGACTGTGCATATTGACTGTATAAGTAAGTTCCAAATGATTTATTCAATTCAGAAAATGACCTTTGTTCACATTATCTGTCTTTATCCACAATTTCACCTGCTTTATTTATACTTTATCTATACCTCATCTGCAGGTGCGAGAAAGTCTGTTTCCCATATTAAACCACTCTACTCTGGGATGGAAAGGGAGACACTTAACTACAGCCTTTTGGTTGTTGGTATCACCTAGAGATGCTCAGGAACAGCTCGCCGAGAATAGAACACACCTGAACTTAGCAGATCCGAGAACCGACTTTTGCGCGCCTTCAGAATTGAAAACGAGGCAAAAATGTCATCACTACCTCATCGGATATCCCGATTTTTGGATTCTATAAGTACCGCGCTCCACGGCGATCCAGCACCATTTCACAGAGGGACACAGAAAGGGTTGCATAGTTCTTGGTAGTCTGTAGAGCAGTTGAGCAGCATCATAGGTAGAATAGAAAGAGGAGGGGGTAGCAGATTTCTTCAAAGTCTCCAGTGACATTCAGGAGAGCGCCATTGCTAATTGTCATTGCTGAAATAGAATTAATAGGTCTGGCAGGCTTGGTGTAAATCTGTAGTCCCATAATGTACACTGTTACATAGGTAACACACAAAGAGGAGAGCTCCATTGCAAATTGTCATTGCTGAAATACAAATAGTAGGGCTGTCAGGCTTGGTGTAAATCTGCAGTCAAATTGTACGGTGTTATATAGGTAGCACACAAAGAGGAGAGTTCCATTGCTCCATTCTAATTATCATTGCTGAAATACAAATACTAGGGCTGGCAAACTTGGTCTTCTGAAGTTGCATTCAAAGTGTACGGTGTTATCAAAATGGATTCACAGCGGTACACAGAAGAGCAGGAGCATCAAGCAGCTGCTGATTTATTTATTTAGAAATACTTGCAACTAAATACATATCTCAACAATCTTACAATAACGAGACCCCTCCCATATCCCAATAAAAGAGTCCATGCTCATAATAAATAAAGTCCATAAAAAAAGTCCATAGGCCTTCATGGCTATTGTAAACTGATTATATGCACCATAATATATCTCTACTTCAATGTTAAAACAAACTTTAACTGTACCAAAACTAAAAACAAGCATAGTGGAACTAAATAGGATGACTAGACATATGCAAGCACTTACTAAAAAAAAGGAACCAATCAAAATCTACTGGGAGGTGAAGAAATAGAAAGCCAACAGATGGAGAGGCCCCAGATTTCCACCACCCACTTAGGGGGTTCCAAGCCACGCCAAAGCCTGGCCCAGCTCGCAGCATCCATCCGTTGCCTCTCCATATCCCTTATCTTCCAAACCTCATGAAGAATATCTCCCACCATCTCTTTGCAAGGGAGGACTTTCTTGCGGATTGTCACTAAACACCGTGCATTCCACGTGTAATACCTAACCAAAAACAGAGTGACCAAATCAAAAAAGCCCTTAACCTCTTGAGAGCCCCGTAAACCCACTCAGGGTAATTAAACCCCAAAAGACTAGGCGTGCTCAAGACATACAAGACCCCATCATAAACCTCTATGTTAAAAGGACACCTCAACAAGAAATGATCCATTGTCTCCTCCTCCCCTGGACACTCCTCCCGTGGGCAGCCACGATAATCGACATTCCTTACCTTGAGGTTTCCTCTAACATAGAGTCTCCCGTGGAAGGAGAGGCAGGCAATGTCCCTGAACTTCAGTGGTATCCTCCGATCAGTGATCAGAGCTATGCCATCTGAGCACACACTGCCCAGGCAGTCTCTCCGTGACAGAGGCTCCCAGAAGTGAGACCGCAAGACTCTCCTCTCCAACTCCCTTCTAGAGGAGCTGTTGACCTCTCCCACCTCCAGTTGCCATTACCTTGTCACCTTCAAGCCCAGTTTCACGTAGGCCAGGAGGTAACCTTGTGGAGCTCTTTACCGCTCCTCCCTCTACCCAGGAATTGAGGAATGGATGCACCCAGGCACGAAAGCCCTCTACCCATTGAGGGGGGAGTCTCCAAGATGAGACTGTGCAGATGCAATTTAAGAAAGGTGAGCATAAAGAAGAGCACTGGGTTTACCATACCCAGGCTCCCCTCCCCCCTTGATCTGTAGGTCACGCTACGCTTAACAAGGTTCAGCCTGTTCCCCCAAAGCATCTGGAAGAACACTGCATTCACCCTGGCCCATAAAGATTCTGGGAAAAGGCATACATAGCTGACATACAAAAAGACTGGAATCAGGTAAGTCTTGATCAAGTCCACCCTTTTCCTAAGAGACAAATGCCATCCTTTCCAACATACCACTTTAGCGGAAGCTGCTCCCAGCCTAATCTCCCAAGTTCGCTTGGCATAATCACCAGGGCCAAATCAGATACCAAGAATTTTGATCTCCTCGCTCGCTTGGGGAAGGCTGTCTGGAAGGTCAAAATGCCGACCCTCCTCCCCATCCAGAAAGCTTCACACTTATCCTGATTGATTCTGGACCCTGAGGCCTCAGAATATGTACAGATATCAACCGTCACGTCTTTCGCTTCATTCACATCAGAAATCACGATCGTGACATCATCTGCTTAAGCCACCACTTTCAACGGCTTATCCAAGCTCAGTTGCACCCCTCTCACTGTGTCGCCTTCCACCCTCCTGATGAAGGGATCGATTGAAAACAAGTACAAGAGGGGGCTCAGGGGACATCCCTGTCTGACTCCCGAAGTCACAGAGAAAGAAGAACCTACCCAACCATTCACAAGCGGGAAGCTTTTGCCTTACCTGTAGATCACTCTAATCCAATTGACCACCTGCTCTGGGAGCCCATACCTGCCAAGTAGACACCAGAGGTAATCATGATTGACCCGATCAAAATCCTTCGACTGGTCCAGTGTCAGCAAATACTTTCCCCACTTCTCAGCACGACACCGCTCAATGGCCTCCCGGACATCAAGGACAGCACTAAAGCTGCTACGACCCTTCACGGTGCAATGCTGAGAAGAAGAAAGTACCAGGTCTGTAATCTGAATCAACCTGTTAAACAGCACTTTTGCCAGAATCTTGCAATCCACCTTAAGAAGGGGGCGATGGGGCGCCAGTTCTCAATCTTGGATTGGTCCGATCCCTTGGACAATACTATAAGGGCAGATGTGCTCATGGAAGGAGGGAGTAAACCCTCGCCCAGGCACTCATTAAACACTTCCATAAGGCGAGGGGCCAAGATGTCGACAAAGGTCTTATAAAACTCGGATGTCAGGCCATCCGGTCCTGGGGACTTCTTCATAGACAGACTATCTATGGCAGCCTTGACCTCGTCTACCGTTTTACCGGGGTGTCAAGCGCAGCATGCAAGTTATTCACACCAGGAGATTCCTTCAGAAATTGCTCCATCTTCCCTCTGTCAAGTGATTTCTCAGAGAGGAGGCCAGAGTAGAAAGAGCCAATGATGCCAAGAATGCCCTCCCAAGACTTTTGAAAGACACCCCGCTCATCACACAGCCCTCTCACCTCATTAGCATTGATCAAGTTCCTACAGCTTTGGTAGGGATCTGGCGAGTGGTATTGACCATAATCCCTCTCCAGAATTAAGGAAGCATACCGATCATACTGACACTCCTTCAACCGAGCCTTCACCCGGGAGATCTCCCCACCGTCCCCACCGTCTCCCTCTTCAAAGATCAGGAAAGCAAGTTTCCGCCTCAAAGCTGAGTAGGTATTCATTTTTACCAAGTTTCTGTGACTTACGAGTCGGCGGAAGAAGCTCCGAGTTCGCTTCTTGCAAACCTCCCACCACTCTGACCTACTCCAACCTGCCTCCAAAAGTGATTCCTGTATTTCAAAGAAGTCCCTAAAGGACTGTCTAATCTCATCCTCCTTTAGGAGCTCAGTGCTCAGGTGCCACAGGCCCCTGCCTTTCTGAGGGGTTTCTGAGGCGTTCAAGCTGACACACAGACAAACGTGATCAGAGAACTCCACAGGCCTCAGCACAGGTGCCGAAGTCGCAGAGCCCTCCTTAACAAAAAACCTGTGTATCCTAGACCTACCCCTAATTCTAAAAAAGGTGAAACCAGTGAGGTCTGGGGAATGGCAAACGTGCACATCCACCAGACCTGCCTGTCTAACCATGCTAACTAGAAAAAGGGAATGGATTCTCCCCTGTCTTTGGGCCTAATAATGGTGTTGAAATCACCTCCAAAAACTACCTGCCGGGCTTTAAAAGGTAAGGCTTTATCTCTCTGAAAAGGCACTTCCTGTCCCACTTAGATTGCGGACTGGCATAGATGTTAATTTACCTGAGGTTGCACCCCTTCAGAGTGACATCCAGAATCATACATCTACCTACTTCAAGTTCTATAACCCGCTGAATGGTTACCATGCCGGTAAAAATTACCGCCACCCCACGTACGGCTCGGCCACAAGAGACCAATAGGAGGGACCCCACCTCCACTCACGCTTGGCTTTGTGGAGATCCGACAGTCGACCTACCCTAATCTCTTGCAAAAATAAAAAAATCGACCTCACGCGTGTCGAAAAAATAACTATAGGCCATGTAGCGAGCTCGTTCGGACATTATAGATGCCACATTAATGGTGGTAAATCTAATAGGTTGGGGAGCCATCATTCTAGGTTATAGAAGTAGGCCCATTTAGTTCCACTTTACTTATTTTGGCTGTGTCCCACAGAGGAGACCAGCTCTTTCCTTGACTCCTTTAAAGGAGGCTTTGAAACCTGAGTCCTCCCTCCAACACTCTTTTTGGAGTTGTCAACCATACCTGACCCATCATCACACTGTTCCTTATCAGGGGGGATGGATTTAGTAATGACTACCTCTTCAGCAGGGGCCTTCAGAGGCTTAGGAACAGCAATTGTACCCAAGGAAATGCCAGAATGAGTATTAACCTCTGGAGTCTCTACATGGGTGGGTACTTCGCCTGGCATTATAGTGTTAAGGGTCAAGGGAACTGGAGCAACTCCAAGAACAGGATCCATCCTAGATGTCGAAGGGACCACTGAGTAATCTGGCTGCCTCTTCCCCTTAGCCTTTCCATTGCCTCCTCCTACCACTAACCCAACCCTTACACCAACAGGGAGTTCCTCCACCTGTAACTGAGGGGGTTGCTAGGTAACTTCTTCACCTTCTTCCTCTGACGCTTAGGCCTAAGTTTCAAATCACCTTCTATGTCCATAGCCACTTCTCCCTCTTCCTCCTCTTCACTGGGAATAACCAGAAACCAATTTACAACCACAATGTCCCCTGATTTGCTGGACACTTGCTTTCTCCTTATATTTTTGCCCACTAGGGTCAATTCCTCATTCTCCATCTCCATTTCGGACTCTGAGACGTGATCAGGAGTGGCATGTGCCTTATTCTGAGATCTGCATCGCACAGTCTCCTCCCTCACACACTCCAGAGTACCCTCCATGCTTTGTTGCAAGACTATTGCCTCCTCAACCACAGGGCTCACTTCATAGTGGGAACCACAATTGAAAAAACTTTATTATGCTCCGCCAGTGGGCATCTACCATATGTGTGGCCATCCTCACCACAAAGGTTGCACTTAATTGCAGTACAATCCCTTGCAGTGTGCACTAGCCCCTGACACAGAGAACACTTAAATTCCGTACAATTATTGCTAATGTGACGAAAAGACCCACACCGGTGGCATAAATGAGGCTGCCCAGTGTAGAACCACTGGATCCTATCCCGACCTATGTAGGCTGCAGTTGGAAGATGCAGAGTATGCCCCTCACACTGCCGCAGCCGTACTGTCGTGGACTAGGCCCTATGCCAGACATTGTGTTCTGGATTCGGCACCTTACTTAAGGGTGAAAGTAGGTCTGTGTAATTTTAAATCAAAAGGACAGATCTGCCACTGACAATGACTCGTTACGGACTAATATTGTAATCCTAACCTGCTCTTGTCTAGTAACTGCGTAAGCTCTATATCTTAGCCAGGGACTCTGCCCATATATTCCAGAATGCCTGAAGACCCCCATAGGTGGAAAAGCTAATGTCATACTCAGGGGAGCCTACAGGGTGTATGCAAGCAAACAGATCACTAGCTACAAAGCCCATTGTAAAACTGGTTAAGATAATCAGGCCTAGAGGGAGGGGTGGGGGTCTCTTTACTTATCCATTTTAATTGAACAACATTTCGCAGTTTTGGTGGCACTCCTCCTAACACAGTCTGTGGAGTCATCACCCGCTTCCCTGTTAATACCCCAGCATATGACACAAGGGCTGGCCTACCCACAGCACCTGAAGTCCCAGGTTGAGGCTCTAAAGAAGTAACTGGAGGATCAGGGATCTCCCCACCCCTAGGCATAGCAGCAGCCACAGACATAACAGGAGTCAAATCAGATTCAGCCACACTAATTGCAATATCTTTTACACACTGAGCCCCACTGGGTAATTTTCCAATACCAACAGGCCCAAAGACTGATTGCTCAGACACAGTACCAGCACTAGGTGAACTAGCAAATGCAAGTTTCTCACCCCTTATCTCAGTGTCCAAAGCACTTGGTGCCTCAGTCTCTGAACTCAGTTTATTTACACCTGTGGTAATGCTGGCTGCTGCAGACATTAGTTCTCCAAGAGACTCACTCATTGCAAGATCAATCTGAGACTCCTCCAGCTGCACAACACAGTTAGCTGCTGACACAGACTGTGCCATACTTCCGGTCGCAGCACTCGAACCAAAGCCACCATCTTGGGTTTTGAATTTTACCACTGGACCACCAGGGAGAGGAGTGACACCTGACTGAGGTACAACAGGGCCAACTACAGACCCTTCAGTGCTCTCAGCTGCCGCTGACAAACCACCATCTCGGACTTCAGGTGACTTTTACTTTAGACACTGTAAGGCCCACTACAGACCCTACTGCTATAACGACCACACTCTGCGATGTCACAATTTCTTCCAATGCCCTTATGGATGAATAAAGGGCATTTTCTCCTTCCATATTTTCCATCTCTGCCATATTAGCAGGCAGAGGGACTGATGCAGATTGTGAGGTTGTATTTACAGAGACAGGATCTACAGCTTCACATGCAGGACCCACAGTCAGCTGTATCATACCTTGGGATGGATCAGTAGTAAAAGCATCAGCAGATGTTAATAGCTGAATACTCTCCCTCGGATTGCTAGCATGTTGCTGGTAATATGCCAATCTCTTATGCAACTCCTCCAGGTGAGATTCTTTATACTTTAGGCTATCCGCCAATTCATCAATAGCCCTCTGTATTTCCACTTTGTCACGGATAAGCAACTTATTTTTCTTTAGCTTCTTTTTAGCGATACTCTGTTGCAATCTAGCAACTGAGGTCTCTGACCTTTGCACTTCTTCCTGCAGATTTCCACTTTGTTTCCCCAGGATAGATACTCTCTGGAGTCAGGCACTGACCGGGCATGCTTCAGCCTCCTGACCACCCTGACTGGATGAAACAGGCGCTTCCACCCCAGGATCCAGCCCACCCCTGGACCACCTTCTCCCTCTAATGTGGCAAGTTGAAAACAGGGGGTTACCTTTGCTGCAGGTTTCTTTTCTTCCACAGGCTGCACCGAGCCAGGAGCTTTAACTTCAGCTTTATCCTGATCACGGTCTGTTTTGTCACCCGGAGATGTTGAAGCCGGGGCCTTTCCGGCATTTTCACCAGCAGTAGCACCACTTATACTGGGATGCTGATTATCATGTATTCTGGATGAATCTGGGCCTAGGCCCGGTAGGCAAGGGACTCTCCTGGAGTGCTGCCCCAGGAGGCTCCATCAAGGCTGTGTTAGGCAAAAAAATCTACCCTGCAGGCTTCTGGAAGTCAGAGCTGAAACAAACACCTCCTAATCGTTGTATTGAAAAAGTATTGCAACAAAGTTGTGGCACTTATGTAAAAATTCAAAACATAGGATACTACATTTAGGGGTAGAATGCCCCACACATGAGAGTCCCAATTTAAAATGTCCATAGCAAGAACAACATAAAATATTAAGCGCCCACAACCAAATATACAATCAAAATACAATCAACTATACAATCATAGCATAACTAGTACTATATACACTGCAAGCAAAGAGAAACTGATCCAAGCTTTTAGACATATGCAACCGCACATAAAATAAAGATGTTAAGTCAAAAATCTATGGGGGTGCAGGTCAGAAAAGCCATAGATGAAGAGCCCCCAGACTTTGACCCCCTTACGGAGGTCTCAGACCCCGCCACAGTCTGACCCAGCTTGTATTGTCCATCCGGGACCTCTCCATATCCCTGAGTTTCCACACTCCGTGAAGAATGTCACCCGCCACCACATCGCAAGGGAGGACTTCCCAACTGATTGAGACCTGACACCGTGCATTCCACGTGACGTACCGGACTACTAAGCCGACTAGAAAAAGGGTGGTCAAATCAATATCCCAGCACCTACCCTTGAGCGCTCCATAAACCCACTCAGGGTAACTAAGCCCCGAAAGGCAGGAAATGCCCAAGGCACCAGAAACCCTCTTGTAAACTTCTACATTAAAAGGGACATTTGAGCAAAAAATGGTCCATCGTCTCCACTTCCCCTAGACACTCCTTCCGTGGGCAACCACGATCATCGGCATTTCTGTACTTCAAATTTCCCCTCATGTAGAGTCTCCCATGAAAAGAGAGCCAGGCAATGTCCAAATATTTTGGGGGGACCCTCCGGGAATTAACCAGAGCCAGCCCCATCGAACACACAATACCAGGGCAGTCCTTCAGTGACAGCTGTTCCGAGAAGTGGGAGCACAAAATTCCCCTCTCCAACTCCTTCCTAGAGAAGCCTTTGACTTCTCCCACCTCCAAGCCCCAATGCCTTGTCACCTTCAAGCAAAGAGTCACGTAGGCCAGGAGATATCCATGCTGGACCTGGAAACTTTTTACCACACCTCCCTCTATCCAGACACTGAGGAAGGGATGCACCCAGACTCTAAAACCCTCTACCTATCGAGGAGGGGTCTCTAAAAAGAGACTCCCCAGATGTAACTTGAGGAAGGTGGTTAGAAAGAAGAGCACTGGGTTTACCATCCGCAGGCCTCCCTCCCTCCTCGATTTATAGGTCACAGTTCGCTTAATGAGGTTCAACCGGTTCCCCCATAAGAGCTGGAAACATGCGGCATAGACCTTGGTCCATAAAGACTCCGGCAAGAGGAACACGTAACTAACGTACAGAAAAACTGGAATCAGTAAGGTATCGATTAAGTCTACCCTTTCCCTGAGAGATAGCCTCCACATCTTCCAGTTCTCTACTTTCTGGGTAGCTACAACCAGTCTAGCCTCCCAATTTTGACTGGCATAATCACCAAGGCTGAATTTAATACCTAGGATCTTGATCTCCTGGCTAGCCCGGGGAAAGGTGTATGGAAGGTCAATCTGCTGACCTTCCTCCCCCATCCAGAAAACCTCACTCTTCTCCTGGTTTACCTCTGAGCCACTGGCATCGGAGTACCCACGGATTAGAGTTGCCACCGCCAATGCCTCCGCATGACTCGACAAGATAACAGTGACATCACCGGCAAAGGCCACGACCCGGGCCCAGTCGCACCCCCTTTGCAGTGCTGCCACCTAACCTCCGAATAAAGGGGTCGATGGCGAACACATACAGAAGAGGGCTCAGGGAGCAACCCGGCCTTACACCAGAGTCAACCGTGAAGGATGGACCCACCTAACCATTCACAAGAGGGAAACTCTCGGCCTGCCTGTAGATTGTCTGGAGCCAATTAACCACCCGCAACTGGGAGCCCATACCACAGAAGGAGAGCCCACAGGTACTCATGATTTACCCGATCAAAAGCCTTCGACTGATCCAACGCTGGTAAGTATTTCCCCCACTTCTCAGCATGGCAGCGTTCAATGGCCTCCCGGACCCCAAGGACAGCACTAAATGTGCTGCGGCCCTTCACGGTGCAGTGCTGGGAGGGAGAAAGAATCTGGCTGGAGATCGACATCAGCCTGTTGAAAATTACCTTTGCCAGAATCTTCCTGTCACTATTGAGAAGGGCTATGGGGCGCCAGTTCTCAATACGTGATGGGTCCTTCCCTTTAGATAATAAAATAAGAGCAGACAGCCTCATGAAGGGAGGAAGGATTCCTCTGCCCAGGCTCTCGATCAATACCTCCACAAGATGAGAGGTCAAAAGGCCTTTAAAGGTCTTATAAAACTCGGCGGTCAAGCCGTCCGGTCCTGGTGACTTCTTCATAGATAATTGATCTATGGCCACTTTGACATCATCTGCTGTTATCTCATCACCCAAGGCATCGAACAAACTGTCAGGACTCACAAGTGTCTCCCACAGAAACCGGTCATTCTTCTCTCTGATGAGTGGCTTCTCAGACAAAAGAGAAGAGTAGAAAGACCGTACAACACCGAGAATGCCCTCCTTATCTTTCCTGAGAACACCCCTGGCATCACACAGGCCCCTCACCTCCTTAGCATTGACAGACTTCCTACAATTCTGGTAAGGATCAGGTGAGTGGTATTTCCCATAATCCCTCTCCAGAACCAAGAAAGCAAACCAGTCGTACTGTGACTCCTTCATCCGAACCTTCACCCGGGAGATCTCCCTACCAATCCCCTGCTCAGAGATCAAGAACCCTAATTTCCTTCTCAAGGCCTGGTAGGAATTTTCATTCAAGTTCTTTCTGGCTACGAGGTTGCAGAAGAAGCTCCTAGTCCTCTTCTTACACCCCTCCATCATTCAGACCTGCTCCATCCCGCCTCCAAAAGTGACTCATGTGCTTCTAAGAAGTCACTAAAGGACTGTCTGATCACCTCCTCCTCAAGGAGCCTAGGGTTCAGGCACCAAAGGCCCCTACCTTTCTGAGGAGTTTCTGAGGCGTTCAAGGATAGACACAGGCAAATGTGATCGGAGAACTCCACAGGCCTCAGCACTGGTGCCAAAGTCGTCGAGCCCTCCTTAACAAAAACCCTGTCTATTCTAGATCTACAACTACCTCTAATAAAGGTGAAACCTGTGAAGTCTGGGAAATGGCGAACATGCACATCCACCAGACCTGCCTTCCTAACCATGTTAACTAAAAAATTTGAATCGTAGCCAAGAGTAGTCTTTGCGCCCCCCCCTGTCTTTGGGCCTGATGATGGCGTTGAAATCATCTGCAAAAACCAACTGCCGGGCTGTAAAAAGGTACGGTTTTATCTCCCCGAAAAGGCATTTCCTGTCCCACTTGCATAGATAATAATTAGTCTCAGGTTATGCCCCCTCAGGTTGACATCTAAAATCATACATCTACCTACCTGTAACTCTATAACTCGCTGGAGAGTTATCATGTCGGTGAAAAGGACCACCAACCCACTGTACGGCTTGGCCGCAAGAGACCAGAATGAGGGGCCACATCTCCACTCCTGCTTTGCCTTATGGAGATCCGCAAGCCATCCCACCCTAGTCTTCTGCAAAAATAAAATGTCAACCTCAAGCGTGTTGAAAAAATTGAAGGCCATATAGCACGTTCAGACAAGATGGATGCCACTATTAAAGTAATTATATCGTTTTAAAATAAGTATTGCCCACTCAATTGTATGTATTTTCAAAGCACAAAGTGATTTATTATAGTAGATGTAAATAGTCAACAATTCAATACATTATTATATTATGATAAAGTACAGTACAGCCAATACCAAAAGATAAGTACATACCAATGCAATCGCTTGCGCGCGCTGCTCACCCACGGGACCTGGTGGACAGTAGAATACTGTGTCAGAGTTGACTGAGGGCCAGGGTGTGTGCAGCTATGATTATATACAGTACAGTGTTACACTTGAACAATAGAGATGACGTAGATTGTTTCTATAGGTCCAGACGTTGGGTGGGTCCAGTGTAAACAGATCATAGGTTGATTCAATCTAAGGAATCCAAAGGTGGGGGTCGTCTCTCCAGGGGGTCTGCTCCTTTCATAGCCAGCATCATACAAAGGATTATTCCCTAATATCAATAACTAAAGTATGCAATGTGCGATCTCTTCGCCGACTGCACGGGACAGCTGCTGATGATTAGGGGATCAATATAATATCAGGCATGACACCTTTCCTATAACCTAAACCTTTAATAACACTACAATGTACATATAATCACTATATATATATATATAGATAATAATAAACCAAATACTATCTGCTCCTGAATTACAGTGTAACAGAACCAATATGAAATGATATAAATAACTAAATGTTGTAATGCGAGTGTGTGCGTGCGTATTTTACCGTGCGAACGCACCACGTGTTACGTGGCGTACGGATCGCATTTACATGGCTTAACAATATTAAACCAATATACTTTCGTTCATCCAATTATACGACTTCGACACCACGTTAATAGTGGCAAACTTTATGGGCTGGGAAACTGCCATTCTGAGTTATAGCAAGTAGGACCCAGATCACTTTCTCTTTATTTGCTTACTGGAGTCCTCGTCAGAGGAGGCCCACCTTTTTACACTAGCCCCGGCCGGCACCATATCGGTGTCAAGAAGGTTTACCTCCTCATCTTCAGAGGTCACCTTATCCGGCCCAGGGGAAACAATACCAGAAGGATCGGCAGAGATAGGAGGACTACCAACTTCCACTTCACCCTCCGTGCCTGCCTTAGGCAGAGCCACTAGTTTCTTAACCTTTGGCGGATCAGACGGACCAGGGGGTGGGGGACCAGGGTCTGGAATATCCGGGTGAACCAGGAGGCAATGTGGGCCTGAATAGACGATACCAGGGCAGGAGATGAGGCTTTGGAGGAAACTGAAGGAACCAATGGAGGGAAAGAGGCCTCCGGGGGAGGGGGGGATAAATCTCTAAAGGGGTGTCAGATATTCCCGGGGAGGGAGAGGTTACTGTGGCAGACTCCTCCACAAAGAGAGACTTGCGCAAACTTAATGGTGCCTTCAAGAAATTTTCCCCAATCAGAACCCTAGCTGTCATTTTACCCGCTACCTTCTTTTTTGACTTGTCCTTTGGTTTCTTATACTTGGGTTCTACCCTTAATGGGGATGGGCTTTTGAACTTCCTCCTCCTCCTCATGACCTTAGGCCTAATTTGCAAGCTACCGTTCTCACCCCTCACTATTTCTCCTTCTGACTACCCATCACTTGAGAAAGATAGGAAACGGTTAGATAGGATAAGCTTTTCCCCGTCAGACTTTACAGCCCGACTCCTTCTCCCCTTCTTCCCATGCACTGTAAAGAGGGCTTCTTCCTCCATAACTGTTGGTTTTTCAACTGGCACAGTGGACTGGGCCAACACCGGCTGGGAGGGGAGAAGCGGAGCGGGAGCATACACAGAAGAAAGTGCTGTAGGGGAGGGGGGGGGGGAAGATCCAAAAGTAGGACCTGGGGCCTGGACAGGGCTCACCACAGATGGAACGCTTACCCCTAATTCCATTAATTCTGCAGCCTGAACCAGGTCTATATCAGATATTTCACACACATTGTGGGAGGCGTGAGGACAGCGACTAAAGGGATGGCCCACCTCACCACATAAATTACATTTAATCTTTACACATGACCTAGCCTCATGTCCCTGATCCCCGCAATGGCCACACTTTTGAACGGGACAATTCATGCTGAGGTGGCGGAAGTCACCACAATGATGGCACATCCTCGGCTGGCCCGGGTAAAAGCATTGAATTCGGTTGCGACTAATAAAGGCCGTGCAGCACACCAGCCTCCGTGCATCGCAGATGGACCATGGCAGACCACCCGCCACCCCAGACATGACGGCTCAGATCGATAAATTTCTCCAAGGGGGACAATAAGTCCACGTATCTTTTTAACCAAAAACACAGGTCAGACTTAGGTAGAGATTTACTCCTAACTAATATGGTCACACGCACCCTTTCTTGGCGCTTGACCGGGATTGCTCGGAAATTGGCCAATTGGCTCTGTATCTTTCTGCCTTCCCCACTTAGCCCAAAAATCTTGCAACCCATAGTTAGAACAAAAGCAGACATCAAAATCAGGGGAACTCACAGGATGTATGCATGCAAAAAGATCCTCAGCTTTATAACCAAAACTTGCAAGAAAACTATCCAAAAAGGCAGGTCTAGTAGGGGTCTCACCACTCACACATTTCAATTGAACGACATTCCTCCTCTTAGGGGGCTGCCTTCTCATAGACATTTGAGGGACAGTAGGTGCTGCAACACCAGGCACCACCCCCGATACTGCCTTAGCATAGGAAATGGGACCCCAACTGGTGCAGGAACGGGAGCTTCACACATAGGATTAGGGGTCACTACTGCAGAGGGCACATCAGTGGTCACCAAACAGGGAGCTGTTGCAACAGCAGATTTAACCCCCCGCAAACTCCCACTACTATTTACACTAGAAACTTGCTTTTTTACCCTAATCTCCTGTGGCAGCATATTTGGCATGTTTGCTCTAAGAGGCCCACATAATGGACCATAAACAGTATCTATCACATAACCCTGAACATTATTCATAGCACGTATATTCAGACATTGCTGGACTATACCTGTATTCACTGGCACGGAGGTAGCAGTCACTAGCAGATTTCCCCCGATCACCGGCGCCACAGATCCGCCCCCTCCACTCGCAGGGTTAACATCCGCTGCTGGCATGGATAAGATGGCTTCATTACTATTGGCACAGACAGGCAACGGGGGATCCGACACAGCTGCACTCACCAATGCCTTGCACGCGCTCCTATCAGACACTGAAATAGGCTGCAATACAACACGAGAGCTTGAATAGACCACACACACAGGGTGGGGCCGACACATCACAGCTGCAACCGCATCAGTAATAACAGGCATGGAGCCTGCACTCACAGGAATCGGGCCACAGACAGGGGATCCGGAGCCAACCACAGCAGGCACCATCTCCCTATCTACAATGGCTGCGGCTTCTTGCAGCTCCGTCACTGGCAAGTCACCCTCCATTACTCTTATATTATTATATAAAATGTTATCCATTGGACCTTGAACACCAGAAACAGGAGCATTAATAGGCAAGAGTTCAGATGTCAAGCACTCCTCTTTCTCAGACAATGATTCTTCTGACGGTGAGTGTAACTTTTCAATTAACCCTTGCAGTACTTGTTCTTTGTTAAGAAGGATTTCTTCCAATTCTTTAATTTCTGCTGTGAAGGTTACTCTGTCAGTGCTATAAGCATTGTTCCTTTTCTTTTTTGCAACAATTTGTTTTTTAACCCTTGCAATCCCAGATTCTAGGTCTAGTATTTTCTCCCTAACTGTAGACTCATCTTCCTCACTAGGAGCTGATTCAGAGAGGCACATATTCACAGTATTCACACACCCCTTCTGTGCCGCATCAGTGTTGCCAGCAAGCACTGTCTCCATAGACACTTCACATAATACAGGTTCAACATTAGCTTGCACATCCATACTACCAGCACTACCAGTTATATTTACAGTCACTGAACTTACTACTGTATTACTGGAGGCAGGCTTGCATGGTACAGAGCCTGGGTTAGAAACTTGTGCCTTTTTCACTGCAGCAGTACCTTTAGATGCAGGGTCTGGACTGGATCCCTGAGCCTCCACATTAGCAGTAACTGTACTTGTTTCCATATTCCCAGAGGCAGGCTTGCTTGGCACAGGGCCTGCATTAGGAACTTTTGCCTTTTCCACTGCAGCAGTATTTTTTGTTGCATGGTCTGTGCTAGATTCCTGAGTCTTCACCACCTTAGTGATAGCTGGATTCACCATAGTAACCCCTCTACGTCATCTGGTATGTTAAAGTGCCTAGTGTAAGTCAGGGAAACCAAAATGTAAAAAAACACCTTTCACCTTGGTCAAGAAAAAAGATCTATAATCCAGGCAAAGTTATCTGCGGAAAAAAAAAATTGCCAACATGCCATTCTATACACGCAGTGGCAAGGAAAGAATGAGGCCTTTACCTTTCTCTATGAGTGCTAGTTCTGCAACTGTCACTGAGGCATCTTCTTGTAAGGTTAGTCGTGATCAAGCAAGACCTTGTCATTTGGACTCCAAAAGTGGTGTCCAAATACTTCTACGTATTAAAGTCGAGCTGGAAGAAAACAGTAAGGCATTAAGGGAAAATGTATATTCAGATTCAGAAATGACACAAATCCCTGGGGAGAGTCTATCCACGAGTGCTATGTGTAATCTTGACCATTCTGATAGTGTATCCATAAAGAAGGACTTTTTCAAAATTTCTGCAGATGTGTGCTTGAACAGCCCAAATGTAGTTGGTGATACACAAATTGAGGATGCCATTTTGGAATTGCAATAGGATGAGGGGGATATTTGTGTAGCTGACGAGGGCGCTAATGAGGATGTTGATGAGGATGATGTTGTTTGTGTAAATCCTACACCGGTGGAAGCAGTTCTTGCAGGTGATAAGAAGAAGGCCATTGTCATGCCTGGGCATAAGACCAAAAAACCCACCTCTTAAGTGTGGAATTATTTTTACCCAAATCCTGACAACAGTTGTCTAGCCATTTGTAGAGTTTGTATCTTAACCATCTAGTATAGAGTATGGGATCTTAACGATCTTGGAACCTCATCCATGTTACCCCTTTTGAAGCGAGTTCATGGCAAGTTGTTGGGGAAATCAGAAACTTATGCTCAAAAACATAACAACAAGCAGTCCATCAACAGCTAGGTCCCTTTTCTCACCTACATCCCGACGCCTGCAATTTACCCCCACAATACCGTCCTCCTCAATATCCTCAGTAGCGATCGGAGTTAGTCCTGCACCCAGGTTGGTAAGGCTAGATGACTCCTCCACTATCCTGGATTCCTCAGAGGAATTTTTGAATATTAGTCTCGTGTCTTCTGCTGCTGCTGCTGGGGGTGAAACTTCATCCCAGAAATAGACCAAGAAGAAGACTACTAGTAGTTTACAATAATTGACTGTTACACAATCCTTTGCAAGAGGAAGCAAGTATGAAAGCTGTCACCCAGTCGCAAAGCAAATCACTGACGCCATGGCGACTATGCTAGTATATAATCTGCTTTCAATACCCACTATTAATGCAGCTGGTTTTAGACAGTAACTTGAGGTCTTGTGTCCTTGTTACCAAATTCCATCACAACACTATTTCACTAGAAAAGCTATTCCTCACCTCTACCAGAAGGTTCGTAAAAATTTAGTTATTGGGCTACAAAATGCCATTCTACCCACTGTACACTTAACCACAGATATGTGGACAAGCGGACCTGGACAAACTAAAGATTATATGACTGTGACAGCCCACTGGGTTGGTAATTCACCTTAACCAGCAGGAACAGCAGCAGCATGTACCCAGGTCTGTAACGTTTGTCAGAAGCAGGCTACTCTGTGTATCAGCAGCTTCACTAAGAGGCATACAGCTGACAAACTGTTACAAAAACTAAGGGATGTCATTGCAACATGACTTATCCCGCTTAAAATCTCATCAGGATATGTCATTTCTGATAACGCAACCGAGCGTTACAGCTGGGTGAATTCCATCACATTCCCTGCTTTGCTCACACAATAGACTTGGTGGTGCAGAGCTTTTTAAAAAAATGACAGGGACATTCAGGAGATGCTGTCTGTGGCCCATAAAATATCTGGACATTTCCGACAATCGACAACAGAGTGTAGCAGATTGCAGTAGTTAGAAGAGCAATTTAATTTGCCCTGCCATCAACTGAAGCAAGAGGTGATAACGAGGTGGAATTCCACCCTGTATATGCTTCTTCGGATGGAGGAACAGTGAAAAGCCATCCACGCTTACTCTACAGGCCATGACATTGGGAAAGGAGGGGGGATGCATTTTAGTCAAACACAGTGGAGTATACTTTCCGTGTTGTGCAAGGTGCTGAAATCATTCAAAGTAGTCACCTGTGAAGTGAGTTCTGACACTGCTAGCTTGAGTCAAGTGTTTCCCTTAATTAGACTTTTAGAAAAGCAGCTTGAGAAACTGAAGGAGGGGATTAAACAAAGCAATTACGATAAGTATGTCGGACTTGTAGACCAAGTACTTTATTCGCTTCGCCAAGATCCAAGAGTTATCAAATTCTTGAAATCGGATCACTACATTTTGGCGACTGTGCTTTATTCCTTGGGTTAAGAGCTATGTCTTCTCTTTGTTTCCAACTGACCTAGATCTGAAGAGATGCAAGGAGCTCCTGGTGAGCAAGATGACAGCTCAAGTGTTACGTGACAGGACGGCGTCTCCTCCTTCAGTTTCTCAGTGAACTGCTGCTAGGGAAAAACTTAGCTTTCCCAAGAGACCCAGGGATGATGCAGATGACTCAGCACAACATTTTGACTTCTGGTCTGATCTAAAAGAATTGACCAAAAAACGTGACACCTCTGCCGTAACTCCAGCTGATCCTTCTATTAACATCCAAAGGATGGTGGAGGATTATTTTCACGACAGCTTAGAAACAGACACATCAGACAGTTCCTTTACATACTGGGAGGAAAAAAGGGAATTTGGAGACCCATGTACCAACTTGCTTTGCACTGCCTAAGAAAAGAGTATTTCAGCATAGCCGGGAACCTTGTCAGCGATCAGCGTAGGAGGCTACTTCCTCAAAATGTGGAAAAGATGATGTTCATAAAAATGAACTTCAAGTTCCACGATTAAGGCCTTTCCCACCAATTACATCAAAATACTTAGACTTCTGTAATGGTGGATTCCAGAGGTGCTGAATTTGTTAATGTGTGAGGATGGTGTACAAACTGATGAGGGTGAGGATGAGGCTGAGGATGAGGATGATGACAGCAACATCTTGTCACAATAGAGTTCATTAACAGCACTGTTACTTTAGGTGCCTTACTTAAGCCCATTGTTACCTTGTTTGGTGAGGGCCCAAACAAGCCAAGCACTTCAGCCACAACGAATGGCACTTTTGTTGCTGAAGTGCTTGGTTTGTTAAAGTGTGCATGTCCTTTTTAAGATCCAACATAAGGGTGTGTGGGAGGGACCAAGGACAATTCCGTCTTGCACCTCTTTAACTTTAAAACCTCTGTGTACCAATGTTACCTACATGTGCTATATACTGTTGTGTGCTTAGCAAAAATCTTAGACGCTCATTGATGACGCAGATGGCTCAGCAGAACATTTTGACATTTGGTCGTGTCTACTGTAAAAGAATTGACCTGAATTAGTGACATCTCCGCTGTACCTTCACCTGATCCTGCTATCAACTATCAACATCCAAAGAATGGTGGAGCATTATTTTTAATTTTTTTGAACGGTATAAAGACAACAGTTTTATTAACAAAGAACAACTTTGCTTGCAGAAGTAATGTAAGCATGGATGTCTAAATAGACATGTATATGTATTGTCTTCCACTTTGCTGCTGTTTCATCAAGTGTTTGTAATCTGCTCTTTACTTCAAAGATACCTAACTATATTATAATTTTGTGGGAATTGGGGCTGAATCGAAGCTCAGTGATGAACTTGCTTTTTACTGAGAAATACAATGGCTCTTTTTAGTGCATTGTCTGGCACCCTGGATTGGTCCTTGGGGGGCCAGCGCTCGTTACCATGTATTAGCTGTAGAATTACCCCAGTTATCCAAGAAAGGGGTGGAGAGATCAAATTAAACAAAACTGGTTTCATGATCCAAGGATAATTCCATTTTGCACCACTTTTCTTTTCTGCCACTGCTGTCTGCCAATGTTTCCTGAGATGTGCTAGAAACTGCCATGTGCTTGAGTCATTGCTCTGTCGCTTAGCATCCAGCCAGGTCGCTGCAGTATTTGTCCGAAATTGTATGAAAATAATATTGTGACCTGTGAGGTGGTCAAAATTGACTGCAAATGACTTGAAATTAGTGTTATTGAGGTTAATAATAATGTATTTCAACAAATCCAATATAAAGTTCTTCTACTAACATACAAGGCCATAAAAAAAATTGCACTGACATACATTTCCTCATTTGTCTCAAAATATCTCCCAACTCGACACCTCCGTTCTGCAGAAGATCTGCGTCTCTCTTCCACTCTCATCACATCCTCCCATTCTCGGTTACAGGACTTTTTTCGGGTTGCACCCACTTTGTGGAATTCCCTCCCTCGCACAGTAAGACTTTCCTCTAGTCTTCAAACCTTCAAGCGTTCACTGAAAACCCACCTCTTCAGACCAGGTTATTATATTCCTCAACCACCATCTTAATTTCCCTAGATTACCCTATTACTATCCTCTACACTGCTAATGCAAGACAACAACCCTCTGACCAACATTGCAACTCACACAGCCCACTCAATACTTTTACCTTTGCGTTCTAGCTGGTCCATTGTGCAATATGATGTTGCACATGCCCTTGTGTTTCTAACTCCCATTGTCCTATAGATTGTAAGCTTGTTAGCAGGGTTCTCTTACCTCTCTGTCTGTATGTATTACCCAGTATTGTCTTATCAATGTTTGTTCCCAATTGTAAAGCGCTACAGAATTTGCTGGCGCTATATAAAAATAAATGATGATGATGATGATGATGATGATGATGATGTAAGAACAAAAAAATAATTATGTCATTTTAGCATTTTTTTCTACAAAATTCAGATTCAAAACCAAAATGAGGGCCAAAACCACAACACGAAATTAATTCAGATCCAAAATGAAAACCAAAACCAGATCACGGGGGTCAGTGAACATCTCTAGTTTCACCAGGTAGACATCATGGAGAACTCCACAGCACACATATTCAAACAAGGGTTATACACATACAACTTGGCAAACCTATATTAACATTATTACATTCCTGTGTTTGAGAGCATTCCACCCAAATGAGCAACAATTTTAATTCCATGTTGCATCCTATTACTTTATCCCATATTGCCCTGACATTGTCAATTTCAGTATTGATCCATAGGAAAACAAATTTAACTTGTCCCAGGGTAGTATCTACCTTTTTCTTGTTATTACTTATCTTTATACTTGGCTACTATGGGCCTGATTCATCAAAGCACGCATCTGCAGATTTTGAGGGTATCATATGCAAAATCACTCTGCACATGCCCAGAACTGGCAGATACAGCCATGAATGCAGTTCTCTTTGGTGCAGAAAGTACACGTACGACTTAAGGAGCAAAAGGGGGTGTGAAAGGTGCGGACATCTCTAATGAATGCAAAATGAAGGCGTTTACTTGCACATACATGCAATGTATACTCTAGCGCATGCTGAAATTCACATATCTTCAGAAGGAAAGAGTCCGCCACCTCAAGGTGTAGTTTAAAGTCCTCACAGACAGGTCCGAACAAACACAGCTTGATACCCGCGTCATCTAATGGAAGTTTGTACCATCCTCTAGCATACACCTGCATACACTTATCTCATTAAATACCATTATGTAAGCCCCATGGAGGGAGATTACTATGGTGCCATTTTGATAACACTGCTGTGTATTTGAGAGTTCTTTTGTGTTTGGAATATTTAGAGATAACTCTAACCATCTTGTTCTGAAAAGGTACTGTATGTTTTTATATTTGTCATGGACTGCATACTAATGTGAATGATTTAAATTGTAATTGCAGCAACGCGTGTATTCATAGATTTACACTATAGCAATGTGCCACATTATCAATGCTCTGTTGTTGAATCACCTGCTTGGGTACATTGGCATTGTTTTGTTTTTTTTGACTATATTTATCCAAGACTTGCCTATGTATGCTACTAATATATGCCAATAAAATAGCAGTGGAATCCCAGATCCTCCAAAAACTGGAAATGCAATGTGAATGGATTAAAAAATAGATTTATTAAAACAAATATATATTAAAACATGTAATGATAATCCATATGCCTATACAATAAACCAATATCCATCCTTAGGAGTATGTAATAGGTGCACCTATAATATTGGATCTAATTATATAGTATCTCCAACCGCCATTCCAAGCATGTATGCATAAGACGGAAGAATCCAAATCGGGCGCTACATCAGAGATCCTGGGTAAGCAAGTGCCTCTATACGGACTGTGTTTTTTTCTATGTAAAGAGTATGTGGAGAGAATTTTTCTGACCACAGTTTGAAATAGGCATGAGACATTCTAGCTATGGTGATTTTTATATCTACGGACCGCCTCCTCAGCTTGGCTATCTTTACATCACCGCACACACACTGTGTGATTGTATGGATATCAACTAAATGAGCTCTACATAAGTTACAGGATTATTTCAACATATACCATCACAATTGGAGATACTATATAAATAAATCCAATATTATAGGTGCACCTATTATATACTCCTAAGGATGGATATTGGTTTATTGTATAGGCATATGGATTATCATTACATGTTTTAATATATATTTGTTTTATTAAATCTATTTTTTAATCCATTCACATTGCATTTCCAGTTTTTGGAGGATTTGGGATTCCACTGCTATTTTGTTGTGATATATATCTGTTTTTACGGGGACGCAGACTCCGTGCATTGGTTATTCCACCCTCCTCATAATTTGCTACAAATTATCTTGTTGTTACTTTTAAATTTTTTAATATATGCCAATGTATTAACATACATGCACATTGTCTTTTTGTTTATTTTTAATACATTTTTAAAAAAAGTTTATGTCAATATTTTAGGTTATTTTCTCCCCCCATATATATAATGAGCCTGGCTATGCCACTTGTAGGTGTAAACATGTTTTCACTCTTCAATGTACACGCAGACTGCAAAGGTTGCATGAGGTAATTTATTTATTTGCACCCTTCATCCATCTTTCTCACATATAGCCACTCATGGACATGAAGGAGGTGCTGGAAGAGGAGGACAACAGGCGCCAACTGGCCCACCATCACCAGCCCAATATGTTTTCAGGCCACATGCCATCCTGTTTGGTACATTAATAACGAGAATAAGTTGGGGGTGTACATGGCTGTCCGCCTGCGGCTAAAGTTGAACCGCAGGTGTACTATGTTGGTACAACTCCAGAAGAGGTGGAGCAATATGTGTAGGAGACAGCCCGGGCTCCTAGCAGATTTGAGGACAGAGATTTGTAGACATGAGTTCTCTCTTAATCACATTTAGTTTTATTATACAAAAACTGTTAGCTCTGGAACATTACAATACAATATGCCTAGTAAAAGCCTCCATTTGACTAAGTACAAGGCCTGCTATGTAATAGTGAAGCTTCTGATTCACTATGTGATTATGACAAGTAAGGTCAAAGCAGAACCCACTTAAACACATTTCTGTCAGGCGCCGTCCCAATGCTGTGTCCGTCGCACAGGGACGGACGCCTGCTACTACTGCTGAGCGCCCGGTTGCTAGGCAACGAGCGCACTTCTGGGTCAGCGGTCGCATTCCGTTGCTAGGCAATGGAACGCTCTCTAGTAATTCCGGTGGTGGTGTTCAGCGTCACCACCGCCGCTAATTGAAGGCACTACCTAAAGGTCACTCTGGCACTAGGAGAGTGCCAGAGTATTAGGTCTACCCTAGCTCCAGCGTTCCTGTGTATTTTCCTAGTGACTCCTGTGTATTGAACACGGCTTGTTGGCCATTCTCTCCTGCGCTTCTGACACCTGAACCGGCTATCCCTGACTTCGATATTGGATTCTCCCTGTGGCATATCCTGATTCTTGGTTCTGACCCGGCTATTCCTGACTACGAGATTGGATTCTCCCTGTGGCTTATCCTGACTACTTCGGTACTGATCCAGACTGCCTGACACCGTTTCCATCCTTCAGCTTCACTTGTTGCTCCCTCTGAGGACCGCGACCTGCGTGTCTCCTGCAGCAAAGACCACACTTCCTTGCGGGGGTTCCTGGCGAAGACCCGGGACACGTTAGACTCCGCGCCTCTTTGGTGAGTAGTGTTAAAACCAGTAAGCAGAATATCCTGAGTTTGTGACAGTATACTCTGGCCATGACGTCAGATGGAACAGGTGAACCTTCAGCTCGGGATCTTCTTATCCACTTGGGCCGTCGAGTGGAACAGCAGGAAGCCGACCAGGCCCGTTTACTTCAGTGTGTTCAAGGAATTATGTCCCGCCTAGACTCCCTGGAGGCGGTCCAACCTCCCCCAACGGAGCCTCCCGCTGCTCCTTCTCTTACCGCAGCTGCTCTAGTGGCTACGTCTCCTTCCTTGGCTCATTCTGCCGGGCTTAGAATTCCTTCCCCAGAAAAGTATGACGGGGATCCTAAAAAATGCAGAGGGTTCCTCAATCAGTGCGCAATCCATTTCAAGTGTAACTGCCTTCTCATCTGAGCGCACCAAAGTAGCCTTCATGATATCTCTGCTCAGCGGACAAGCATTGGCCTGGGCTTCACCGTTTTGGGAGCGCAACGATCCTGTATTACAGAACTCCGCAGTGTTTATTGAGATGTTTCGCAAAGTCTTCGATGAACCGGGTCGGATCTCCTCAGCTGCCTCTAGCCTATTAAATCTACGACAAAGTTTGATGTAACTCGGTCAGTATGCGGTACAGTTCCGTACCCTGGCTTCGGAACTTCGATGGAACAACGAGGCTTTCATCGTTACCTTTTGGCAGGGTCTCACCGACTGAATTAAAGATGAGCTGGTCACCAGGGAACTTCCCCCGGACCTGGATACTCTCATTTCCCTGTGTATCCGGATTGACTTACGTTTTAGAGAAAGAACGTCGGAGAGATCTCTCACAAGACGCCCTTTCCACCTGGCACCTACTTTTCAAAATCCTATTTCGGCTACGGAGGAACCAATGCAGCTGGGTCGCTCGAAATTGACGCCAGAGGAGCGTGAGAGACAGTTCAAACAGAGACTATGTCTATATTGCGGGGAGTCCGGACATATATTAAGCCTCTGTCCAAAAAGACTGGGAAATGCTCCCTCCTAAACTGTAAAAGGGAAGCCGCCTTAGGAGTAGCTGTTTCCACTCCCTACTCAACTTCTAACCCTGAGTTCCTTATGTCGGTACTCCTGATCAGTCCTAAGGGACCCCAGCAGATTCTAGCCTTCGTGGATTCCGGCGCGGCCGGAAATTTTATCTCGGCCTCTCTTGCCTCGCACCTCCATTTATCCCTTCTGGCTCTTCCCCAGGCGTTTACACTAACAGCTGTAGACGGGAATCGTGTCAGCAATGGTACCATCTCCAGCATCACTAGTGCCGTTCAGTTGCGGAATGGAGTCTTACATCAAGAGTGTATTCAATTCCTAGTGTTACCACAATCTGTCAATCCTTTAATTTTGGGTCTCCCCTGGCTCCGGGCCCACTCTCCACAATTTGACAGGGCTCGTGCTGAAGTTATCTCCTGGGGTCCGCTGTGCCGTAATCGGTGTATTTGTCCTCCTCGTTCCAACATTTGTCTTACTCAAACCACTTCCGAGGAATCCTCATTACCCTCGGTTTATCTAACCTTTAAGGACGTCTTTTCCAAGCAAAGATTAGAGATTCTTCCACCCCATCATTCTTGGGACTGTCCGATTGATTTAATTCCGGGAAAACAGATTCCTCGTGGCAGAACCTATCTCCTGTCTTTGCCAGAAACCCAGGCTATGGCACAATATATCTCAGAGAACTTAGCCCGAGGGTTCATCAGAAAATTTTCCTCTCCGGCCGGAGCAGAATTCTTTTTCGTCAAGAAAAAAGACGGATCTCTACGTCCCTGCATAGATTATCGGCAACTAAATAAAATTACTGTTAAAAATCGCTATCCTCTTCCCCTTATAATGGATCTCTTCGATAGAATCAGCGGAGCCCGAATCTTCACCAAATTAGATCTCCGAGGGGCATATAACTTGGTAAGAATCCGTCAAGGGGACGAGTGGAAGACAGCGTTCAACACACGGGACGGACATTTTGAATATTTAGTTATGCCCTTCGGGCTTAGTAACGCCCCCGCTGTCTTCCAATCCTTTGTAAATGAGATCTTCCAAGACCTTTTATATCACTCTGTAGTTGTCTACTTGGACGATATCTTGATTTTCTCCCGAGATATTTCTGCCCATCGTCTTCATGTAAAAGAAGTTCTGTCTCGACTATGAGCGAACCAACTCTTCTGCAAATTAGAGAAGTGTATCTTCGAAGTTGAACAACTCCCCTTCCTTGGATACATCGTTTTAGGATCAGGACTACGTATGGATCCAAAGAAAGTATCCGCTATTACCAGTTGGCCTCTTCCATTAGGCACCAAGGCCATCCAAAGATTTGTCGGGTTCGCCAACTATTACAGACAATTCGTTAAGGGGTTCTCCTCAATCATTGCCCCTATAACCGCGCTAACCCGTAAATCATCCAATCCCAGAGACTGGCCTTCCGATGCTCTGAAGGCATTTGATTCTTTAAAACAAGCCTTTTCATCTGCACCAGTTCTTTCTCAACCGAATCAATCAGAACCCTTTTTTCTGGAAGTGGATGCTTCCGCTATAGGTGTTGGAGCAGTGCTTTTTCAGAAATCCGAACTCGGAACTCATCTCCCCTGCGGGTTTTTCTCTAAAAGATTCTTGCCTCATGAGAAGAATTATTTATGGTATTGGCGACAAAGAGTTGCTCGCAATCAAGGCCGCCTTGGAAGAGTGGCGACGTCTCCTAGAAGGTTCCCGTCATCCAGTAACAGTTTTAACCGACCATAAGAACCTACTTTATATCAGTGAGGCTCGGTGCCTCAACTCACGCCAAGCTCGATGGGCATCATTTTTTTCACGCTTCGATATTATTCTAACTTATCATCCTGGGTCCAAGAACATCCGAGTGGACGCCCTGTCTCGATCTTTTGATAATACTGATCTTTGCACATCTCCAAAGCTGCTGCCAATCCTAACACCTACCAAGGTTATCGCCCTTATCAAGACTTCCCCCAAAACACCTCCTAGGGGTTGTTCCTACTTGGAACCTAATCTACGACCCAAAGCGCTACGGTAGGCACATTCCTCCAAGCTGGCGGGACACGCTGGGGTGAAGAAAACCTACAAATTTTTTTGTCAAAAATATTGGTGGCCGGCCTTGCATTCTGACGTACGGAAATTTGTGGCCTCATGTGCTACGTGTGCTCGTTGTAAAAACCCCAGATTGGCTCCACCAGGTCTTCTACAACCACTTCCTACTCCAGATTTTCCTTGGCAAAGCATATCCATGGATTTCGTCACTGACCTTCCCCCCAGTAATGGGTTTACCATCATTTGGGTCGTCGTTGACAGATTTTCGAAAATGGCCCACTTCGTACCTTTGCCTGCTCTACCGTCTGTCTCTCAGTTGGCCCTTATCTTTGTTAAAGAGATATTCAGAATCCATGGTTGTCCCCGTGAAATCATTTCGGATCGTGGAGTGCAGTTTGTTTCCCAATTCTGGAGAGCTTTTTGTAAAATTCTTTGTTCTGACCTTAAGTATTCATCCGGCTACCACCCCCAAACCAATGGCCAAACGGAGCGGGTCAACCAGGACCTCAAAGTCTTTCTACGATGTTTCTCAGCAGACAACCAAACAGAATGGTCTAATCTCCTGCCTTGGGCAGAATTTTCTCACAACTTTCATTATCACGAGTCTTCTGGTGCCTCTCCATTTTTTGTTGTTTATGGAACCCAACCCACCCTCCCAGATTTCTCTGGTCAGGTTTTCTCGCCAGTTCCAGCTGTGGAGGATTTAATGCGGAACTTTTCTCCGATTTGGTCAACTACGAAAACCAAATTCCAGGAGACTTCTTTACGTTATAAACAAGCAGCTGACCGTCATCGGAGACTTACTCCTCTATTACACGTTCACAATAAAGTATGGTTGTCTACACGCAATCTCAAGTTGAGGGTTCCTTCTCAGAAATTGGCTCCTCGTTATATTGGACTTTTCCCTATAACACATGTTATCAACCCGGTGACCTACAGAATTTGGTTACCTCCCTCCTTGAAAATCCATAAAGTGTTTCACGTCTCTCTTCTGAAACCACTTATACTCATTAAGTTTCATAGCTTGCCTCATCATCCAGCTCCTGTACGGACTACTAATGGTGAAGAATTTGAAGTAAGTCGCATCTTGGACTCCCGTGTCCTCCACGGACGACATCAATTCTTAGTCCATTTGAAGGGTTTCGGCCCAGAAGAGAGATCATGGGTGTCAAAAGAGGATCTTCACGCCCCACGACTATTGAAACAATTCCTGGATCAAAGATCTATCCAACAAAGTAGGGGAGGAGGTTTTGTCAGGCGCCGTCCCCGTGCTGTGTCCGTCGCACAGGGACGGACGTCTGCTACTACTGCTGAGCGCCCGGTTGCTAGGCAACCGAGTGTACTTCCGGGTCAGCGGTCGCGTTCCATTGCTGTTGCTAGGTAACGGAACGCTCTCTAGTAATTCCTAATTGAAGGCACTACTTAAAGGTCAATCTGGCACTAGGAGAGTGCCAGAGTATTAGGTCTACCCTAGCTCCAGCGTTCCTGTGTATTTTCCAAGTGACTCCTGTGTATTGAACCCGGCTTGTTGACCATTCTCTCCTGCGCTTCTGACACCTGACCCGGCTATCCCTGACTTCGATATTGGATTCTCCCTGTGGCATATCCTGATTCTTGGTTCTGACCCGGCTATTCCTGACTACGAGATTGGATTCTCCCTGTGGCTTATCCTGACTACTTCGGTACTGATCCAGACTGCCTGACACCGTTTCCATCCTTCAGCTTCACTGGTTGCTCCCTCTGAGGACCGCGACCTGCGTGTCTCCTGCAGCAAAGACCACACTTCCTTGCGGGGGTTCCTGGCGAAGACCCGGGACACGTTAGACTCCGCGCCTCCTTTGGTGAGTAGTGTTAAAACCAGTAAGCAGAATATCCTGAGTTTGTGACAATTTGTTTGTGCAAATTCCATTCCCTTACCTATTAGGGGATACGTTTCACTGCATACTAAATCCAATTGTAGCCAAGGGGGAGGACCTGTAGCTGCCCCATATATTCTTCTTCCAGTGGATGCTGGGCCTCTTCTGTTGTACAAATTCCCTGGTTTCTGTAGCACAAGACAGGTGCATTATCAGTGGATTAACAGCTCTGTATTCCTTTCTATCTGTCTTTCTATCTATCTTCTATCTCTCTTTTTTCACACATTTCTCTGCTTCTGTTATTTAGCCTTCCCCTTTCTTGGCTTCTTGCTCTTCACTTCCCTCTCCATTTCACACTTCTCCTTTCAGTCCCCAGCCGCAGCCGCATGTAACATAGGCCGTGGTTGCCATAGCAACTGCCACCTACTGTTGCGCGGCCGGAGTAGTCCTCTGGGCTGCGGGTGCAGGTTGCTGGGAAGTGTTGGTTCGGGAGAGATCCCCTTCCCCTCCCCCTAACATACCTTGCTTTCCTTGCATGCAGTTAGATCTGTTGTCGGCCTTCAGTTAGGGGGAGGGGTGCCCCAGTCCCGGGTACCCCATGATTTGGGGCTCCTGATCCCCCCAAAGTTAATGTACAAGGAATCCCATATTGAGAAGGGGACAACGAACAATACAAATCATTTTGCAAAATGAATATATTTATGCATACAATGTGTATGTAGACATGCCTAAATAACAGCACCATATATAACATGTGCTTGAGGGGTTGCAGCTCTATACCATTCACAGGCACATTTATGACAGCTGAAACCCAGCCCCTCCCCCTTTTTCCAGCCAGTCTTTTATTTCTCTCTGCCCCCGTCTCAGACCACCCATGACCGGGAGTCATGGTTTTCATGGGCACCCTGCTACACTGTTTCTACACATCCACTTAACCCCCCCACCAGCTCTTCAATCCCCCTCTTACTCTGCTCTGCCTCCTAACCTCATGATCTCTCTCCTTTTTCCTTCCCCTGTACACACCCCCTACCACCAAATGCCATAGTCCCCCCCTTCTCACCCCCCCTTCCTCCTTATCCTAGTCACCCATGTCTGAGCTTGCTTGACTGTACACGCCCTGCCCATGACATGCCCCTGGTTGCCCAGCCTCTGCTAATGGGGTCCCACGGGTTATGGGAGCACATATTGAAGTATACTAACAGTTTCCTGTTTCAATACTGCAGATTAAGCAGGATGGGCATAAGTTCAGGAGGTGCACAGAAGCATCACAGCAAATGGTTTGGAGCAGTAGCTGTCATTCAGCATGACATACGGGAACAAGGGGACCCTGTGGACGCAGGACAGATGACGAGTCTCTGGCGAGTATGACGCACACTTGCATTTTACATACACAACCCACAGTGGGTTACGATACTACGGATCCGGCTTTTTTGATGCTGACCAGGGTCTGCAAATGCCGATGGTGTATATTGCACAGTCAACAAGCTTGATGGGATGGGAATTTAACTAGCACACAGTCATGCAGTTTGAGGCACAGGCTGACAAGTTTAGGGAGGCTGTTCAATCCCTGAGGTTGATTATTGAGGTGGGGGAATTATGATTCATGCCCCGCTTGGCTGGCAGGCCTTTATATGTTGCAGCAGCTTACACAGTCACTGGCCTCATAGGTGGGCTAGGAATTGTTTTGATATCTCCATATAGGAAGCAACAATTTTAACTATAAGGAGGATTTAGTATTGCATCCATATTTTGACCATTTTTTTTATAGTATAGAGCTCAATGGACAGCCAAGATTTCCATTTAGTCATGAGGAAACCTGGTTGGCCTTGGTATGACCAGGCGGGTCACTGTGCTTCATAGCTATAGGATGCCATTTCCTACATGGCCAATTAATGTTACGGCCAGCATCCATCACCTATAGTGACCTCCTTTCCTATAGAGCTGATTTTGCTCACAGGTACTCGTATGCCCCCAGGACTTAATTTGAAGTAGTAGGAGCTTATGTTTGGAGTGGTAGGAGGATTGCAAGGACATAGGAATATCTTGATATAGTCCAAGATACAAGCCGAGGTCCGTGAGGTCAGTGACTGTGAAACATGCGAGTTCTGGTAATCTGGCAATGTTCAGGACCACATGTGAATAAGCAGTTCAGTATGCAGGCAGGGGTCAGAGCAACAAGAGAACAGGCAAGATCCAGTACCCAGGCAGAGGTCAGGGCAACAGGCAAACAAGCAAGGTCCAGAATTCAGGGAACTTGGAGCTGGTCAGCAAAGTGGTGAACTGAAGCTTTAACCAACAGGGAGGCTAAGACTTCCCAGCCTTAAATTCTGCTGCCATCCAATAGATAAACAACCTGGAAGCTCCTGGATTTTCACCAATGACAGTGAATAACTAATTAGCATTTGCCCAGTAATCTGCTCTGATGCTGGTATGCGGTGAGTCGGACAGGAGTGTCTCAGCTATTGCCCAGGCAACCAGGACAACCAAGCCAAAAATGACTTCCCGGCTGACTGACATGCAGATGGGAGCCCAGCAGAAACAGCAGACGAACCATCGCACGTGACAGTACCCACCCTTGAGAAGCGTGAAGGAACCCCTACATCTGTGTTTTTAAAGGAAAATCCTTAATGAGTTGATCAGCATGTAAATGTCTTTGTGGAACCCAGGAACGTTCTTCTGAACCGAAGCCCTTCCAATGTACCAGAAAATGAATCTGCCCTTGGACTCCCTTAGAGGGGAAGTTTCAGTCTGAAAGCTACAGAATTAACTTGCGTCGAGATGATGAAGGGTCCAATAAATGTAGATCCATGCTTCCTGCAAGGTTGTTGAAGTCTAATGTTCCATGTAGAATGTCTCACCCTGTCTCCAACCTTAAAGCTTGAGGGAGAGGACGAAGGTCAGCTAAGAACTTAGATCTGAAAGAGAATTGATGCAAGGCAGAGTGTACTTTCTTCCACACCAATTTAAGGTGGACAGCCATGGAGCGAACTTAAGGAAGACCTACCGGTACCATGGAAGACAAGGAATTAGCCCTGGAATGAAAGCCATGATTGCAGAAAAATGAACACCTGGGTAGAAGAATGACAGTCATTTTTGTAGGCAAATTCTGCTCAAGTAAGACAAGAAGCGCAGTCATTGTGACACTTCAAGATATATAGCCCAAGGAATTGTTCCAGAGACTGGTTTACCCTTCCCATCTGCCCATTAGACTGAGGGTTATAGGCTGAAGTAAGACTGATGTTAATTCCAAACAGCGAACAGATCTACTTCCAGAAGACAGCAACGAGCTGTGAACCTCAGTCAGACACTATGTCACTATATCACTGTTGCAGTTGATGGAGAGTCTGACCCAGGTCTTGGGCTAAGACTGCAAGGATGGTAGAAGTTGGAAAAAGGCATCAGTTTTGACATTCTTTGAACTAGGAGGGAAGGTGATTGCAAACTTAAAGCAGCTGAAGAAAAGTGCGCATCGAGCTTGCTGGAAATTCAGTATCTTGACTGATTCAATATAAGAGAGATTATTATGGTTGGTGAGTACCTAGATTACATTTGTTGCACCCTCAAACCAATGATGTCACTCTTTGAAGGCCCGTTGGATTGCCCACACCATAAATGACCTCTACAGGTGAGAAATTCCGGGATATGTAAGAATAAGGGTAAAGTCGATGATCGTGAGGGTCATTTGGGGAAATGGATAGCTCCTGCACCTACGTCAGACACATCCACTTCTTTCACAGGGGACCTTTCAAGGGCAGGTCTGGGTTGGGAAGCCTTAGCACTGATGCCAATGTGATGGCAAACTTCATGCTTAAAGGAATCTAGTGCTGCCTGAGACCAATACAGTATCTACTCCTGTACAGATTAGGGCAGTAATAGGAGCCACAAGGACTGAAAAACAGCGGATAAATCTTCTATAATAATTAGCAAATCCTAAAAATCTTTGAATGGCTTTCAGATTAGTGGGACACACCCAGTCAAGAATATCTTGAACCTTAACGGGATCCATGGCAAAAACCGCTGTGTGATATGATATAGCCAAGGAAGGTGAATTTTTCACCGCAAACTCGCATTTCATGAGCTTGGCCTATAGATCGTGTTGATGAAGCTTAAGAAGAATGTTTGTACATGCAGACGGTGTTGGGTCAAGGACTCGGAATAAATAAAAATTTAATTGAGATGACAATAAAGGATCCCAAAAATTCATGTAGGATGTCATTGATCCAGTCCTGAAAAATGGCAGGGGCATTGCTTAAGTCAAAAGGCATACAAGAAGTTCGAAGTGGCCTGTTTGAGTGTTGAATGTGGTCCTCCACTCGTCGCCTTCCTGAACATGGATAAGATTGTAAGCTCTGCAAAGGTTCATCTTGGTGAAAATCTGATCCTTTTTAAGCTGATCAAAGGGGACAGTAATGAATGGAAGAGGGTAAGTAATTTTTATTGTAATTTTGCTAAGACCTCAATAATCAAAACATGGTCTCAGACTCCCATCCTTTTTGGCTGCAAAGAAAAATCCAGCTCCTGCTGGTGACTTTGAAGGTCTAATAAAGTCTTTTTGCAGATTCTCCTCCATGTAAAATTCCTTAGCTTTGGTATACGGAATGGAGAGAGCATATAGAGCATATGCTGTCAGTGAGGAAAAAGTGTATCACCTTCTTTTTTGAAAATACACCTTGGAAGTCTCTGTAAGGAAGGGGTAGCAGCTCAGTTTAGTATGACCCAGAGTGGTAAATTCAAACAAGAGAAAGAAAAGAAGAAGCTACACTGAACACTATCCTTACACCAACCAATAAGAAGATTGTGGAATGAAAGCCAAAAGGGACCCAGAATTATCGGCACTGAAGGGCAGCCTATCAAGACAGTGTCAATGTTTCTGAATAGAGGGTGCCCACCATAAGATGCAGTGGTGGTGTTGGAACAATCTTGCCTCCTGTCAGAGGATTTACATACAGACCATACACTGAAATGTCTGACTCTAGCTGGATGAGTTGGATGTCCAATGTCTTGGTCAGTCCTAGGTCCAAAAAATGTTCAGCCACCCCACTGTCTAGGAAGGCGGACTCAGGAACAGTATCCATTCACAGAAATCTGAGTTGGTACCAACAACGGAATCTTGGAAGAGTTATCTGCAGTTATCTAGGTGAACCTTTTCACTATTCCTGATCTTTTTCCGCTTTGTTCTGCTTTGTTGGGGCATGCGTGCAGGAGATGCTGACGAATGCCACAGTATAGACAGAGACCTTCTGGACCTTTCCTCAGGAGAAAGTCGGTAAGCCCTCAACTGCATAGACTCAGCGGTGTCAGAAGACAGGAAAGGATCAGATGGTACAAAGGAGGATGAAGAATTGTAATTTCAACTGCATTGTGATTTTAAATGTAGTTGGTTTAAAGTGTGGAGTTATATCCAGAAATGAGTATTGTACTAAGTGACTGAGATAATTTGAATTAATCTGAGTTCTTATTAAAGGGAATTTGTTTTTCTGTGTCTTTATAAATTATCTTTTTTTCTTCTTTTTTTCTTCTTTTTTCTGTTAGAGCTAGTGGGTATGGTTAAATTGCAATACTTGATACAGCTAATTAGTGCAAGCTTTATTTTCAAGGAGGTGGTAAGCGATTTCACTGAGCTTGTGATTTCAACTGCATTTTTTATTTTAGGTACATTTGGTTTAAAGAGTGGAGTTATAAACAGTAAAGAGTGTTGTACTGAGATATTGAGATAAATTGAATTAATCTGTGTGCTCATTGAAGGGGATTGGTTTTCCTGTGTGTTTAAAAATTGTCCTTTTTTTTCTTCTTTTCTGTTAGAGCTAGTGGGTGTGGTTAAATTGCAATAGTTGATACAGCTGAGTAGTGGAAAGCTTTATTTCACAGAAGGTGGTAAGCGATTTCACTGAGCTTGTGAGTTCAACTGCATTTTGCATTGCAATTTTAAGTGCATTTGGTTTTAAGTGTGGAGGTATATTCAGTAAGGAGTTGAATCAGGGAAGGGGTTGAATCTTGTAAGGAGCTAGCAAAGACTACTTTTTTTGAGTCCACTGTGGGATTAAGTTAGTCATAATAAAATGAGTGGTAGCAGGATTCAAAATCTCACTCAAAGCATATCTTGTTATATGTATGCACACTTGGAGCAATTGTTCCAAGGTATATTTCTCTGTGAGAAATGTGAGCAATTGGTCTCTTTGGAAGCCCAAGTAGCTGATCTAAGGTAGACCATTGCAACATTGAGGGAAATTGCCTATCTGGAGCAAAATTTACAGATTACCATTGATGCGTTAGCAGGACAGGGTGGACCAGAGACAGAGGAGGATGCACAAGTAGGCAGCTAAATAACAGTTACATGGGGGTAGCAGAGGAAAGAAGTAGCAGGCCAGTTGAGCTGAGCAATCCCAGCAGATTTGCCAGATTGGATGAAGAAACTGTAGAAGGCAGTTCATAATTTGTAGATTTGAGTGAGACTGCTTCCACTCGCAACCAGGGGAACAGTCTCTCCAGCATAGAGGCGACCAAAGTTACTCAGGAACCTAGGCAGATTGTGATGGTAGGGGATTTAATTATTATGAAGGTAGATAGGGCAATCTGTTACCGGGATCGTGCATGCCGAACAGTTTGTTGTCTCCTGGATGCTCAAGCTTGACATATTGCAGATCGGGTGGACAGATTGTTGGGAGGGGCTGGGAATTACCTTGAGAATTTGGTGTATGTTGGCACCAATGACCAAGATAGAGGAAGATAGGGTGTCCTAAAGAATGATTTCCGGGACTTGGATTTCAAACTTAAGGCAAGGACATCCAAGGTAGTATTTTTGGAAATATTACTTATACAAAACACTAGTCCAGGATGGCAGTGGGAGATTAGGGAGGTTAACTGTATGCTTGCAAATACAAGAAGCCGGACAGGTAAAATGGGGGAGTTAGAACTAGTAGCAATGAATGAGCAATATGATATTATAGGTATTACTGAGACATGGAGGGATGATACACATGACTCTGCAGTCAACTTGGAGGGTTATAATCTCTTAAGGAGACATAGGCTAAATAAAAGGGGAGGAGGAGTATGTTTTTATATTATGCCAGTGTTTAAACAAAGTACATAGAAAGTTATTTACGAGAGTATTGGTGATAATTTAGAGGCATTGTAGGTGGAAATATCCAGTGGAGGAAAAAGTTCAGAGAAGTTGCTGAGAGGGACAAATAAACTGCCAGATATTAGTCTGGTTGAAGAAGTCCAACTTCTACAGCAAATTGAACAGGCTACACAACTAGGTCAAGTGATAATTATTGTGGATTTTAATTATCCGGACATTGATTGGAGGACTGAGACTTGTGGTACAGCTAGAGGCAACAGGTTTCTAAGCACGCCAAAAGATCATTACATGTCCCAAATAGTACAGGAACCAACTAGAAACCGGAAAATACTGCACCCAGTAACAACAAATAATGTGAACATAATATCAAATAGTCATGTAAGGGAGCACTTGTGAAACATTGATGATAATATGGTCTTATTTAAATTTAGTCTCCAGAAGCAACAGTATAAGTGATCAATATGGACTTCAAGCTTTAGAAAGGCAAATTCTAATATGCTAAAGCAGTCTATAAAGTGCATAGAATGACACAGTTTTTGAAGAAATAAAATTCAAAAGAAAAGTAGGCTGTCTCTAAAATGTTGTTTGAAAAATACACATTTAAGTTCATTCCTATGGGAAATAAATGTAAAAGAGTCAAGACTATACCAATGTGGCTTAAAAAAAATGTAAGGGAAAAATTGAAAAATAAGAAGCATGCATTTAAATTGTTTAAATCTGAAGGAACTGAGGAGTCCTTCCATATCTACTATGAATGTAATAAATCATACAAAAAGGAAATTAGATTGGCTAAATTAGAAAATGAAAAACAAGTGACAAAAGAAAGTAAGACAAACCAAAGTTTTTTAAGTATACAAATTGCAAAAAGGATAATAAAAGTCATTATAGGACTCCTAAGAAGTGAGATGGGTGGATTGATTAATGATAATAAGGAAAAAGAAGTATTAAACACTTTCTTTTCTTCAGTATTTACTAGAGAGGAACAAATGTAGGAATAATACATAAAAATGGAAATGCGAATGTTCCATTAATTAATACATGGCTGATAAGGGAAGAAGTCCAAAGGCAACTGAATAAAATCGGGATAAATAAAGTTCCAGGTCCAATTGGCATGCACCCAAGGGTTCTTGTGGAGCTAAACTCAAATAGCCAGACTGCTATTCTTAATTTTCATAGATTCAATTTAATCTGACTCAGTACAGAGGAATTGGTGAATAGCAGATGTGGTGCCATATTTTAAAAAAGAAATTAGATCACAACCAGGAAATTATAGACCTGTAAGCCTGACATCAATAGTGGGGAAACTACTATTATTATGGCTAACAGTACTATCATGAGCTTGTAGAAAAGTAGATGAGGTCTTCACCTTTAGCAGCCACCTTTCCCATAGAGCTGATTATGCTCACAGGTACTCGGATGCCCCCAGGACTTATGCTCAAAGTAGTACAAGCTTATGAACGAGGTAGCAGGAGATGGTAAAGCGTAGTAGGGGACGAGCCAGGTCTAGGGTCTGAGGCAGGATTCGTAGTCAGGTGCAGGCAAATAGTCAGGGCTGGCAGCAAAAAAGGAGGTCCGGGTCACAAAGCAGAGGTCCGGGCATTGAGCAATCAATACAACGTACAGATTTCAGGCAGAGGTCAAACACAGAGATCAATCCAAAGTTCAGCAACAACACAGGAGCAGGTAAGCAGACAGTGTCTGAACGCTATAACCGGCAGGGAGGCTAAGCCCTCCCTGCCTTAAATACTTAGGCTGACCAATGGGGATGCAGGCTCTCACCTGTACTAAACCAGCCCAGGAGGCGAAAGTTGCTTATTATGCTGTGTGCGCACCCGACTGTTTGACAGCTGGCCAGGTGCGGCTGCAGCAGGGGGAAAGCACAGGAAACGGAAGTGACGTCCCGGTCATCATGACGTCGGCCGGGATGTTGTTATGGAGGCAAAGGGCGGTCAAATGAAAGATGAAGATTAACATAGATAACTGTAAGGTAATGCACTTAGGGATCAAAAACAAGCACACAATCTAAAAATTGAATGGGATACATTTAGGGGAATCTAAAATGGAAAAGTATTTGGGAATGTTCATAGACAGTAGACTTAGCAGTAGTACTCAATGACAAGCAACAGCTGCAAAGGCCAATAAGATATTGTCGTGCATAAAAAGGGGCATAGATGTAAGGGAGGATAGTTTAATTATGCCACTATATAAATCGTTGGTAACACCTCATCTTGAATACAGAGTATAGTTCTGGGCACCGCTCTATAAAAAAGACATTTTGGAATTAGAAAGCGTTGAAAGAAGGGCGACAAAATTGATAAAGGGAATGGAGTCATTTAAGTTATGAGAAAATGTTAGCCAGTTTAGGCATGTTTACTTTAGAAAAGAGGTATCTAAGGAGGGATATGATTGCTATGTACAAATGCATTAAGGGTCAATGCATAGATCTTTCATGGGAACTTTTCACCCCAAGGACTGTACACAGGACATGCGGTCACCACCTAAGGTTAGAGGAGATGAAGTTTCACAACCAACAAAGGAAGGGGTTCTTTGCAGTAAAGGCAGTCAAGATATGGAATTTACTGCCAGGGAAGGTTGTGATGGCAGATTCAATTGATATTTTTAAGAAAGGTTTAGACAAATTTTTAGTGGAAACGGGTATCCAGGGTACCGATTGCTAATTAAAGTAAAGGGCTGTAGTGAATACAGGGAGAAAGAGAACTGTAATATTGGGTCAGGAGGGATTTCCCGATTGAAACGGATTGGCGGTCGCTTCATCTGGATCAATTTCAAATATAATGAGGGATCACAGTAGATCCAAAATAGGTTAAACTTGACGGACTGGTGTCTTTTTTCTACCTTAACAACTATGTTTCTCTTTTACTATGTGACTCCTTCTCAGCTTTCCTCAGCTTAGTCCGCCTATCAATCTTGATGGCCAGCTGCATAGACTTTCCAGAGAGGTTGAAGTGGGGTATTATACCAGGGTGTCACAAAATCAACAAGGAGAAACTGGATCCTTGCAGTTCAGCTGGGATTGGTGTGACTTTACCTAGGGGCGCGAATTGTAACAAATGGAAGGTGTTCACCAGGGATTCCCGCAAAGGAATTTGTACTTTGCGGCTTCCACTTGCAGGTTGCGGTCCCTTAGGGAAGTTCCCAATGAACGGTGAGAGAGGAAGCTAAGGATTGACAGTTAGTAGCCCCACGGAGGGATGTACATGAGGTAGGAGAAGTGGAGGTCTGTAGCCGTTTACCACTGAAGAATGGAGAGTAGCGATGATCTGTGGTGTTACCACTAAGGAGTGGAATGCAGCGATGAACTTCAGAGTAACCACTTAGGAGTAGAATGTAGTGATGATCTGCGATGATACCACTAATGAGTGGAATGTAGCGATGATCCGCGGTCTAGCGATGATCTGCGATGATGTTACCACTCATTAGTGGAATGTAGCGATGATCTTCAGAGTAACCGCGCAGAGTGTGCAGAATCCCCAAAGCTCAGACACCCAGGAAGCCAGGAGAAAACAGGAATTAGCAGAGAGCAGTGGCCGTAGACCAGGGAGCTGCTTCCAGCATAGAGGATTAAGCTGACTGAAAGAACCAGCACTGAGAAGAGACACCAGGAGCCTGAGTCATTAAGGCAAAAAAGGAGTAAATGTTCTCTGGGACAAACCATGTTACAAATCAAGGGGTGCAAATTAGTTTATTATTTTGCACATAAGTTAAATACTGGCAGTTTTTTCATCTAGCACACAAATACTTGCTAGCTTTATTATTACACTGAAATTTAAAGTTGATCTAGGACATGTCCTACCCCAACTATAAATATGTCCTCACATTTTAAATTTAGCTCCCCCTCCAATGCAACATGGTTTTGCCCAGGTGCAAATGTTACTCCTTTTTTATGCTTTGCTCTCCTTAATAACCCAGGCCCCAGAAGTCTAATATAGGACTGTTCAGAACATTCCACCAATAGGCTGAGGAAGAAGCAGAGCAGAGGCAGACGATTCTGCACATGTGCAGAAACGTCTGATGGACAGAGGCAGCCAGCGGGGATGGAGCGGCAGTGAGTGCACCTGTTCCAGAAGAGAGGGTGCAGGAGGCCTTCGCGTGAACTACCGATGGGGACCCCTCTGAGGAGGATGGAGTACTGAAGAGACAAGAGAGTGCGCCGGCTCCTGGGTAGGTGCCGCGGGAGACGGCGCGTGACACAGGGCATCTTTGATCTGCTCAGAAAGGCTTAAGCAAAATTGACTGCGGAGAGCGGGATTGTTCCATTAGCTGTAAGTGGCCCAGCACCGGATCTCAGTGCAGTACTCTTCTGCCGTTCGCCCTTCTGGCTAAAGAAACCTCAGATGAGCTTCAGTAGAAGCCACCCGGTCAGAATCATCGAAAAGTAATCCCAGAGCATTAAAAACACATCCACTGACTGAAGCGTGGGGCTAGTAGGGGCCAGACTGAGGGTCTCTCTGTAGAATAGAGATTACTATCCCCACTCCCTGCTGTTCAGATCCCGAGGAGCGAGGTCTCAATCGGAAGTAGAGCTTGCAACTAGCCTAAAAGTTGCGGAAGAGCCTACGATCTCCGTAAGGTTTAACTTATGTTCTACCACAAGTGCCATGGTGGCCTGAGAAGACTTTGATCCTTTTGTGCTGACAAGCCGAGTGAAAGCTCTTGAACCACCTGAGACTGAGTCTGGATCTGGCCAGCCAACACCTGGGCAGGGCTCGGACTAGTATGGCTGCAATTCATCAAAAAAAGTTCCTCCAGTAGTCTGGCTGTTTATTTTGCTACGGCTAGCATCCAAAACATGAACTCCTAGAACTGGCAATAGAGGTATTCCCCTATAGCACCTGCCTGTCCTGTAGAGCTAATTTTGCTCACTAGATGCCCCCAGGACTTAACTCTAAGTAGTAGGAGCATATGTTTGGAGACTATAGTGAGAGTGATAGCAGGAGATCTAGGAGACATCAGGGTGGCTAAGTGGTTAGCACTTCTGCCTCACAGCACTGTGGTCATGAGTTCAATTCCCGACCATGGCCTTATCTGTGTGGAGTTTGTATGTTCTCAGCGTGTTTGCCTGGGTTTCCTAAGGGTGCTCCGGTTTCCTCCTGCACTCCAAAAACATACTAGTAGGTTATTTGGATGCTATCAAATTGACCCTAGTCTTTCTCTCTCTCTCTCTGTGTATGTTAGGGAATTTAGACTATAAGCTCCAATGGGGCAGGGATTGATATGAATGAATTATTTGTACAGCGCTGCAGAATTAGTGGCACTATATAAATAAATGATGATGATGATGATGACATGACCAACTTGGGATAGTCCAAGATACAAGCCAAGGTCATGGATGACTGGTAATCAGGCAGAGATCAGGGCCAAAAGTGACTAAGCAAAGTCCAGTATACAGGCAGACTTTATTATAACTACATGCTATTGGAGCTGTAAAGTGCATTCTAGCAGCTATTTCTGCTAGTTTTATCAGTTAAAATTTTTGGTTCATCACCTTACCATTTTTTTTTTTACATTTCACAAATATTGTCTTATTTAACATAATGACATTATTTTAATGCATATCAATAAAAATGTATTATATTTTATTTCAGGGGTCCCCTGAGTGCCCTGTATATACACACTCATCTTTTTTGCTCTACATTTATAGTCCAGTACAGTGCAGGTCATAGGTCAGTTGAAATGATGCTTCTCCAAAGGTGGAGGCAACTCATTCCAACAGCTGAGTACGTGTTTTGGCTCAGGGAATAGCCAAAATTCCACTTTAAACTAACCCATTAACAAAGTATTTTTGAGAAGTAAACTTATACTAATCATAACTAGCGACCGCAATGTGCGAACGCTTCGCCAACGATACCAGATTCCTGCTGGCTGCTGAAATGTGGATTAATATAAGACCAAACACAAAACAATTCTTATGACCTGAACCATAAATATATTTAATGTAGGTTTACCTTTATGTACTTATGCAATTGGTTAATTAACCCTGGTATGCCGTAGAGCACTGATTTCAATTGCATAGAAAACTATTCAATCAATATTTATTCATTTAGAATGACTTCATCCATCTATTTGACTTTCACCAGGTACACAGGCAAGGTAAGATATTAACAAGTAAGGTATTTAGACAAGAGTCACAACAGGAATCAGTCAATATGAGCAGAGCATACACAGGAACAACCTAGAGCTGGTCAGCAACGTGGTGAACTGAAGCTATAAACTGCAGGGAGGCTAAGCCCTCCCTGCCTTAAAAAATGCTGCCAGCCAATGGAACAACAACCAGGGAGTGCCTGGAATTCACCACAGACCGTGAATAATTAATTAACATGCACCCCGCACATGCAACCAGCAATCTGCCCAGATGCTGTTGTCCAGGCAACCGTAATGCCCTGGCTGGAAATGACATCCTGGCTGTCTGACAGGCAGCTGGGACCAGGGGCGGATCTAGAAAAGTATCCTACCCGGGGCGATTTAGGGGGGCGATTTAGGCCCCGCCCCCTTTTTTACTTCAAGGCTGCCGGCGGCTGCACAATATGTGCAGGTCCACTCGGCAGTGACAATGTGCTGCCCGGCTACTCTGATTGTGTTTTAAACACAATCAGAGCAGCCGGGCAGCACACTGTCACTGCCGAGCGGACCTGCACATATTGTGCAGCCGCCGGCAGCAAGCCCCTGCTAGGGGGGGCGATCGTGGCGATCGCCCCCCCCCCTGGATCCGCCACTGGCTGGGACGCGAGCAGCAACAGCAGACAAGCCGTCACGAGTAGCGCTGCAGTTTGTGACAATTAATCTGTACTTTCCTTTAAGCATATGTAAGCACTTGCTGTTATATGGTACATCTGGACAAGTTTTTAGGTACATTTTGCATCATTCTATTAATGAGTTACATATTATGAGACAGCTTTGGCACCAGAGGTAGGTACGCCTTGGTTATGCGGTATCTCATGTGAGGACGGGCCAATTGATTATACCTCCCCGCCTCTTGGTGACTCACTAATTACGAGACATGCTGAGTCTACAGGGTTGAGACTATTTGGGGTGTTGTTAGAAGCAGACTCAGATTTTGCATTATCTGTGACAACTAGTGAGCGTAATCCCAGGCTCTCTTGTTGGGTTCTACACTCTATGATCTTTGTTGGTCTAGGCTAATTTCACCTATTTTTGACTGGTTTTAAACTTGTATCAACCGATCAAGGGACTAACGGTTCACGTAAATTGTGTTCCAAGATCATGGCTGTCAGCTCTTTATTCAGTAAATAAGGAGAGGCCTTACCTAGGCTATCAGTACCTTATATTGATTTTATTTTGCAGGAATATTATGACATTCGATTTAGGCAAAGCCATATCAATGTGATCATGCACAAGTACAGTTCCTAGCTCACTACACTTTTCATGGGATGATTCAGTAGACACTCTGGCTTCATGGGGTTCCCAGCTGGCTGGGTTTATTGAGCAACATAAGTGATGCTTTCAATTAATTTAGTAAACATTTCTATTGCTATTCAGTGATTGTGCACCACAATGTGAGGCCACCTCTGTAGATTTCTGATGGAGGACATTTTAAAACACTTTTTTTGACAGTAATATACCAAGAAGATCATTCCAGAGTGCATGCTTGCTACTCAATACACTTAACACACTTTGAATTTTTACCGAAACACTGGAGTCAACTTACTCTGATTTTGGTTTTAGGGACCTGGGGCCTGATTCATTAAGGATCTTAACTTGAGAAACTTCTTATTTCAGTCTCCTGGACAAAACCATGTTACAATGCAAGGGGTGCAAATTAGTATTTTGTTTTACACATGAGTTAAATAGTGACTGTTTTTTCATGTAGCACACAAATACTTGATAGCTTGTTTGTACACTGAAATTTAAAGTTGATATTTGTGTGCTACATGAAAAAACAGTCAGTATTTAACTTATGTGCAAAACAATATACTAATTTGCACCCCTTGCATTGTAGCATGGTTTTGTCCAGGAGACTGAAATAAGAAGTTTCTCAAGTTAAGATCCTTAATGAATCAGGCCCCTGCTTCTCATGGTTAGGCTTACCCTACACTGACTTACTCTGTAGGATCTTTGTTAACATACATTTCAAATGTTGACTCCCTTCACTTTACACATTTTTCAGATGCTATAGGTCCACGTTATGGACAGGGAGTTTCTAGGGTTTACCTCATGTCCATTTAATGTTTGCCTTTGGGCCCTTTGAGTTTGGGCACCACATTGTAGCACTGTTTGTTTTCATGTTATGCATAAGGTTACACTACCTGACAACTGCTATTGCTATTATATATAGATTAATTCTGGGAGTCAATTACACCTACTGGTTTCATAGTGAGAGCTATCTGATCATCTGACTGAAGGTCAGAGGTCACAGACAGACATCTGGCTAAAGGGCATTGGGTTTTTATTCAACTCATCGTCGCCCCGACCATATGTCCGGTAACCTTAGGTGAACAGTATTTTAGTTAACAGGGGGGAGGTCACATAAATTGTTATGATTAGTTTTTCTTCCTTGAATTTAATTAAATTGCTAACATTTGTTCAGTGGACCATTGATTTTCTCAACTTTGGAACATGGCACCCATTTGATTAGGTTTGAGGAAGCTACAGCTGCGGCTTTAAAAGCGCCTTCCATTGCTGAATTACAGCACTTGGAAAGTGAGAAGTCCAATGGCTACAGGACCTTGTGGCGCAGGCTAAATTTTCTGTGAATGTCTGATTGCTCTCTACACCCATGATGAGTGGGGGCGCAGTTTTTTCCAACTTCACAGGTTCCAGGACACACAATCTGGTATCTAACATTAGGTCACCGGCCCTCAGCGTGTTGGTCTTTTCGCCACTGATACTTACGTGGCACATTTAATTAGCACTGCATTTTGCTTTCCCCTTTTTGACACGTTTTTCGATTAGCAAGTTGGTGGGTCAGTTTACACATATGTGCGGGGGGCTGTTTTGCTCGCTAGGCCAATAATTTTAATGTTGAACAGATTTCTTTCAGTCTATGTAGGACCAATGAATGCTTATAGCTGTTAACCTGATTTCTTGCAAGTTTCTTAGGTCGGAGTTGGACCAATGTAGAGGAAGTCAATGGATTAACATACAGTCCCAGGTGAACCACAATATATGCCTGGTTTCAGGTGGTTTCGATTTGCAGGGGTTAGACCCCTTGTGGGAAGCTCTGGGCAGGTCATGACAGTGAAGCTCCTCTTAGCAAAATCTGGCAGCCCCATCACCTGATTTCCAGCCCCCTCACCTTAATTGCAGCCCCCCATAACCACTTTCAAGCCCCCCTCACCCAGTTGCCAATCCCATACCCCTACTGTATTTAATAGATAAAAAAAATAATATATATATATATATATATATATATATATATATATAAAAATTTTAGTTCGTCCTCTAGTAAGTACAATTACATGAGATCGGGACTGGAAAACTCTCCCATTAATGATAAAACAGTTTTTACGTTACGTAAATTGATTTGATTCTGAATTTGTTTAGCAATCTACCTTGAGATCTATGCCTTAATGAATCCTGGAGTGCGTAAATCCTAAATACGTGAGTATAATACTGAATGCGTATTGCACTCAGAATGCTTGCCTTGATGAATCGGGCCCTATAAGTTTAACTCTTTACCTCATAATTCAAATTATTTTAGAGATACCATTGTCTCTGAAGGTTTTTCAGACCAGCTAAATACGTTGAACTGCCACAATCGGGGTTAAGCGCAATACAAGAGGAGCTAAATTTCCTCTATCAAGTACTTACTTGTTAATAAAAATGTAGATGGATAAATTCTTGAAACTCCTAAAATAATTATGTGTGCCACCAGTACTGAATTGCAATAAAATTGCTCATTATCAGTGTACTTGTTCTTGGAGAATGTTGAACAGGACCATCGCTGCATGGTCCCATGTTATTTGGGAACTTCTGTTCTACTAACATGTTGCTCCCTGCCAGGCTTTAGTAAAAGTGTCACGAGCCGCGGTGGTACTTACAGCCGCCGCGGCTCGCTTCTCGTGCGCCCTGGCGTCCCGGCCGTCACCATGACGACCGGGACGTCACTTCCTACTAACTCCCGGCCCTCGCCAAGGCAATGGCCAGACGCTCTACAAGGTAGCGCCGCGTCCCGGCGACTGGGGACAGCCGGGGCGTGTGCGCCGGATGTGTACACAGCCTGTGGGCTAATTTAGTTTGATTTATTCATCAAGCAGGGGCTGTGGGGGGTTTCAGAGCTGGCCTCTGATTGGCTCCCTCTGGTATTTAAGGCAGTAAGGTCTGCTGCCTTGTTCCTGTCCGTTGAATATTCTGCTGATTACCCGTGTATGCCCCTTTGCCTGGATTTGGACTCTGCCTGTGTATCTCGTGACCCTGACCTCTGGCGTGTTTACCGACCTTCCTGTCTGCTCGTGACCCTTGACCTCGGCCTGTTTATTGGAATTGCTATCTGCTGCCGGCCCTTGACCTTTGCTTGGACTTCACTTCGTTTACCTGGGTTCTCCCCAGCCGGTACACACTTCACGACCCTCTGTCAGTCTGCAGCCCACTCTGTCCCCACCACTAGGGGCTCCAGTGAACACCTGACTGGCAGAGTAGATTCCGGGTTGTGTTGTACCGACTGGAGGGGTTCCTAACAGAAACATAAACCAAAATCATTAGATTTAAGGTGAACCAAAAAGGAGGATATAGAACAAGAATCCCCATCTCAAACAAAAACAAATCATCAATATACCTGCCATAGACTAACCAGATTCTACATTCCTATTAAAGGTATGGATTTATCTGCTACTGATTTGCTCATTATTGTTGCTATTTCAACAGATTCGTTTTTTATACATTATGCTAGCCGTACTTACAATAACAAGTCACGTGATCTCCGTCTTGATGGACTTGTTTACTACTGATTTCATACCAACAGGTCTGGTTAATCCTACACACCATACTAGCGAAAGCTATAACATCAATGGAGACTGTGTGGTGAGTGGTTGGCTGGTGTCAGGTGACTGCTGTCTTGATGCATTAACAGTGCCTGTAATGAACAAAGCTTCCTTGCTCTGATGAAACAGCCGCTCTGGCTGAGAAATGCATCTGGTGATTCTGTGGTTGCCTGCATATGTTTTGATTGCTTTGACCATTTTGAAACCCTGGGGTTTGTTACTTTTTATTGGGATTGGATATAGGACACCACTGAAGATGCAATTGATTCTTTCAACTTTTTTTATTGTCAATGACAGCTGACATTACAAAAGGATAAGTATTGAACTGATTATTGTGCATTTGCTATCTGCACAGTGGATTGTTTCCACATTCTGGAAGGTTCTGCTGTACACAGCTTATTTATACAACCATCATATTCTCTACAGTTCAGCAAAAGGGGAGATTTATTCATTTGGTGTCTTCAGTTTGCTACGCGAACTCTGTCCTAAAGATATTGATTATTTTGTAATTTTCTCTTTGGTAGAACTTTTAGATTTTAGATTACTTACTCCATAGTTGATATACGATAAAACATTACTGTGTATGTACCATTGGTGACAATTGAATGGTTAATCCTATGCCATGGTGTCTAATAAGGTCCTGTGAATTATCAAGCAGTCATTTGTATGAGTCTACACAGCCATATAGTTTTATTAGGTTTTAGGTCCTACAATATTTTTTAATGTACTTTAAATGACTAATTAATTAAAATCTTTAAATTTTTATGTGTTCAGCGCTCTCCCTTCTGTCTTATTTTTTACTGTTTGCTAACACAGGTGCAGACCCTGTGCTTGAAAAGCTGCAGTCCAGATAAATACTGCTTTTGTAAATGATTCTTTGGTGCCCATTATATGTGTATTATAATATATGATGAATGTTAAGGTTAAGGGCTTATAGTTCTGTTATCAACAGTTCAGCATTTTACAGCCTTCAACTCAGGATGAAATCAAATGATCACATTCTCAATGTAATGTAGCTTCACCATTTTAATGCTCTGTGTCACATGAGTAGGGCATATATTGGGCTTTCAGGCTAGTTGCCTACAGAATGACTAAATTGGTATGCTATTTCTCTTGAAATAGATGTATAGGAAGCTATTCAACCATGCGAACAACAGCTCTGAATGGTTTCAATTATTCTCATTCATACTGGCCCTTCCATTATACAAACTAAATGAGCCATTCTATAACTAATGTAAATTTGTTCCCAAGTGGATTTGATGGTCTTGTAAGATGATCACAAATGAAATCCACCTTCGGTCTTACTGAGTTGCAGTGAGGATGTTGAGCCTAAAAGCATTTATATAACTTGAGAAAGATGTTTTAGGTCAAGTTTGGAGTCAAACCTGTTTGCATCATGCAATTTAAATACATGCTGTGGATAATGGTTGATAATAAAACCACATTCCAAATAATGTTAATTCAATCAGCTGACTTCTGTGTATTGTTAAGTACTTTTAAAATCAGTGACATAAGTTTTGCTTTGAAACAAATAAAATGTTTTTCATCTGCACCTTTAATGTAGCTATTAACCCCCATGAAATGAGAATATAAGCTCTGAGCACTGTTCTTGGTGATACTTGCTTTAGTTTTTTTGCATCTTACTTTAATTTTTCCTAATCCAATTACACACGTTGATTTCCATGTTATCTACTATTGTAGCTCTCTCAAATTGTATATTTTGGGAAAAGGTTGTTAAAGCTCCTATAATATCACACATGGCAATATGTATTCAGAAAATGCTGATCTATCTTCAGATAACTTAAAATTGCTATTTTATTGTGTGGGAAAATTGTAGACTCATGACACAATGTAAGATATTGGATCCATGTGAGCAGAAACCAAAGCGATTTTATATATATTTTAATCATATATACTATGACCATTAAATATTTATCCTTAAATTGAGCATACAGGGCGTAATTCATGTTCAGATGCAAGTTTGTTTGCATGAAAAATAGCTCTGTGCATGACCAGAAATTGCATAAAATTCATGTCCAAAAGTTAAGGACACTTTTATATCTATCTATGACTTGAAGAGTCGTAATGGGGAAGGAAAGAGGCGGGTGAATGTAGGCCATGTACAGTAATTGCATGCCAAGGGCATGCAGATGCAGACATAGCCGATTCATGTCCTGCATTTCTCCTAAGTAAACTTGGTTTAAGCTCTAGCACTTGCACCAGCTGACTGAGGACTAATATGGGATTGTCTTTGTATTAAAAACGACAGTATACTTGCTACTAACTAGCACAGATCATTTGTATGCAAGAAAAATTAATATATAAACATCCTGGGCCTGATTCATCAAGGGCATGTCCCTCCGATTTTGAGCGTACCGTACGCAAAATCACTCTGTGCATGCCAAAAACTTGGAGACACGGTCTAAACGCAGTCCTGTTCTGTGCATCTGCAATCGCAAAGGACACTTACTACAGTCTATGATTTTGGGAAGTGAACTGGGCGGAGAAGGGGTCGTTTTGCCATAATGAATATATAATAGGGGGTGAGCCAAACTCAAGCTCACGCAGCAACATCCAAACATGTCCGAATTCAGCTCTGTGGGGCATATTCAATTGTCCGTGTTACTCGCAAACGTAACGCAGCATTGAGTGTATTACCGGTATTGCGGTAATTCTAAGTCGGATTTCAGCTCGCCGCTCAATCCGGCGTTAAAGGTACCATAATAACGGTAATTACGCACACTATTACCGCAATAACGATACAGTGTGTCTGTGTTTTTCTGCCATATCTCTTCTTCCAGCTAAAGAGCTAGTCTAAGTCTCGATCAGTTGTGATGAAAAGTATTGTAAAGCGCTACGGAATATGTTGGCGCTATATTAATAAATGATGATGATGATGATTGTATGCATTCTGTGTTTGCAATCGCAAGCAATATTTTAGGCTCAGTAGACATTAGCAACAGTGTATTGCTGTGCTGCATTGCCGCTATGTTGTCTAATAGGTTCTTTTTATATGCTAAATAACTATGTAAGATCTGGCAGCTTTCCCTTAAGAGCTGTGGAAGATATTCGCAAACAAACAAACAAACAAGCAAACAAACATCTTATATATATGAATATTGGTCACAACTATGCACAAGTTCCATGTTCTGTGTTAAAACACAACTTGTGTGCAAGGTATGTCTGAACATGAATCAGGCCCACAATGTGTTACTTCAAACTTAAACAAAATATTATTTATTAAGAACGACCTTAGATCTTGAGAATTCTTTAAGTGTAGAACAAGAATATTACAAATATATTTTGCCTACATGACGTAATTTTGGAGAAAGTAGGAATATGCCACGGTGAGATATAAACTAATTAAAGTAAATACTTTCCTGCACCCTACAATAAATGTCTACCAATCTGATTTTGTCTGTAGGTATTGGCAAGGATAGGTTGATTTAAATAAAATAACTGTATATATTGGGCCTGATATAGATTTGGACGTTGTGAGGAAGCAACCTCCTTCGCCACTCACTGACCAGGTTCCCAGCTGCACTAAAAACTCTTTCTGAGTACACACTGGAGGGGGGACAACGCAGTTAAAAAATTGAGCCAGTTTGTACAGGGGCTTCCAAACTGCCTTTTGGAGTTTTACCATGTCATTACCTCTAGTTAATTTAGATTGCAAGGCTTGTAAATATAAATACTTTTAAGATAAAAAAAGCAGGCTGCACAGACTGTGGAGCTAGAAAGTGTAATTAAATGGACCACGTTACTTTGGTGGCTATCTATGCCCCCCCGCCCTACACTTGTAGTTGAATATAAATAAAGCAGCCTGCATAGACTGTAGAACTAGAAATTCAAATATACAAAGAAATGGACAAAGGCAGTTTGGTATCTGTCTGCATCAGATCCCCTCTCCACTAGGAGTAAAACAGAAAACTATTCAGTCGTTATATAATCTAGAATATAAATAGAAATTGAGAAAGGCAATTTGGTATCTGTCTGCATCATAATCATCAACATCCTCCTCAGCGCCAGCTACATCAATATCCTCCTCCCGGTGTACAACATTCACACCTTCATTAGCCAAATCTGTAACTGGACTGTGGGTGATCCTTCCAGCATATGCAGAGGGCGTGCTGCAAATGCTGGATGGAGTCACCTCTTCCCGTACAGTGATGGGAAAGTCAGGGTTCACAACCAACAACACCCTTGGACTCGCCTTGGGGATTTGTGATGTCATCTGTTTAGAAGGCAGAGTTCTTTGCTGTTTTGTTGTTGTTGCTGACAGCATAACTCTCTTAAATTTTTTGTAGGGGGGGAGGAGGAGGGCTTAGATCCTTGGATGAAGCTGGACCACTAGTCATGAACACGGGCCAGGGCCTAAGCCGTTCCTTGCCACTACGTGTCATAAATGGCATATTACATTTTTTCCCCCAGCACACTGCAATAGCCAGCAACAGATCTGCCATTTCTACTGTAGATAAAAATGCAAAAGTCTTTGTTGCACACATTTGCAAATGTATGTTTAAGCCATCCGCCACGCCAAGGTGCTTTTGCTAATAGGATGGTCCTACTCTAAACAATGAGAGTCCCATATATTTGGGCCATACATATGTGTTTTTAAATTGAGAGCCAACTTACCAAAGAGGTACCCCAGAAGCCTCCAAACAGCAATTTAGTGCCAGTACCCCCTCTCAGCTACTGACACCAACATGCCTCTCAGACAAATACAAAAGTGGAAGCTGCTCAAATCAATTTATAGGCCATAACAGGTGCTTGAAAGGGTGGGGTTATCCTGCAAGGAAACTACACACAACATTTTTTCCCCCAGCACACTGCAATAGCCAGCTACAGATCTGCCATTTCAACTGTAGATAAAAATGCAAAAGTCTTTGTTGCACACATTTGCAAATGTATGTTTAAGCCATCCGCCACGCCAAGGCGCTTTTGCTAATAGGATGGTCCTATTCTAAACAATGAGAGTCCCATATATTTGGGCCATACATATGTGTTTTTAAATTGAGAGCCAACTTACCAAAGAGGTACCCCAGAAGCCTCCAAACAGCAATTCAGTGCCAGTACCCCCTCTCAGCTACTGACACCAATATGGGACTGTCATTGTTTAGAGTAGGACCATCCTATTAGCAAAAGCGCCTTGGCGTGGCGGATGGCTTAAACATACATTTGCAAATGTGTGCAACAAAGACTATTGCATTTTTATCTACAGTAGAAATGGCAGATCTGTTGCTGGCTATTGCTGTGTGCTGGGGGAAAAAAATGTTGTGTGTAGATTCCTTGCAGGATAACCCCACTCTTTCAAGCACCTGTTATGGCCTATAAATTGATTTGAGCAGCTTCCACTTTTGTAAATGGCATATTGCCAACTTTACGTTTCTCCTCAGCTGATTTTAAGTTTCTCTTTTTGCTATTTTTTGAGAACTTGGGCTTTTTGGATTTTACATGCCCTGTACAAGGAGATTGGGCATCAGGCTTGCCAGACGACGTTGATGGCATTTCATCGTCTATGTCATGACTAGTGGCAGCAGCTTCAGCATTAGTAGGAAGTGGGTCTTGATCTTTCCCTACTTTATCCTCCAAATTTTTGGTCTCCATTATATGTAGCACAAGATACTGCAGAATGTGTGAACTTTGTAATATTGCAGTACCACTGGACTTTTACTGCTGAATGTGTAAACTTGGTAATATTGCAGTACCAATGGGCTTATACTGCAGGATTGGTTGTGCAAATTTTGTGGTAATTAAAAAAAAATTAAATTAGTTTTTGGTATTTTTTTAAATAACTTTTTTTTATTTTTTTAAACACAGGGGAATATTGGGGAAATAACTATGCCCTTAGAAGCACAGAGCACAGGACACAGCACCACTGGACTGAACAGGACACAGCACAGGACCCAGCAGCACCACTGACCTCAGAAGGACAGAGCACAGGACACAGCACCACTGGACTGAGCACAGCACAGCACAGCATAGCACTGAACTGAACAGCACGAGATATAGCAGGACAGAGGACCACCTAACACACCCTCCCTCTACCCTGATCAATGCCCGAGTTAGGATGGCGGCGACTAGCGGGGAATTTATAGGATCCGAGTATCGCGAGATCCGACAACGGGATTATGAGTCAGAGCCTCAGTTTCAGATTTGAATTTGGCGCCAATACCCGGATCTGTCTCGGATCCGACTCGGATCGGCAACGTTCGGGTGGGCTCGGATTTCATAAATCCGAGTGCGCTCATCTCTAATATCTAAAGATGCATGCTACTTTAAAATCATCTACTGCATGAAGATATGTTTAAAGCGTATGATGTGCTTTCAGCGCATTATAATGCTGTATAGATGCCAGTAATCATAATCTGCCGTTATAATTTGAATAGTACATCTGCAATTTTGGGGGGTTAACCTCCTCAAGATTTCTGTTACTCCCAAAAAAAAACACTACCAGCAGTAGGCTATGATAGGCTTGGCTGGTGACAATATAGTAAATTATACAATAGTAGATGAATTCCCTAGGGGGTATGATCCATTAAAAAAAATTGAATTAACCCAGGTTAAAACAGCCTTGTGTTGAGAGCAGAAGGGCTTTTCCCACACCCATGGTGCAGTGGGTGTTGGGTACTAAAGTTTAAATATGATGCATTACAGGTCTTAGCTAGCCTTTGTATTGATATATGTTTGGATATGCCGGCGAGCAAACCCATGACTGCCAAAGCATGCTAGCCTGCTGGGACCTCTAGTGCACCAAAAATACATGAAAACAAACACACAAACGTCACTGAAAAAGTCCTTCATTAAAAATAAAAACAGCAGCACACACCCTCATTCTTCAGATTTCTCACCTAAATCATGTGGGCAGAATCCTTCTTTTTCTTCCAACTTGGCAATTCAAAGGGAAAAAAAAACAAAAAAAAAACCTATTGATGATGCCTACTGCTCTGCCAGGATCCCTGTCACTGATGACAAGTTTCACGGCTTGCCAGTGAGTAACTAAATAGAGTGGCTTCAAGATGTTGTCTTTTTAAAACATGATCATGACTGGAAATGTCGGGTATGAAAAAGAAGATGGAGATCATTGTCAAATCTCATAATTCTTTGAAAAAAATGTTGGAACCTATTTTTGGGACTACAAAGTGCATCATGCATTGTAGTGAATATTGACAGCTTAATTTGTTTGAGAGCTAATCTTTGTGTATAGATAGAAGGGCACATAGGGCTAGATTTACTAACAGGCGTGTTTGTAAACCCGCCAACTTTCGGCGGGTTTGGCGGCGGTTCAGCCATTGCCGGATTTGCTAATGCTAAACCCGCCATCCAAACGGCCAGAAACAATGTTTTCAAACCCGCCTCTGTATAAAGCACCATGACGGTTTCAACAATGTTCAACATACAAACAGCCGGATTTACTATTAGGGGTTTTTTAAATCCGCCGGAAAACCGCCATTCAAAAGACCAAAATGAAAGCGCTGCTTGCGAGCGGCGAGATTGTTCAAACAGTGTGCTGTTTGAGGTATTTTGCCAATCAGACCATAAGAGAAAGGCTTATTTCATGTCCAATGATCCATTAGGACTGTGTATAGAAAATGGCCAAAGTGTCATGAAATTTCAGGGTACTGTTATGTGTTTTTGGATTTTTTTTTTCACCCAGTATGATTGCATTGTAAAATCTCATTTCAGCATTCCTTTTCTAGTTGTTTTTTCCTTTCAACAAATCCACTATAATACTGTTGCCTCAAAGAAATTAGGATGCACAATGTTTCATTACATAGATAACCCTTAATTTAATGCTAATGCAATCCAAATGTGAAAAATGGTTTTTCTGGCTGAAGAAATCACAGACAATCACTGTCTATTGGCCAGCAGTTAATCATGATGCTTACAAAAAGGGCCCCTCATTATTTGTCAGGTGTGGGTTTGTTGGAGAATGGCTTTTGCAGGTAATGTGGTGCATTCTTGCCAGTGTATGTTTGCAGCTTTTTATCTGATGGAGGCAGAAAGGCGCCAGGAGGAGGAGCATGAACAGCAGTTGGCATCTGTTCCGCGGACCCTGCAAAGACCCCGCACTCCATGTGCATTTCCAGTGCGTTTGAATCTGGAGTCTTTGGCTGATGTGGAGGTAGTACAAATGTTTCGGCTCAATCGTACTAACCTCATGGCACTGTATGAGCAAGTGAAGGATGATTTGGAGCCTACAACCAGCCGCTCTAATGCAGTGTCAGGACTACACAAACTACAGTGTGCAGTTCACTTTTTGGCAACCGGTTCCTTTCAATCTGTGTCCTCCAGAGTGATTGGCATAACGCAGCCGACATTTTCCAGGCATTTTGGACAGGTCTTAGGTGCCCTTAAAAGAGTGGTGCCCTACATATATCAGCTTCCCCAGCCAGGAGTCACAGTGGCATGAGCTCAAGGGAGCTTTCTATAGGGTCGCAGGTATCCCTAATGTAATGGGTGTATTAGATTGCACTCATATTGCACTGAGACCACCTCCCCACAGGGCAGAGGTTTTGTTAATCGGCAACATTACCACTCCCTGAATGTGCAGGTTGTGTGCGATGCTAACCAGCGTATAATGAGTGTTGTTGCAGGCTATCCTGGGTCATGTCATGATGCCTTTTTCCTGAGACAGTCTACCCTTTATGCCAAATATGAAAGTGGGGAAATGCCGGAGGGATGGCTTTTGGGTATGTACTTACCATGTTTTATATATCCCATATCATTGCTCAAATTGTCTCACATATGCTAACTGCTGTACAACATGCTCACATTAAATGGTAGCTAACATTTTACTTTTATTGCAGGAGATTTAGGATATGGGTGTCGCTCCTGGCTCATGACTCCTCTGCTGCATCCTCAGACTCCTGCACAGCACAAATACAATGAGGCACACATAACCACTAGAGGTGTCATAGAACGTACGTTTGGACTCTTGAAAACCAGGTTCAGGTGCCTTGATAAATCTGGTGGGGTGCTTATGTATGCACCTGAAAAGGTATCTGAGATTGTCCTGGCTTGCTGTCTGCTGAATAACCTGGCTATACATCAACTTACCCCACCGATTATTGCAGTAGACAGTGAAGAAGAAGGGGTTCGTGTCACATCTGGTGATGTGCAGAGCACAGAGGGCGGAAGGGAGATTAGAGACCGTCTCATTACAAACTACTTTACATGTAAGTGCATAGTAGGATAAACATTTATTGCTCTAAAATGTGTTTGATGTGAGTGCAATGTTTTTTTTTATTTAAATTGTTTTGTAAATTGGAACCTTTAAAAAGAGGATAGTGTGTACTCCTCATATGGTAAATATGAACATCCCTGGAAAGTGACAGTCAGAGGTCAATGTGTAAGTGAAATTAGTGCATAGTTTTTAAAACATCAGTATACTCTTGTTTAATTTGTAGAAAAGAAAGACTGACACCATAGAAATTTAACTGCATTTATTGCAGTAGAACACAATAAATAAAAAAGTATAATGCTTACACATACTTAACAAAACATTAACCAATAATAATGTTTTTGCGCTAGCAACGCCTTTTCGCTGGCATATCACAATGTTTGGAGCCACTCTCTCCTCTCCCTTGCCCACCCCTGGTGCGAGCACCTCTCCTTGGAGGAGTACTCTGGGCTATACTGCTAGGCGTACTAGCCGTACTGATGGTGGCAGAAGAAAAAGGTGCCAGCAAGCGGGCAATAAGTTCCTGCTGTATTTGCCCTGCCAGCCGGGTCACATTTGCATTCCCCTCACGAACTGTGGAATGTAAGGCCTCCACATCCCCAGTCATTTGGGCCATCTGAACATTGGATTGTTCCCATGCATTTGCGAGACGGTTTATTGCAGCAGAGATCTGGCTATTGGTGCGGTGTATCCGCCTCAACTGGGCCGCAATTTGTGACATGTGCCTAGTTTGACTCTGCATAAAGGTGGTTTGCTGCTACTGGAAAAGGCCAATAGACAGCGCCATTTCTCTTGCTGGGTCCATAGTTGGAGGTGCAGGTTGCTAGTGTGATGGTGGTTCAGCAGGCCCAGGTGAAACATCGTGGAGGCCAGACACAGGGGCATCCACTGTTTCCAGGGTGATGAACGTTTGATCCTCTGGCTCAGGGGACATTTGCAGGGACTCCGGCTGGGGTGCCTGATATGAAGACAGCCCTGCGTATGAAAAATGACGGTAAATATATAGGATATAATATGTTTGTATATTGCATTCTGAACACTGGATAGGAAAGAATAATCTTTTGCAACTACAGATTGTTTCACAACGTTTGCATTCCTGATTTCTTGTCCTATGCTACCTGCTTAAGGATGCACTTTTTATCTTTTGAATACACATTATCATTTGGACTATGTATAGCTGAGGGGGCTACAAATGCAAAGGTTTTTTTTACCTACAAATATGAGGATGTAGTCAGCCAAATGCTGCTAGACCGTGCTTTGGGGTAAACTAATACTATTTTAGTATTCCCTCTGTGTAGTCCATGCTGGGGTATTTTGACTAAACTGCGTGGTTGAAAAAGTGGAGATGTTGCCTATAGCAACCAATCAGATTTTATCTGTCATTTTGTAGAAAGCAATAAATAAAGTAAAGTTATAATCTGATTGGTTGCTATAGGCAACATCTCAGTTTTGTAAATGTAGCCCTATGTTCTCATTGCAAACCATCTAAAAGAAATGAAATATAACATTGACAGCAACATTTGCACAGAAAATCTACTAACTCCATTATTTCTCTCCTAAACAGAAATCACGCACCTGCTTGCTCTTCTATGCCCGAATCTCTCACTGAAGGTGGAGGTGTAGGTCTCGGACTGGGACTTAACTGCGGTCCTGGCGAATCTGGATATATTAGAAAAAGCATACAATGTATTTGCAGCAAAAAGCAATTTGCAAATATACAGTTTTTTTGAAAAAAGTGTTTGCAAATAAAAAAACAGTTGTAAAAAAAAAATTTGCCCTTTCAATACTGATTGAATAAAAAAGGCACTTTTAAAATAAAAAAGACACTTTTAAAATAAAAACACATTTTCAATAGTGTTAGCGTAAAAAGGGCAAATAACTCACCAACTCCTTGGGTAAACGAGGGCGAATCGGTGTCTTGCACACTTATGCCCTCGACAATCTCTGGCGGCATGATCTGACGCAGCGCCTCCTGATAACTTGTATACTCTATACGAAGAGGGGGGCCACCACTCGTGCGACTTGTTGCCCTCTTTTCCTGGCTCATTTTCTCTTTCAGCCTCCTTTTTATATCTGAAAAGCGCTTGCGGCAGTGAGCCACTGTCCGCTTTAGTGGGCCCACCGCGTTAACTAGGGATGTGCACCGGCGACTTTTGGTGTGTCGTGTTTTGTGCTTTGGATTCGGATTTTCTCAATGTTTTAGGTTCGGATTTGTTTCGCAAAACACCTCCTGAAAGGTTTTGGTTCGGATTTAAGGTTTTAGATTCTGATTTTTTTTGAAAAAAGCATAAAAAGTTCAAAAATCAAGTTTTTGGGCTTATTTTCACTCTTACGCTATTATTAACCTCAATAACATTCAATAACAATCATTTCCACTAATTTACAGTGTATTCTGAACACCTCACAATATTGTTATTAGTCCAAAACGTTGCAACGAGGTATCTTTCTGGACTGCGTAGTGGAGTGGTCCCCACAATATAATAAGAAAACCATCAACTGGTCTTAATCACACCAAAAAATGTACCTGGACTGCGTAGAGGAGTGGTCACCACAATATAATTTAAAAACCCTGAACTTGTATGATTCGCACCAATAAATGTATCTGGACTGCGTAGAGGAGTGGTCACCACAATATTATAAGAAAACCATCAACTGGTATGAATCGCACCAAAAAATGTACCTGGACTGCGTAGAGGAGTGGTCACCACAATATAATTTAAAAACCCTGAACTTGTGTGATTCGCACCAATAAATGTATCTGGACTGCGCAGAGGAGTGGTCACCACAATATAATAAGAAAACCATCAACTGGTATGAATCGCACCAAAAAATGTACCTGGACTGCGTAGAGGAGTGGTCACCACAATATAATTAATAAAAAACCCTCCACGGGTCTGAATTCCCCCCAAAAAAAATCTGGACTGCGTAGTGGGGTGGCCCCGGTACGCAATTTGATACCTGGGCCACAATATAATTAATACACCCTCAACTGGTCAGAATTCCACCAAACAAGTATCTGGACTGTGTAGTGGGGTGGCCCGGTACCCAATTTGATACCGGGGCCACAATATAATTAATACACCCTCAACTGGTCAGAATTCCACCAAACAAGTATCTGGACTGCGTAGTGGGGTGGCCCCGGTACCCAATTTGATACCGGGGCCACAATATAATAAATACACCCTCAACTGGTCAGAATTCCAGGGAACAGATGGCGGACACCGGATGGACGTCTAAAACCAACATAGCAGTTAAGGACGCAGTTCCTCTTTTTTGTGACTGCACAAACAATTAACGTAGTAATAGAAATGACAGGTTTTTTTTTGTTTTAAATAGAGAAAGAAAGAAGGTAGTACTAGAAATGGCAGTTTTGTTTTTGTTTTAAATATAGAAAGAAAGAAGGTAGTACTAGAAATGGCAGTTATTTAGTTTCTTTTAAATATAGAAAGAAAGAAGGTAGCAATAGAAATGGCAGTTCCTCTTTTTTGGAACTGCACAAACAGTGATGAAAATGAAGGTGGAGCTGGTGGCATGTCACGGTCCTCTTCAGAGGACAATCTCCTGACCAGCAGGTCTTTGCACCGCTGTAGACTTGTGTCCGCCGGAAACAGAGACACAACATACGCTTTAAACCGAGGATCGAGAACGGTGGCCAGAATGTATTCCTCTGCATTTAAAAGACTGACCACCCTGGGATCCTGGCAAAATGTACGAAGGGCTTCATCCACAAGAGCTACATGCTTGGTGGAATCGCAATGGTTTACCAGCTCCTCCCTCACTTTCTCCAGCTGCTTCTGCAAAAGCCTGATCAGGGGAATCACCCGACTCAAGCTGGCAGTGTCGGAACTGACTTCTCGTGTGGCAAGTTCAAATGGCTGCAGAACCTTGCACAACACGGAAATCATTCTCCAGTGCGCTTGATTCAGGCGCATCCCCACTCCTTTTCCTATGTCGTAGGTGGCTGTGTAGGCTTGAATGGCCTTTTGATGCTTCTCCATCCTCTGCAGCAAATAGAGGGTGGAGTTCTAGCACGTCACTACCTCTAGTTAATTTAGATTGCAAGGCTTGTAAATACTTTGAAGATAAAAAAAGCAGGCTGCACAGACTGTGGAGCTAGAAAGTGAAATTAAATGGACCACGTTACTTTGGTGGCTATCTATATCCCCCCCCCCCTCCCCGCCCTAAACTTGTAGTTGAATATAAAAAAAGCAGCCTGCATAGACTGTAGAACTAGAAATTCAAATATACAAATAGATGGACAAAGGCTGTTTGGTATCTGTCTGCATCAGATCCCCTCTCCACTAGGAGTAAAATAGAAAACTTTTCAGCCGTTATATAATCTAGAATATAAATAGAAATTGAGAAATGCAATTTGGTATCTGTCTGCATCATAATCATCAACATCCTCCTCAGCACCAGCTACATCAATATCCTCCTCCCAGTGAACAACATTCACACCTTCATTAGCCAAATCTGTAACTGGACTGTGGGTGATCCTTCCAGCATATGCAGAGGGCGTGCTGCAAATGCTGGATGGAGTCACCTCTTCCCGTACAGTGATGGGAAGGTCAGGCTTCACAACCACCAACACCCTTGGACTCGCCTTGGGGATTTGTGATGTCATCTGTTTAGAAGGCAGAGTTCTTTGCTGTTTTGTTGTTGTTGTTGACAGCATAACTCTCTTAAATTTTTTGTGGGGGGGGAGGAGGAGGGCTTAGATCCTTGGGTGAAGCTGGACCACTAGTCATGAACACGGGCCAGGGCCTAAGCCGTTCCTTGCCACTACGTGTCGTAAATGGCATATTGCCAACTTTACATTTCTCCTCAGATGATTTTAAGTTTCTCTTTTTGCTATTTTTTGAGAACTTGGGTTTTTTGGATTTTACATGCCCTGTACTAGGAGATTGGGCATCGGGCTTGCCAGACGACGTTGATGGCATTTCATCGTGTATGTCATGACTAGTGGCAGCAGCTTCAGCATTAGGAGGAAGTGAGTCTTGATCTTTCCCTACTTTATACTCCAAATTTTGGTTTTCCATTATATGTAGCACAAGAGAGCGTACCCCTAAGCCACACACACTCGGCAAAGCCTTTAAAAATTATATGCGGCACAGGAGAGTACCACTGGACTTATACTGCTGAATCAGTGAACTTTGTAATATATCAGTACCACTGGACTTATACTGCTGAATCAGTGAACTTTGTAATAGCAGTACCACTGGACTTATACTGCTGAATCAGTGAACTTTGTAATATATCACTACCACTGGACTTATACTGCTGAATCAGTGAACTTTGTAATATATCACTACCACTGGACTTATACTGCTGAATCAGTGAACTTTGTAATCGCAGTACCACTGGACTTATACTGCTGAATCAGTGAACTTTGTAATATATCAGTACCACTGGACTTATACTGCTGAATCAGTGAACTTTGTAATATATCAGTACCACTGGACTTATACTGCTGAATCAGTGAACTTTGTAATAGCAGTACCACTGGACTTATACTGCTGAATCAGTGAACTTTGTAATCGCAGTACCACTGGACTTATACTGCTGAATCAGTGAACTTTGTAATAGCAGTACCACTGGACTTATACTGCTGAATCAGTGAACTTTGTAATATATCAGTACCACTGGACTTATACTGCTGAATCAGTGAACTGTGTAATAGCAATACACTGGACTTATACTGCTGAATCAGTGAACTTTGTAATATATCAGTACCACCGGACTTATACTGCTGAATCAGTGAACTCTGTAATATATCAGTACCACTGGACTTATGCTGCTGAATCAGTGAACTTTTAATATATCAGTACCACTGGACTTATACTGCTGAATCAGTAAACTCTGTAATATATCAGTACCACTGGACTTATACTGCTGAATCAGTGAACTTTGTAATAGCAGTACCACTGGACTTATACTGCTGAATCAGTGAACTTGATAATATTGCTGTACCAATGGGCTTATACTGCAGGATTGGTTTTGCAAATTTTGTTGTAATTAATTTTTTTTAAAATAATTTTTTTGTATTTTTTTTTATAATTTTTTTTTTCATTTTTTAAACACTTGGGCATAATGGGGAAATAACTATGCCCTTAGAAGCACAGAGCACAGGACACAGCACCACTGGACTGAACAGGACACAGCACAGGACCCAGCAGCACCACTGAAATCAAAATTGACAGAGCACAGCACACAACACCACTGGACTTATACTGCTGAATGTGTGAACTTGGTAATATTGCAGTACCAATGGGCTTATATACTGCAGGATTGGTTTTGCAAATTTTGTTGTAATTAAAAAAAAATTAAATTCGTTTTTTTTTTTTTTTATAACTTTTTTTTCATTTTTTAAACACTTGGGAATATTGGGGAAATAAGAACTATGCCCTAGAAGCACAGAGCACAGGACACAGGACCACTGGACTGAACAGGACACAGCACAGGACCCAGTTGCACCACTGAACTCAAAATTGACAGAGCACAGCACACAGCACCACTGGACTGATACTGCAGAACACAGCACAGCACAGCACAGCACTGCACAGCACAGCACAGAACTAAACAGCACAGCACAGAACTAAAGAGCACAGCACGAGATATACCAGGACAGAGGACCACCTAACACACCCTCCCTCTACCCTGATCAATGCCCGAGTGAAGATGGCGGCGACTAGCGGGGAATTTATAGGTTCCGAGTATCGCGAGATCCGACTGCGGGATTATGACTCCGAGCCTCGGTTTCAAGTTTTCATTTGGCGCCAATACCCGGATTTGTCTCGGATCCGACTCGGATCGGCAATGTTCGGGTGGGCTCGGATTCAGGAAATCCGAGTGCGCTCATCTCTAGCGTTAACGGCATCACAAACTTGCGCCCACAATTGGTGGCAACGCCTTAGCGGAGTCCAGGCTGCCAGGTTGCCTAAGATGACCTCATAGCATGGAATGATATTGTGTACCAGCACACAATTTTCATCATGGGAGAATCTGACATTTCTCCCTGATTTTGTCTTCCTGCCCTGTCCTGTCTCCTCAAACTCTTCCTCTCCCTCCTCTGCCCCCTCAACCTCCATCTCCCTCTCCTCAGCCTCTGCTCCCCTCCTCTCTCTGGACATATTGACAAATAAATGTCAAACACACAAAACACAGAAAGACTTACAAACACAAAGGACAAACTACACTAACTACAGACACACTCTCAACACAGTCACACACAAGTAACACAGACAAAGGACAAGTCAAATACAAAAAATACAAGACAGAAAATAAATGAAAAAATAAATGTACAAAACAGAAAAATACCACAGGACTACTCACACTTCAAGCAGAATTCGAAACACCAAACCACCAAACTCCAACTCAATCCAACTCTCAGCAAACCACAATCCTCCAAACTCCTCTCACAAAACCCCTCAAATCCCTATCAAAGAAATAGTGGCAGGCCAGTGGTTTATATAGGGCTTGTGATGTAAAATCTCCTGACTTTGAAAATAGCCAATAGTAACAGGCCATGAGACAGGTGTAATTTTCAAAAAAACCGCCTTCACACGAAGCCAGCGGCTTTGAGCATTACAACCCGCCATTACAACCCGCCGTGACATCGCCGGCGGCTTCAAATTGAAGATCAAATGCACCCATTAGCAAATGCGGCTGTTTGCAATGCAAACCCGCCGGAAAACCGCGGCGATGTATGGCAGCTTCAAGCCGCCACGCATCCCGCCTGTTAGTAAATCTAGCCCATAATGTTTCTTGTCTCTAAATCCAATATCCCACATCCAATATAAACTCTGTTACAAAAGAGCACAAATTCTCTACTGAATCCTCATCCATGCTCCTTTCACAATAAACTGCGTTCTATCTATATGATACAGTTCTAATAAATGTATGTTTTTGTTTGTTTATTATTTTTTTCTGCAGATAATAGAGCAAAGGATTTTTCAATCATCTTAATACTGACTCATGTATTAATAGTTTACATATTGTTGACTCCGAAGTAGATTTAAACATATATACTGATACAGGTGAAATAGATTAATATTCTTGCAATTTGTAAATGCTCAGGAGGAGTCCTATTCTTCGTTCTTCTCTTACTTGTTTCTCTGACAGCATATATTTATTTTCAGCTTGTTTGTGAATTCTTGCTTTAGGGGATTCATTTGTCTTGCTGCTTAGGCATGACTTCATGCCACATAGAAAACACAACAGTAGCGATAAAGCTAGAAACAGCCTACAGATATTTGTCAATCTCTGATCTGGTTTCCTTTGTAAGTAAATGAAATGTTGGAGCATAAGGTCAAAACATTGCATTTTTGCAGTACACTTTAAATTATTGTTATTTTTATGTTTATTAATAATGTCATTATTTTACAAAATAGGACCGATTAGGGAAACATCTGCAAGCAAAACTGCACAAAATGGCCCAATTTTAAACAAGACCAATGAGCAGGGGAATAAATGCATAAACTGAGAGCTAATTAAATTTGTTTTCTTTATATAATATACTTATTTAATTATAAAAACAAATGCTGATGATCACCAATGTTTATCTTCAATATATTTTTAACAAACTCATTGGCGTACTATAGATTATTTACTTGAAGAGGTAACACACAAATGTACAATATAATTAATTGTATTATAATATAAAGTTCGTTTGTGCAATCACTGCTTGCTTCAGGTATTGGTGGTTGTGTGTTATCCATTGAGCCATAGTCTCTTTCACCTGAATGTGTCCCTGCAACTGTGCAAATGCAGGTTCAGTAAATATAATGCAGGTGTAGTGGGGCACAATTCTCTAAGATTAAATAAATATGCATCAGATAATCTCATTTAGATTAAATACAAAACCAGTTATTTGCTTCTTGCAGATTTACTGGCATATCACTTAATTGCATCATCATCATCATCAGCTATTTATGTAGCGCCACTATTTCCGCAGCGCTGTACAGAGAACTCCCTCACATCAGTACCTGCCCCATTGGAGCTTACAATCTAAATTCCCTAACAAACACATATACACACACACACAGAGACTAGGGTCAATTTTGATAGCAGCCAATAAACCTACTAGTATGTTTTTTGGAGTGTGGGAGAAAACCGGAGCACCCAGAGGAAACCCATAGAAACACAACCAGGGCAGGACAGTAGATGTGGTCTACTTAGATTTTGCAAAGGCCTTTGATACAGTACCACACAAGAGGTTGGTTTACAAAATAAGTGAACTGGGTCTAGGAATCAAAATTTGTACTTGGATCGAAAACTGGTTAGAGAATAGGGAACAGAGAGTTGTGATAAATGGAACATTTTCTAATTGGTCAAAAGTCTTGAGTGGAGTACCTGCTGGGACCACTCCTTTTTAATATATTTATTAATGACCTTGGTGATGGTTTAGAGAGTAAAGTTTCTATTTTTGCAGATGACACTAAACTCTGTAAGGTAATAAAATCAGAGCAAGATGTAGCTTCTCTACAGAGGGACTTAAATAAACTTGAGGATTGGGCCGCTAAATATAATATGAGGTTTAACACAGATAAATGTAAGGTTATGCATTCAGGGATCAAAAACAAGAAAGCAATCTATAAATAAAATGGAATTAATTTAGGAGAATCTATATTGGAAAAGGATTTGGGAGTGCTCGTAGACAGTAGACTTAGCAATAGTGCTCAATGTCAAGCAGCAGCTGCAAGGGCAAACAAAGTATTGGCATGCATAAAAAGGGGCATAGATGCAAGGGAAGACAGTGTAATTTTGCCACTGTATAAATCGTTGGTAAGAACTCATCTTGAATATGCAGTACAGTTCTGGGCACCACTCTATAAAAAAGATAATTTGGAACTAGAAAGGGTTGAGAGAAGGGCGACAAAATTGATTAAGTTATGAGGAAAGGTTAGCCAGTTTAGGCATGTTTACTTTAGAAAAGAGGCGTCTAAGGGGAGATATGATTACTATGTACAAATACATTAGGGGTCAATACAGAGAGCTTTCATGGGAACTTTTTACCCCAAGGAACATAACCAGGACACGTGGTCATCCCCTAAGGTTAGAGGAGAGAAAATTTCACAACCAGCAAAGGAAGGGGTTCTTTACAGTAAGGGCAGTCAAGATATGGAATTCATTGCCAGGGAAGGTTGTGATGGCAGATTCAATAGATATATTTAAGAAAGGGTTAGACAAATTTTTAGCGGAAAGGTGTATCCAGGGATACGACCGTTAATTTAAAATGAAGGATAGTAGTGGATATAGGGTACAAAAAGGACTGCAATATTGAGTCTGGGGGGATTTTCACAATTGAAACAGATTGGCGGTTGCTTACTCTGGATTAATTTCAAATATAAATGCAGGATCGCAGGAGATCCAAAATAGGTTGAACTTGATGGACTGGTGTCTTTTTTCAACCTCATCAACTATGTTACTATGTTACAAGGAGAACATACAAACACCACACAGATAAGGCCATGGTCAGGAATCAAGCTCATGACCCCAGTGCTGTGAGGCAGAAGTGCTAACCACTAGGCCACTGTGCTGCATATGTCAGTACTATCACTTGACATAAGAGCTGATGCTCTTGAACTCTGGTACTTTCACTCTGTCTCTCACATTTCTCTGCTTCTGTGTATGCAGAGGTCGAAGTTGGAATTCAGAAGTCCCAGTATGGAAATTTGAATTAAATGGTGTTAATTTCCATATGTATTGTTTGCAATAAAGATTCTCCGATGCAATCGCTGTGGTTCAAAAGCACATAGGTTTTATACACTACATATTACAAGACAAAGACTGGCATTCATATACTTGCGCTGTTAGCACTAACACAAGCTTCGATCAGAACGTTCTGGTTTCCAAACCAGAGGTGAACAATGTATACACTGTACCCTTACAGTGTTACAGAATTAAGGTCCACATTCATAGGTCGATGGGTCATGACCTCTCAAGAACTCGACATGCCATTGGTTGATTCCTCTGGTCATTGCTTTTTGAAGTGGTCAGGTGTCCTTCTTCAGGATCCCTCCTTTAGAGCTGTATAAATCAGTTCTTTTATGACATCTCTCTGGACTTGCTATTTGGTGTATGAAATTGCAATGTGTGAACACTACATAATTAATACCGGAAACATTATCATGCAATTACAAACAGAATAATATCAAACTCATTGTAATTTAAATGTTGGAAACATTATATAGCCTCTTCACCACTTTATATTTTATATTAAAAGATTTAAAATACTTTAAACATATTTAAATGTTGTGATAATGTTGCGTATTAATCGAACCGCACTTGATTGCAGTGTACAGATATTTTTAATTACCACTTTCGCCCAATTATTAAACTTCAACAGACCACCCTTTGAGAATATATTCAACTCTCTCACTATTTCAAAATTCTATTTCAGGATTATAATATAACAGTTCTTTTTTTGTGTCACCTGCCCCTCTTAATGCCATCACATTACATTTTCTGGGGTCACCTCATTCGAATGTTTACCATACTTCAGCACAACAGGAACACATCTAATATATAAGCCAAGTCACCGATTGTATGGTTAAGGAGCTTACCTATAATAGTAACCAGTTCTTGTGTCCATTATGTAGGTACAACATTTATCATCAAACTGGGTGGCTAACATCCCACAATATTCACCAGTAATAGCAAAGATATAATTTAGTTCCATTCTATGCTGTACTAATTCCTTCTTGCAAGCTTTCAGCTCCTTACCCATATACTTGAATATGTCATTGTATATCTTGGTAATTTTATCAATTAGTTTAGCCAGGACTTATATATGTATTTATAATTTAGGGTTCCTCAAGCAGTCTTGGTTAGCTCCAATGTACCCAAGGATTGAAACCCTGTGGATTCTGTAATTAAACTTGCGGCTATGGGTTCTTCCCTGGAATTATATTTCTTTTGACTCTGTGTTCATACTGTTTGTGTACATATGGAGGTGAGATTGTCTGTGAATGCCAGTCATTACATCATGAGAAATAGTCATTATTTCAGGAACTATCTTTCCTAGAAAACATATTTCTTTGGAGCTCGACATTAACTATTTGTGAGCCCTTCATCCACAAATCTAATATACATCATTTGGAAGGATATAAGGTACAACACGATCCATTATAATGTTACACAAAGACTTGGTCTGTTACCCATGCCTAGCATTTCCATCAGTTTAAGACAAGTTTTAGTTTGGATAATGTTGAAACAGTAGCCAAACAATACTTTCTTATGTCTTTTAACATAGCCTCGTTTAAAATATCGCAGCAGCTATTTATATAGTGACACCACGGGGGTTATATACCTTCTCGAATGCCCCTGTGGGTTACAATATATTGGAAGAACTATTAGTAAACTACACACTAGAATATCCGAACACCAAAGAAACATCCGTATTGGTTTTGACAAGCATAGTGTCTCCAATCACTTTGCCAAGCACCATTCTAAAGACCCACCCTTACTTAAGTTTATGGGTATAAAAAAGGTCCCCAAACCTTGGAGGGGGGAAAAATATAAAATCAAGTTTATGTCACAGGAGGAATCTAAACTCATATTCAAAATCAAGACCCTTTCACCAGAAGGTCTAAATATCGATTTTGAACTAAACCATTTCCTCTAGTAATACTACCCCTTCCTTCGACTACAACTCTATTAGGTCTCTATTAGCTTCCTTTCAGTATTTCCCCCAGCGCCTCTGAATATGTATTTAAACCATTTGTGGTCTTTTTACAGCACTCTGTATTTGTTTTGTCATACCAGTATCACTTTCATTCCGCTTTACGTACAGAGCCACTATGCTCTATTATTCTAATACCTCCTACTACATTGCATCACTGTAGATCCAAGGAGATATATGTTTATCCTCAGCTATAGCTAATAGACACTCCGCGATAACCTATTCCCATCGGTTCACCACTATTTCCCCATTGGACAATGTTACAGTCCATCCAGCCCAGCCAATCATTGTAACCCACGGGAATTCTCTACAATGTATCCTACTTACTCATACTTTTGAAAAAAAACGGTGCTATCCTATATAGAGGAATTATCTCTATTTATGCTGCAATGTTTGAAAGCCTGTTGTTCATGCTTAATCAGCCTGTTTTTATGCATGTATATCCTTTGTTTATATTTTGGAATCCATGTGGATACAAGTTAACCTCAAGCAGTCAGCAGCTGCGATGTGGGAACCAATCCCAATACACATTGGACTAGCACTGCACCCTATTGGACATTTGAACTGTCCATCACTCTAAGACCCAGTACAAGCAACCAATCATTGGAGGTCCATGATAAAGGCGCCTATTTAAACTTCCAGGTTTGCCTTGCAACACAGCTTACAATCCCTGATGAAGCCGTAGTGCGAAATGCGTTGGTTTAACCTGTCAAAGCATCAGCCATCAGTCCCCCCCGAGTGGCATCAAATACCGCTTCTGATGTTCGCCTCCGTAGAAGCAATGAGACTTTTTTCGGCGCATGCGCAGTCTTCTCCCGAGACTGATCGCGTGTTCTGCGTCAGTTATTCAACATAATGGCACAAGCGCTGTCACGGCACTGGGCAAAAGCAGCACAAAGCAGGATCCCTGGAGGACATCGCCAGCTCGTTTATGCGAGGGTAAGTCCTCAATCATCAGCCCACCCCGGGTTTCCTCCACAGAAACCATTTGCCAACTGAGACAACACTAAGGAGGATTTCCATTTCTTCCACACCTATATAGGAATTGACTCTTTTCTTGTTGCTTTATCAAGGACTATAATAGCCCCAACAGAGCATCATTCCAACTGTGGTTTATATGTACTATTCGCAATCCAATCCTACTCGCCATTTGTGCCAATACCTCTTGTGTACCTTTGTGCCGCTTATATTGTATATTGGTTCTTACATATATATTAATAGTTAGGGTTGCAACCCATCTATACTGTTATACTGAATATCAATAAAACTGCACTTTATTTACTTTACATCACTGAGCACTCTGTCCTATGCACCCAGGGAGCATTACCTCTCTTTTATACCTAAGGGTTGAGCTATCCCTTTCTCCCTATACTCCCCAGTGGCTACAATCTCTACTGATCATCACTCATAGGGAGCGTTGAACTCATTCTATTTACTTACTACTATTTATATAGCGCCACTAATTCCGCAGCGCTGTACAGAGAACTCACTCACATTATTCCGTGCCCCATTGGAGCTTACAGTCTAAATTTTCTAACATACACACACACACACACACACACACACACAGACTAGGGTCAATTTGATAGCAGCCAATTAACCTACTAGTATGTTTTTGGAGTGTGGAAGGAAACCAGAGCACCTGGAGGAAACCCACACAAACATAGGGAGAACATACAAACTCCACACAGATATGGCCATGGTCGAAAATCAAACTCATGACCCCAGTGCTGTGAGGCAGAAGTGCTAACCACTAAGCCACTGTGCTGCCCTATAATACCATTCAGCCTTTTTTTATTAAATGTACTTTAATGTTATTAACGGGTCTTTCACCAAAACATGTGGAGCAGGCTATTGTCTGATTGTTTCATTCTGCTTCCTAATACTCTAGTTGCTTTGTGTGTATACAATTCAGACACAACAGAGACCTGCCTACCGTGTATTGGCGAAGTGTCAAACTAAAGGAGCTTGTAATATTACACCTCCCTTCTATTGGTCCCCCCCCCCCCCTGTAATTTGACAACCTCAGAGATATTTAGTGGAAAGGGTATTAGTTTTTAAATATTTTGACACTGACTCACATAAGAAAACACCCAGCATTTAGTTCGGCTTAAGACCTTACCCACCAATAAATGATAATCATCTAATGGATGTAAGCTCAGGTTCAAAATATTATTAGACTAACATCGCTGGATCCACTTCTCTTCTCTCTTCGTCTCCATCATCCGATCACAATTGCAGAAATGGATTGTTCTGGAAAAAATAAGGATGAGAAAAACACTAGAAAAGGCAAAACATAAAAACTGTCACTTCATGATGGGAGAGTAGACCTTTAGAAATCCTTTTCTCAGATTTTATTGACTGTGATTTTAAGTCTCTCAGAACAGATTCACAAGTGACGGGGTTGTATTGTTAGCCACGGCCTCGTCTTGAACCTTCTCAAGATTGTTGAGTAGGTGGAATGGATCCATGTGTCTCTTTCTGCTACTTTCAAAGATGTGGTGATGGTCATCAACACTTGGTATGGCCCTTACCACCTAAGAGTAAGAAATTGTTGATTATAACACGTCCCACAGGTTCAACATCATGACAGTTACTGTCTGGCATATCAGGAGACAGCATTTTGATGTTCTTTTGTTGTTGTCTCAGCTGTTTGATCATCTTTATAAAGTGTTGAATAGTCACTTCATTATTGCATTTTAAATGATCTTGGGGATTTACCATCAAGTGAGGCTGTCTGCCAAAAAGTATTTCAAAAGGTGACAGGTTAAGAGGTGGTCTAAAAGTGGTTTTAATGCTGTGGAGAACTAGTGGCAAAGCTACCGACCACTCCAATCCAGTTTCAGCCATCACCTTACTCAATTTGTTCTTGATAGTACCATTTACCCTTTCCACTTTCCCACTGGCTTGTGGCCTATGTCACAATCTGCCTCTGCCTGCTTTGTAGCATCTCTCTATAGGATGCTGCTTGCCTTCTACAGCTTCTGTTTGTTTAGACCTGTTTTAGTCTTGCCGTGGTTGCATTCCTGGATGCAGTATTCCCATGCCGCCAGAGGTGCTGCTCTTCCACTGTGGACATTTTCACTCACAAGTAGGAGTTAATCTCTGCTCCTCTTTAATGGTACACCTGTGTCTCACATTATTTATGTCTGTTCCTTCCCATGTACAATGCTGGTCATTTTTGTTGCTATATGTTCCTTGTTGTGCTGTTCCTTGTTGTGCTCCTGGTGCACCTCTTCTCAGGGATTTCTACAAACTACCTGTTCACCTGCATCAGCCATGTTCCTTTTATCTGCCTTCTGCATCTCTGTGCAATCCCTGTGCTTTACCTACACCATCCAGTTTGTAACTTACTGCATTTTCTGGAAACATATCTGCAATAACTATTGTGTAATTCACCATATTCTGAACTCCTTAGCTGTGATTTTCTGCATTGAAATGTGACAGTATGACCAGCCCAAAAACAGCTTTGGAGCCATATGAAAGATTCTGCCTCAGATTTTTATTCCTGGGACGTTTTCTGCAATTGTATTTATTCACTGTGTCCTGCAAAATGTCTGCCTTACAAATCACTAACTACCTCAGCTAGAGACTCTACAAGCAGATATCATTTTATTACAATCTCAGCTGGCTCAGTTTTCTGTCTTACTTATGGACCCACTAAGGAGACTGTCAGATTTTGTTTCACACAATACAAATTCTGCTGATTTGCCTCAATCAACTTTCTATGCAGCTGAGTCTGTGCAAACCTCTTAATAGTGCTATTACTATTTTGCAGTTCACCAAGAACTAGGGAGTAACAAACTCCAGGTTTACAGGTGGTCCACGCCCCCACCTGAGTGAAAAGGAAAAACTAACAAAGTATGTCTCTACTGTGCCAGTAATATTCACTTCTTACAAGACTGTCCTCTCCACAGACCATGACAGCCTACAGAACCAACTTTTCCCCTTGCATTCTGGATTTGTTTGCACCTCATTTCCCATTGCTGCATTATAGTCTGTTCTGCTCCCTGGGATGAGGCCCAATTTGCCAACCCTAGTTACCTGTCTAGAGGTGCCAGTTTTTGCCGCCTGCCCTAAGGCGCCAGTTCCTGCTGCCTGCCCTGAGGTGTCAGTTCCTGACTCATGTCCAGAGGCACCAGCTCCAGCTGCCTGTCCAGAGCTCCCAGTCTCTGCCTCCTGTTCTGAGGTCCCAATCTCTGCCTCCTGTTCCAAGGTCCCAGTCTCTGCCTCCTGTCCCGAGGTCCGAGCCTCTGCCTCCAGCCCTGAGGTGCCATTCAGTTCAGAGTTGCCATACCATGCGGTTCAGCCCGAGTTGCCATTCCATGCGGTTCAGCCCGAGCTGCTATCCCATGCAGTTCAGCCCAAGTTGCCAATTTATGTGGTTCAGCCTGAGTTGCCATTTCATGCAGTTCAGCCTGAGTTGCCACTTAGTGCTGTCTGCTCTGAGGCTTCTCTCAGTGCTGTCTTCTCTGAGGCTTCTCTCAGTGCTGTCTTCTCTGAGGCTTCTCTCAGTGCTGTCTTCTCTGAGGCTTCTCACAGTGCTGTCTGCTCTGAGGCTTCTCACAGCGCTGTCTGCTCTGAGACTTCTCACAATGCTGTCCAGTCCAGGCCTCCTTCCAAGTCGTCTGCCCAGTCCAGGCCTCCTGCCAAGTCGGCCACCCAGTCCGAGACGGCTTCTTCCGTCCCAGTCGAAGACCCTTGTTCTCAATTTAAATCCCCCCAAAGTTCCTGTTACTTTATCATCTGAAGTTGCTGACTCTTCTTCTGTTTTTGAATCTCCACCATCTACCTTTGACAGGAACATAGGACAATGTACTGCGCTTTGTAAAATTCTGCTTATCCTATTCTCCCTCCGTACTCAATCTCTTGGACAACCAATACAAGCAAGTACTCTTCCTGCTATCTGTCAGGCGCCACCCGCGATCCCTGGGACGGCTGCCTGTGTTTTCTCTATAGGCAACCAGACACATCACTTCTGGCTGCTCGCCTACAGCACTAGAGAGCGTTCCCATTGCCTAGCAACGGGACGCTATACTGAGCACGCTAGGCGCTAATTATGACAGCGCATTGCGCTGACCTCCTTTTGGCCCACAGTAGTATATAATCCCTCCTGGCTCTCCCCTCCAGTGCCAGAGTTTCAGGTCCCTACCCTGTCTCCAGCATTTCCTCAGTGTTCCAGTTTATTGCTTGTCTCCTGACTTCTGCCTGCCTGCCTGTGACCCTTGTGACCCAGATTGCCTTTGACTACCCCTTTTGGATATCCCTGTGTACCGTGCTTCCTGAATGCTACCGACACAGCCTGACTTACCTTCCCTCCGGATTCTCCTCGTGTACCTTCATTGCCCGCACCGTTACCGAACCGGCTTGTCTGACAATTCTCCTCGTGCTTCGCTATCTGACTCGAGGAAGAACCACGACCTGCGTGTCTCCTGCAGCTGAGTCCAGACCTCCTTGCGGGGGTCCCTCGTGAATACCAGGGGCACGTTAGACTCCGCACCTTCCTCCGAGTAGTGCCAACGATAGCAGGTATGCTATACTAGTCGTGACACTATTCAATTTTAGAGGGTGGGCAATGGAATAGGCAAATCCCTTTATTGGGGCCAAAGGTCCTATACTATCTGATTTGCAGCGTTTTACTGAGGCGGTGATCTAAGATTTTGCCCCAGCACTGACTAACACCACTTCCAGCATCTCTTCTATGCCATCTTCCTTGTCTCCTGTTACCCAACCCTTAGAGTTTCTTTCATGTTCCATTCAATTTGAACAATCCTGTGTCTCTAAAAAAACTCCTAAAAAGAGAGTGTCACGGGCACTAGGAGTTTTACCCAGAATTCACCAGGTGTAGCTACACTTACCAGAAGTGCGGACCTCTGGGTAGTGTGGTGAATCAGTGGAACCATACAGTAGAATAAGGGAAAGGAATGTCAATAGTATAAATGCTGAGTCTTGGCACCATGGAACTGTGATGGTACAGCAGTTTAGTAAACAGGATAAAATGAGGAAAGAGTCCAAGTGCCTTAGCACGCAGGTAGCATATAGCAGGCCAGTATTTGAAAACTGGATAACGTTAGGCAAAGACCAATCAACAATATAGTAGAAGAGTCAGCGACTTGCAGCTACAATACAGAGGCACTTGTAGACTTTAGTCCAGCTAATTGGTACCATACAGAGTAGTAGCTATATCACAAGGAAACATGAATGGTCTACAGCTGGTAAGTTTCACCACAGATATGTAGAGAAGACTTGTCCAGCGCAGGTGTGTAACAGAATAGCGTGAGTGGTCTGCAATTGGCAAGTTGTACCACTGATGTGAAGGGAAGACTTGTCCAGGCGCAGGCATGGAACGGAGTAACGTGAGTGGTCTGCAATAGGCAAGTTTTACCACTGATGTGTAGAGAAGACTTGTCCAGGTGCAGGCGTGGAACGGAGTAACGTGAGTGGTCTGCAATAGGCAAGTTGTACCACTGATGTGAAGGGAAGACTTGTCCAGGTGCAGGCGTGGAACGGAGTAACGTGAGTAATCTGCAATAGGCAAGTTGTACCACTAATGTGAAGGGAAGACTTGTCCAGGTGCAGGCATGTAACGGAGCAACGTGAGTGGTCTGCAATAGGCAAGTTGTACCACTGATGTGAAGGGAAGACTTGTCCAGGTGCAGGCGTGGAACGGAGTAACGTGAGTAGTCTGCAATAGGCAAGTTGTACCACTAATGTAAAGGGAAGACTTGTCCAGGTGCAGGCATGTAACGGAGCAACATGAATGGTCTGCAATAGGCAAGTTGTACTACCGATGTGGAGAGGAGACTTCTCCAGAAGCAGGCAGGTAACGGAGGTAGCGAGAGTAGTCTGCAGCGGGTAAGTTCTACTACCGATGTGGAGAGGAGACTTGTCCAGAAGCAGGCGAGTAACGGAGGTAGCGAGAGTAGTCTGCAGCGGGTAAGTTCTACTACCGATGAGGATCGGAGACTTGTCCAGAGCAAACGGATAACACGAGCAGAAACAGGAAACGCCTCAGAGTCTCAAGGAATGAGAACCAAGAACAGGCAAAGGTAATAGGGCAACAGGTGCCTTAAGTACTGAGAGGTGATTAATTAACCAATGAGACTAGAGGCGAGGTATTAACAGTTCAGGGTTTCTGCACATGCACAATCTTAGTCAAGATGGCGGACGGCCGCGGCTCAGGAGAGGCGCCGGCAGGAGCGAGAGAGACCCATGTCCCAGCCAAGAGGCACTAACAGTCCGGTGATTGACAGAGAGTTAAAAAGAGGAAGAGGGGTGGGGCCTTAGGATCTCTGCATACCTTGGGTGAGGATTCTATACCTTTTCCGTCCTTTAAAGAGGACCTCTCTGCTACATGCCCAAATCTGGATTATGATTCTAAATTTGTTGACCATTCCTGGAAATTGGGCATCTGGAATCAGCCCTTTATGGGGGGTACTCTCACAATCTGCCTCCGCCTGATTTGCAAAATCTCTCTATAGGATGCTGCTTGCCTTCCTGTTTGTTTAGAACTGTGTTAGTATTGCCGTGATTTTTTTCCTGGATGCAGTACCTCCATGCCGCCAGAGGTGCTGCTCTTCCACTATTGACATTTTCACTCACTAGCAGAAGTTAATCTCTGCTCCTCGCTTATGGTACACCTGTGTCTCTCATTATTTATATCTGTTCCTTCCCATGTACAATGCTGGTCATTTTTGTTGCTATATGTTCCTTGTTGTGCTGTTCCTTGTTGTGCTCCTGGTGCACCTGTTCTCAGAGATTTCTACAAACTACCTGTTCACTGTCACTTTTTGCTTCAGGCAATTGATTTTATATTAACACACAATTATTTTTGATTTGAATCAGATATTTATTTACAGACAAATGGAATGACCATGGGCAGTATGTTCGCCCCCAGTTATGCCAACCTCTATATGGGGTCGTTTGAAGAGCGGTACCTGTGGGGTGGCCCATATGGGGCGAACCTATGGCCGCTACATTGATGATTTGTTTATGATTTGGGAGGTAGGTTACGAATAGGCTCTTTAATTCATCACTTTTTTAAACTTTAATACGTTTCATTTAAAATTCACTCACCACTATAGTCAGGATAATATTAACTTTTTGGATGTGATGCTCTCAGTGCCACTTTTAAATGAACCATTACGGGAGCTATATTAGCCCTCAATCCAGTGTCCTCTCCATCGTTAGTCCATAAGGAACCCGGTATCTGTTATAACATTTCTTCTACCTGTGATGGACTGTCACTCACCGGACTGTGAGTGCTACTTCTCGTGTGTTTAGGAACCGTGGCCGTCCGCCATCCTGAGGGTCTGCGCATGTGCAGCCCTTTCAAACCTTCAGTACATGTTCCTTTTAGTTAATTGGCTGATCAGGCAACACTCCCTATTTTAAGCACCTGAGGTCATTGTCTCGTTGCCTGATCTTGGAGTCTCATTCCCCATGAGCCTCTGAAGGTGTCCCTGTGTTTCCTCGTGTGTTCAGCTCCTGCTGATTGCTGTTGTTCGTTTGTGGTTTCCAGACCACTTCAACTCTCCTGTGTTTCATCGTGACGGCACCAGCTGATTCCTATCCGCTGCCTCCGTGCTTCTACAGTTTCCAGACCACTTCAACTCTCCTGTGTTTCATCGTTACTGCACCAGCTGATTCCTATCCGCCTCCTCCGTGCTTCTACAGTTTCCAGACCACTTCAACTCTCCTGTGTTTCATCGTGACTGCACCAGCTGATTCCTATCCGCTGCCTCCGTGTATCTACAGTATCCTGCTCACCTCAACTCTCCCATGTTTCATCGTGACTGCACCAGCTGATTCCTATCCGCTGCCTCCGTGTATCTGCAGTGCCCTGCTCATCGCAACCCTCCAGTACTCCTCGTGTCTGCAGCCAGCTGATCCGCTCTCCGTGCTTCTACAGTGTCTCCGCTTGTGTCAACTCGCCTGTCTGCATTGGATCAACGCTTCGCTGCTTTCATCTCGGCTAGACCATCTCTACTCTTCAGTGTTCTCCAGGTGTCCAGTTCTATATACTACTGCTTCCTGAGTATTGTTTCCATCCCTGCTGGTCTACCTACCTGTGCGCTGCACCTACTTGATTACCGCTTCCACCCTCCTGGGACTTCGTATCCTGCCGGCCTCCAGCCGTTCAGGTATCCCTGCACTTCTGTCTGACAGCCTGCTCTCCTGAACCACGGTATGCATACTTTTCATTGACTGTGCTGGTGTATTGCATATCTTGCTGGACTGAGTTGTTCTCCTCTGGAGTTTCCTATCCGCTGAGACTATTGCCATCATTTGACTGGGTTACCTTTTAGCCTGGATAGTTCTTGTGACTTTGTATAATTGTGTAGTGCTGTTCAGTTATTACTATTTTGTGCATATCATCGTGGGATCAAGTTCAGTGTGCCCGTGTATACTCTGCATTGCATTTACCTCCCCGTGCTCCTCCTCACATATATATTTCAGTGGTACAACTTGCTAGAGGCAGACCACTGTTCCCTGTTTCCTGAGTCACCAGTTTCCTGTATCCTTTTACATAGCAGTGGTACAACTTGCTATGCAGACCACTGACTTCCCGGATACCTTCACCTGGAGTCCATTCCCTCTCCTAGACAGCGGTACCACTTGCTATACGCAGACCGCTGACTCTCATCACCTCCTCGTTACTTCTGGACATTCCTCCTCACTATAGCAGTGGTACAACTTGCTATCCGCAGACCACTGACTACCCTCACGTTTCCTTGTCCATCCAGTTCCTCGTGTACAATTATCTATATATTACCAGTGCTGCTAGTCATAGACTTTCCACGAGCATTCTCTTACCATCTGCTGTCTCCTGTTCCGTTATCACCCCGCTACCAGAGTACCATATTACCACCTATACTGCTCTGGTAAGTCCATCATCTGGTGATACCTGGGTAAAGACTCCTAGTGCCCGTGACAGTAAAATGACAGACCCAGATTCGGAACCTACAGCTAAAGAGATGCTGCAGCATCTGGTCACCCGTATGGAGCAACAGGATGCTCGCCAACAGCTGTTGTTACAATGTTACCAGGCGTTAGCCTCCCAAGGAACATCTGGACAGAACATCATAGCTAATGCTGATGCTCCTGTGCTTTCCTCCGTTTCCCCAGTGCCATCCCAGGTGTCTACGGCTTCCACGCTTCACCTGCCTACTCCGTCAAAGTATGATGGAGACCCCAAAACTTGTAGGGGTTTTCTCAATCAATGTTCTGTTCATTTTGAGCTCCAACCTCAAAATTTCTCTACTCATCGTTCCAGAGTGGCCTATCTTATTTCATTGTTTTCTGGACAAGCTCTCGCATGGGCTTCCCCTCTGTGGGAAAGAAACGATCCATTATTACAGGATAGTGCCAAATTTATTTCCACGTTCCGAAGTGTATTCGATGAACCAGGTCGTGTCATCTCCGCTGCATCCAGCATTCTCCGTTTACGTCAAGGTTCTCGTACAGAAGGCCAGTACGTCATTCAATTTAGGATATTAGCCTCTGAACTTCAGTGGAACACTGAAGCGTTAATTGCCGCCTTCTGGCAGGGGCTCTCCGATAAAATTAAAGATGCACTGACTACTCAAGAACTACCTACTTCTTTAGAAGATTTGATTTCTCTTTGCCATCGCGTAGACATGAGATTTCGTGAAAGGGAGTCTGAAAAAACAACTTCAGTTAAAGCACCTCTTCGCTCAACCTCTCAACTTCATCTCCTGTTATACCCATGGAGATAGGACGCTCCAAATTAACTACTGAAGAGAGGAACCGAAGAGTAAAGAATAGACTTTGTATCTATTGTGCTGATTCCACACATATGCTGAATTCATGCCCTAAAAAATCGGGAAATGCCAGGCCCTAACTAGTTCTGGAGAGGTGAAGTTAGGGTCCCTGGAGTCCTCTCCATGTTCTACGAAATTAAAAGTCTGCGCTTTTGATGTTACAATTTCCTTCGCTACCAAATCCTTTGAGTCCCAAGCACTTATTGATTCTGGAGCTGCGGGAAATTTTATTTCTTAATCCCTAGTGAATCAATGGTCCCTACCAGTGATTACCCTGAAGACACCTATTACTGTGACTGCTATTGATGGATCACGTCTTATCAATGGTCTTATCACCCAGAGTACGTCTCCAGTAACGCTTCAGATTGGTGTGCTACACCAAGAAGAAATTTCGTTTTTAATTCTTCCTGTTACTACAAGTCCGATTGTTTTAGGCCTTCCATGGCTTCAATGTCATTCTCCCCAGATTGACTGGCGCACTCCTCAAGTTACGTCTTGGGGAGCTGAATGTCATCATCGTTGTCTCTCTCAAGTCGTTCCTCTTAAAATACAGCAATCCTCCATTTCACCTTCCTCACCGGGACTCCCTCCTCAGTATGCTTCATTTGCCGATGTATTTGATAAAACTCAGTCTGAACGTCTTCCTCCTCATCATTCATGGGATTGTCCGATTGATCTTCTACCTGGCAAGACTCCTCTTAGGGGTCGTGTGTATCCACTTTCGTTACCTGAAACTCAAGCTACATCTGAATACATCCAAGAGAATCTCCAGCGAGGATTTATTCGACCTTCTACTTCTCCCACTGGAGCCGGGTTCTTCTTTGTAAAAAAGAAGGATGGATCACTACGCCCCTGCATAGATTTTCGTGGACTTAACGCCATTACTATTAAAAATCGGTATCCCATTCCTCTGATTACTGAGCTATTTGATTGGATTAAGGGAGCTCGGATCTTTACCAAGTTGGACCTTCGTGGTGCCTATAATTTAATTAGAATCAGGTCCGGTGACGAATGGAAGACAGCTTTCAACACCAGAGATGGGCATTATGAATATTTAGTAATGCCTTTCGGGTTATGTAATGCCCCCGCTGTTTTCCAGGGCTTCATTAATGAGATCTTCCAGGACTTGTTATATGTATGTGTCGTCGTTTATCTAGACGACATATTGATCTTTTCACAGGACCTGCCTTCTCATCACCAACATGTGGCAGAAGTTCTGTCCAGACTCCGGAGAAATTCATTATTCTGCAAATTAGAAAAATGTTCATTTGAGTTGCCCCAGATTTCATTTTTGGGTTATATTGTCTCCGGAGTTGGTCTACAAATGGATCCAGAAAAGGTGAATGCTGTGTTACATTGGCCTCAGCCAACTACTCTTCGTGCCATTCAGCGTTTTTTAGGTTTTGCCAATTACTATAGACGCTTCATTCAAGATTTCTCCTCGATTGCATCTCCTATTGTGGCCCTGACTCGTAAAGGGGCCAATACTAAACAATGGTCAGCTGAGGCTCTTCAAGCCTTTCAGTTTCTTAAAGAGTCCTTCTCCTCTGCTCCCATTCTTCGACAGCCTGATGTGACGCTTCCCTTCCTCCTAGAAGTAGATGCCTCTAATGTTGGTTTAGGAGCCATTCTCTCCCAAAGATCGGAGCAACAGAAATTCCATCCTTGTGCCTTTTACTCTCGGGGTCTTCTGCCTGCGGAGAAGAATTACACCATCGGGGACAAGGAGTTGCTGGCTATTAAAGTAGCATTAGAGAAGTGGAGATACTTGTTGGAGGGAGCTCGTCATCCTGTGACAATTTTCACGGATCATAAGAACTTGTCATATCTACAGTCTGCTCAATGTTTGAATCCTCGTCAAGCAAGATGGTCTCTTTTCTTTTCCCGTTTTGAATTAATCATAACCTTCAAACCAGCTGCAAAGAACAAAAAAGCCGACGCTCTATCTCGAGCCTTTGTGACGTCCTCTGACGTTGAAGAGGTTTCCAACCACTCTATACTAGACACCAAATGTGTTTCGCTGGCTGCTTCTTCCACTAAGGTGCTACCATTTGGGAAAACCCTCGTGCCTCCTACTCTTAGGAGGAAAATCCTTTCGTGGTTCCACTCTTCTCGTTTTTCTGGACACTTGGTGAACGCAAGACCTTTGAGATTCTCTCTCGAAGTTACTGGTGGCCTTCTATGAGGAGAGATGTCAAAGAGTTTGTAGCCGCTTGTGAATTGTGTTCCCAGTTCAAGACTCCCCGCAGAACTCCAGCGGGTTTGCTTCAACCACTACCCATTCCGTCCAAGCCATGGACCCATATTAGTATGGACTTTGTTACTGATCTTCCTCCTAGTAAAAACTGCAATACTATTTGGGTAGTGGTGGATAGATTTTCGAAGATGGCGCATTTCGTCCCCTTGTCTGGTTTACCTTCCTCTTCTACCCTGGCTGAGCATTTCATCAAAGAAATCTTTCGTATTCATGGATGTCCGTCTGAGATTGTGTCAGATAGAGGCGTACAATTCGTTTCCAGATTCTGGCGGGCCCTTTGCAAGACCTTGGGCATACGATTAGCACTCTCATCTTCCTACCATCCTCAATCAAACGGACAAACTGAGAGGGTCAATCAAGATCTTGAGACGTTTATAAGAATGTTCTCATCAGCCAATCAAGACAACTGGGTAGAATTGCTTCCTTGGGCTGAATTCGCTCATAACAACATGTACCATGAGTCATCTTCTAAAACTCCATTCTTTGTGGTTTACGGTCACCATCCGTCTTTTCCGGAATTTCCTGCCCTCCCTCCCACCCAGGTTCCTGCTGTAGAGACTGTTTGTCAAACTTTCAAAAATATTTGGTCTCAGGTCAAAACCTGTTTAAAGAAGACATCTGCCAAATATAAGTCTTTTGCAGATAAAAAGAGGCGGGCTATTCCACCACTGAAAATTGGAGATTGTGTTTGGTTATCTACCAAAAATATTCGTTTGAAGGTCCCATCTATGAAATTCGCTCCTCGTTTTATTGGTCTGTATAGGATCATTCAAGTGATCAATCCAGTTTGTTTCAAACTTCTACTTCCTAAGAATATTTGTATTTCCAACGCCTTCCATGTGTCCTTGCTCAAACCTCTCATCATCAACCGTTTCTCGGTCCCTCCTTCAGCACCTTGGCCAGTTCAAATTCATCAGGAGGAAGACTTTGAGATTACTCATATATTGGATGCAAAAATTTCGCGAGGAGTTCTTCGTTACCTCGTTCATTGGAAGGGCTTTGGTCCTGAGGAGCGTTCATGGATCAAAGCTGAAGATCTCAACGCTCCAACTCTTCTTAAGAAGTTTTATTCCAAATTTCCGGACAAACCCGGTTCCAGGTGTTCTGTGCCCACCTTTAAAAGGGGGGGTACTGTCACTCACCGGACTGTGAGTGCTACTTCTCGTGTGTTTAGGAACCGTGGCCATCCGCCATCCTGAGGGTCTGAGCATGTGCAGCCCTTTCAAACCTTCAGTACATGTTCCTTTTAGTTAATTGGCTGATCAGGCAACACTCCCTATTTAAAGCACCTGAGGTCATTGTCTCGTTGCCTGATCTTGGAGTCTCATTCCCCATGAGCCTCTGAAGGTGTCCCTGTGTTTCCTCGTGTGTTCAGTTCCTGCTGATTCCTGTTGTTCGTTTGTGGTTTCCAGACCACTTCAACTCTCCTGTGTTTCATCGTGACGGCACCAGCTGATTCCTATCCGCTGCCTCCGTGCTGCTACAGTTTCCAGACCACTTCAACTCTCCTGTGTTTCATCGTTACTGCACCAGCTGATTCCTATCCGCTGCCTCCGTGCTTCTACAGTTTCCACACCACTTCAACTCTCCTGTGTTTCATCGTGACTGCACCAGCTGATTCCTATCCGCTGCCTCCGTGTATCTACAGTATCCTGCTCACTTCAACTCTCCCGTGTTTCATCGTGACTACACCAGCTGATTCCTATCCGCTGCCTCCGTGTATCTACAGTATCCTGCTCACTTCAACTCTCTCGTGTTTCATTGTGACTGCACCAGCTGATTCCTATCTGCTGCCTCCGTGTATCTACAGTATCCTGCTCACCTCAACTCTCCCGTGTTTCATCGTAACTGCACCAGCTGATTCCTATCCGCTGCCTCCGTGTATCTGCAGTGCCCTTGTCACTCACCGGACTGTGAGTGCTTCTTCCCGGACATTTAGGAACCGTGGCCGTCCTCCATCCTGAGGGACTGCGCATGCGCAGCCCTTTCTATACCTCCAGTGTATGTTCCTTTAACTTAATTGGCAGATCAGGCAACCTCCCTATATTAAGCACCTGTGGTCAACACCACGTTGCCTGATCTTGGAGTCTCATTCCCCATGAGTCTCTGAAGGTGTTCCTGTGTTTCCTTGTTTATTCAGCCCTGCTGATTCCTGTGGTTTCCAAACCACTTCTACCTCTGTGGTTTCCAAACCACTTCTGCTACTGTGGTTCCCATACCACTTCTACCATCTACTGTATCATCGTGACTGTGAGCTGATTCCTATCCGCTGCCTCCGTGCACTACAGTCTTCTAATCACTTCAACTCTACCATGTATCATTGGGACTGTTAGCTGATGCCTATCCGCTGCCTCCGTGCATTACAGGCTTCAACCACATCCACTCACCTGTTCATGATTGTGACTGCCAGCTGATTCCTATCCGCTGCCTCCGTGCACTACAGGCTTCAACCTGCAACTCGTCTGTGTTTCATCATCGTGACTGTTTGGCTGATTCCTATCCGCTGCCTCCGTGCACTACAGTCTTCAACCTGCAACTCGTCTGTGTTTCATCATCGTGACTGCTAGCTGATTCCTATCCGCTGCCTCCGTGCACTACAGTCTTCAACCTGCAACCCGTCTGTGTTTCATCGTGACTGTTTAGCTGATTCCTATCCGCTGCCTCTGTGCGCTTCAGTCTTCAGTCCTTGTCTACTCTACCGTGTTTCCTTGAGTCTGCTGCCACTATTGCTACCCGCTACTCTCCGTGATCATCTGTTCCAGTTCAACTCTGCTCCGGTGTCCCATCGTTACTGCACCTGCTGGTTGCTATTGGTTACCTCCGTGTTCCCGCAGAGACCCGCTGCTGTTACTTCTCAGCGCTACTCATCCATCTACTGCTGATCCGCTCTCCACGCCTTCCTGTGTTCCCTGCTGGTCTACCTACCTGTGCGCTGCACCTGCTAGACCCCTGCTTCACCCATCCAGGGACTTGTATCCTGCTGGCCTCCTGCCCTTCAGGTATCTCTGCACTCCTGTCTGACTGCCTTCTCCTGAACCACGGTATGCATACTTCCCATTGACTGTGCTGTGTATTGCATACCTTGCTGGACTGTGTTGGTTCTCCTCTGGAGTGTACTATCCGCTGAGTCTATTGCCATCATTGACTGTGTTATCTCATGCCGGATTACTTCAAGAGACTTTCTATATTGGCAGTGTTGTTCAGTCATTTATACATTTATATTGTGCATATTACTGTGGATCAAAGTCAAGGTGCCCGTGTATATATTGTGTTGCAGTCTCTCCCCGTGCACCTCCTCACATATATATTCAGTAGTACAACTTGCTAGTGGCAGACCACTGACTCCTGTTTACAGTTTCACCTGTTCCAGTATCCTCTCACATAGCAGTGGTACAACTTGCTAACGCAGACCACTGACTCCCCGGATACCTCCACTTGGATTCCATTCCTTCACTCAGACAGCGGTACAACTTGCTATCCGCAGACCGCTGACTCTCATCACCTCCTCGTTTCTGTTGGACATTCCTCCTCACTATAGCAGTGGTACAACTTGCTACCGCAGACCACTGACTACCTTCACGTGTCCTTTGTCCATACAGTTCCTCGTGTATTACTACCTCCATATTGCCAGTGCTGCTAGTCATAGACTTTCCTGAGCATCTCATCATCTGCTATTTCCTGTTCCGTGATCACCCTGCTACCAGAGTACCATATTACCACCTATACTGCTCTGGTAAGCCTATCACCTGGTGATCCCTGGGTAAAGACTCCTAGTGCCCGTGACAGTAAGATCAGGCCATGACAGACCCAGATACGGAACCTACTGCTAAAGAGATGCTGCAGCATCTGGTCAGCCGTGTGGAGCAACAGGATGCTCGCCAACAGCTGTTACTTCAATGTTACCAATCGTTAACCTCCCAAGGAACATCTGGACAGACTGTTACAGCTAGTATTGAAGCTCCTGTGCTTTCCTCCGTTTCCCCAGTGCCATCCCAGGTGTCTACAGCTCCTACGCTTCACCTGCCTACTCCGTCAAAATATGACGGGGACCCCAAAACTTGTAGAGGTTTCCTTAACCAATGTTCAGTCCATTTTGAACTCCAACCTCAAAATTTTTCTACCCATCGTTCCAGAGTGGCCTATCTTATCTCATTGTTTTCTGGACAAGCCCTGGCTTGGGCCTCCCCTCTGTGGGAAAGAAACGATCCAATTCTACAAGATAGTGCCAAATTCATTTCCACGTTCCGAAGTGTGTTCGATGAACCAGGTCGTGTGACCTCCGCTGCTTCCAGCATTCTTCGTTTGCGACAAGGCTCCCATACAGTAGGACAGTATGTCATTCAATTTAGGATCTTAGCCTCTGAACTTCAGTGGAACACTGAAGCATTAGTTGCCGCCTTCTGGCAGGGGCTCTCCGATAAAATTAAAGATGCACTGACTACCCAAGAGCTTCCTTCGTCACTCGAAGATTTGATCTCTCTTTGCCATCGTGTAGACATGAGATTTCGTGAAAGAGAATCTGAGAAAACAACTTCTGCTAAAGCACCTCTTCGTTTAAACCCTCAATTTCGTCCAGTTTCACCTTCTGTGATTCCCATGGAGATAGGACGTTCCAAATTATCTTTAGAAGAGAGGAAACGAAGAGTAAAGAATAGACTCTGTATCTATTGTGCTGATTCCACACATATGCTCAGTTCTTGCCCTAAGAAATCGGGAAATGCCAGGCCCTAACTAGTTCTGGAGAGGTGAAGTTAGGGTCCCTGGAGTCCTCTCCATTGTCTATGAAATCTAAAGTCTGCGCTTTCGATGTTACGATTTCCTTTGCTACCAAATCCTTTGAGTCACAGGCATTGATTGATTCCGGAGCAGCAGGAAATTTCATTTCTAAATCACTAGTGAATCAATGGTCCCTACCAGTGATCACTTTAAAAACACCCATTACTGTGACGGCTATAGATGGATCACGTCTCATCAATGGTCTCATCACCCAGAGTACGTCTCCAGTAACCCTTCAGATTGGTGTACTACACCATGAAGAAATTTCGTTTTTAATTCTTCCTGTTACGACAAGTCCGATTGTCTTAGGCCTTCCATGGCTTCAATGTCACTCTCCCCAGATTGACTGGCGCACCCCTCAAGTTACGTCTTGGGGGCCTGAATGTCACCATCGTTGTCTCTCTCAAGTTATTCCTCTTAAAGTACAGCAATCTTCCATCTCATCTTCCTCCCCGGGACTCCCTCCTCAGTATGCTTCATTTGCCGATGTGTTTGATAAAGCTCAGTCTGAACGTCTTCCTCCTCATCGTTCTTGGGATTGTCCGATCGACCTTCTACCTGGCAAGACTCCTCCCAGGGGTCGGGTCTATCCTCTCTCGTTACCTGAAACTCAAGCCACATCTGAGTACATACAGGAGAATCTCCAGCGTGGGTTCATTCGACCTTCCACCTCTCCCGCTGGAGCTGGGTTCTTCTTCGTCAAAAAGAAGGATGGATCATTACGCCCTTGTATAGATTTTCGTGGACTCAACGCCATTACTATCAAGAATCGGTATCCCATTCCGCTGATCACTGAGCTATTTGATCGCATCAAGGGAGCTCGGATATTTACTAAGTTGGATCTTCGTGGTGCCTACAATTTAATTAGAATCCGTTCCGGTGACGAATGGAAGACCGCGTTTAACACCAGAGATGGGCATTACGAATATTTAGTAATGCCCTTCGGGCTGTGTAATGCCCCCGCGGTTTTCCAGGGTTTCATCAATGAGATCTTTCGGGACTTATTATATGTATGTGTCGTTGTCTACCTGGACGACATATTGATCTTCTCACAGGACCTGCCTTCTCATCACCAACATGTGGCAGAGGTCCTCTCCAGACTACGGAAAAACTCGTTGTTCTGTAAATTGGAAAAATGTTCATTCGAGTTACCCCAGATTCCATTCTTGGGGTATATAGTTTCCGGAGTTGGCCTGAAGATGGATCCAGACAAAGTAAATGCTGTACTACATTGGCCTCAGCCAACTACTCTTCGTGCCATCCAGCGTTTTTTAGGTTTTGCCAATTACTATAGACGCTTCATTCAAGACTTCTCATCCATTGCATCTCCCATTGTGGCCTTAACTCGGAAAGGGGCTAATACTAAGCAATGGTCATCTGAGGCTCTCCAAGCCTTTCAAATCCTCAAAGAGTCCTTCTCGTCTGCTCCCATTCTGCGACAACCTGATGTGACACTCCCCTTCTTCCTAGAAGTAGATGCCTCTAATGTGGGCTTAGGAGCTATTCTCTCCCAACGCTCGGAGCAACAAAAATTACATCCTTGTGCCTTCTACTCTCGGGGTCTTCTGCCCGCAGAGAAAAACTATACTATCGGGGACAAGGAGTTGCTGGCCATCAAAGCTGCATTAGAGGAATGGAGATACTTGTTGGAAGGAGCTCGCCATCCGGTGACGATCTTCACGGATCATAAGAACTTGTCATATTTGCAATCTGCTCAATGCTTGAACCCTCGTCAAGCAAGATGGTCTCTTTTCTTTTCCCGTTTTGAATTAATTATAACCTTCAAACCAGCTGCTAAGAACAAGAAAGCTGACGCTCTATCTCGAGCTTTTGTGACGTCCTCTGATGTAGAAGAGGTTCCCAACCATGCTATTCTAGACCCCAAATGTATTTCTCTGGCTGCTTCATCCACCAAAATGCTACCATTTGGGAAGACCCTCGTGCCTCCTACTCTGAGGAGGAAAATCCTTTCGTGGTTCCATGCCTCTCGTTTTTCTGGACACGCCGGTGAACATAAGACCTTTGAGATTCTCTCTCGTAGTTACTGGTGGCCTTCAATGAGGAGAGACGTCAAAGAGTTTATTGCTTCCTGTGATTTATGTTCTCAGTTCAAATCCTCCCGCAGAACTCCAGCAGGGTTGCTGCGACCACTACCCATTCCGTCCAAGCCTTGGACCCATATTAGTATGGATTTCGTTACTGATTTGCCACCAAGTAAGAATCACAATACTATTTGGGTAGTGGTAGACAGATTTTCGAAGATGGCTCATTTCGTCCCTCTGTCCGGTTTACCTTCCTCGTCTACTCTGGCTGAACATTTCATTAAAGAAATCTTCCGCATCCATGGATGTCCGTCTGAGATTGTGTCAGATAGAGGAGTACAATTCGTTTCCAGATTCTGGCGGGCCCTTTGTAAAACCTTGGGCATACGATTAGCACTCTCATCGTCTTACCATCCGCAATCTAACGGACAAACGGAACGAGTCAATCAAGATCTTGAGACTTTTATTAGGATGTTCTCTTCAGCCAACCAAGACAACTGGGTAGAATTGCTCCCTTGGGCTGAATTCGCCCATAACAACATGTACCATGAGTCATCATCCAAAACTCCATTCTTTGTGGTCTACGGTCACCATCCGTCTTTTCCGGAATTTCCTGCCCTCCCGCCCACCCAAGTTCCTGCTGTGGAGACTGCTTGTCAGACCTTCAAAAATATCTGGTCTCAGGTCAAAACCTGTTTAAAGAAGACATCTAACAAATATAAGTCTTTCGCAGATAAGAAGAGGCGGGCTATTCCACCACTAAAAATTGGAGATCGTGTCTGGTTATCTACCAAAAATATTCGTTTGAAGGTTCCATCTATGAAATTCGCCCCTCGTTTTATTGGTCCATATAGGATCATTCAAGTTATCAATCCAGTATGTGTTAAACTTCTTCTTCCTAAGAATCTTCGGATCTCCAATGCCTTCCATGTGTCCTTGCTCAAACCTCTTATCATCAACCGTTTCTCGACTCCTTCCTCAGCACCGCAGCCAGTTCAAGTTCATCAGGAGGAGGATTTCGAGATTACTGAGGTATTGGATGCAAAAATTTCGCGAGGAGTCCTCCGTTTCCTCGTTCATTGGAAGGGCTTTGGTCCTGAAGAGCGTTCATGGATCAAAGCTGAAGATCTTAATGCTCCTGCCCTTCTGAAGAAGTTTTATTCCAAAAATCTGGACAAGCCCGGTTCCAGGCGTTCTGTGCCCACCTTTAAAAGGGGGGGTACTGTCACTCACCGGACTGTGAGTGCTTCTTCCCGGACATTTAGGAACCGTGGCCGTCCTCCATCCTGAGGGACTGCGCATGCGCAGCCCTTTCTATACCTCCAGTGTATGTTCCTTTAACTTAATTGGCAGATCAGGCAACCTCCCTATATTAAGCACCTGTGGTCAACACCACGTTGCCTGATCTTGGAGTCTCATTCCCCATGAGTCTCTGAAGGTGTTCCTGTGTTTCCTTGTTTATTCAGCCCTGCTGATTCCTGTGGTTTCCAAACCACTTCTACCTCTGTGGTTTCCAAACCACTTCTGCTACTGTGGTTCCCATACCACTTCTACCATCTACTGTATCATCGTGACTGTGAGCTGATTCCTATCCGCTGCCTCCGTGCACTACAGTCTTCTAATCACTTCAACTCTACCATGTATCATTGGGACTGTTAGCTGATGCCTATCCGCTGCCTCCGTGCATTACAGGCTTCAACCACATCCACTCACCTGTTCATGATTGTGACTGCCAGCTGATTCCTATCCGCTGCCTCCGTGCACTACAGGCTTCAACCTGCAACTCGTCTGTGTTTCATCATCGTGACTGTTTGGCTGATTCCTATCCGCTGCCTCCGTGCACTACAGTCTTCAACCTGCAACTCGTCTGTGTTTCATCATCGTGACTGCTAGCTGATTCCTATCCGCTGCCTCCGTGCACTACAGTCTTCAACCTGCAACCCGTCTGTGTTTCATCGTGACTGTTTAGCTGATTCCTATCCGCTGCCTCTGTGCGCTTCAGTCTTCAGTCCTTGTCTACTCTACCGTGTTTCCTTGAGTCTGCTGCCACTATTGCTACCCGCTACTCTCCGTGATCATCTGTTCCAGTTCAACTCTGCTCCGGTGTCCCATCGTTACTGCACCTGCTGGTTGCTATTGGTTACCTCCGTGTTCCCGCAGAGACCCGCTGCTGTTACTTCTCAGCGCTACTCATCCATCTACTGCTGATCCGCTCTCCACGCCTTCCTGTGTTCCCTGCTGGTCTACCTACCTGTGCGCTGCACCTGCTAGACCCCTGCTTCACCCATCCAGGGACTTGTATCCTGCTGGCCTCCTGCCCTTCAGGTATCTCTGCACTCCTGTCTGACTGCCTTCTCCTGAACCACGGTATGCATACTTCCCATTGACTGTGCTGTGTATTGCATACCTTGCTGGACTGTGTTGGTTCTCCTCTGGAGTGTACTATCCGCTGAGTCTATTGCCATCATTGACTGTGTTATCTCATGCCGGATTACTTCAAGAGACTTTCTATATTGGCAGTGTTGTTCAGTCATTTATACATTTATATTGTGCATATTACTGTGGATCAAAGTCAAGGTGCCCGTGTATATATTGTGTTGCAGTCTCTCCCCGTGCACCTCCTCACATATATATTCAGTAGTACAACTTGCTAGTGGCAGACCACTGACTCCTGTTTACAGTTTCACCTGTTCCAGTATCCTCTCACATAGCAGTGGTACAACTTGCTAACGCAGACCACTGACTCCCCGGATACCTCCACTTGGATTCCATTCCTTCACTCAGACAGCGGTACAACTTGCTATCCGCAGACCGCTGACTCTCATCACCTCCTCGTTTCTGTTGGACATTCCTCCTCACTATAGCAGTGGTACAACTTGCTACCGCAGACCACTGACTACCTTCACGTGTCCTTTGTCCATACAGTTCCTCGTGTATTACTACCTCCATATTGCCAGTGCTGCTAGTCATAGACTTTCCTGAGCATCTCATCATCTGCTATTTCCTGTTCCGTGATCACCCTGCTACCAGAGTACCATATTACCACCTATACTGCTCTGGTAAGCCTATCACCTGGTGATCCCTGGGTAAAGACTCCTAGTGCCCGTGACAGCCCTGCTCATCGCAACCCTCCAGTACTCCTCGTGTCTGCAGCCAGCTGATCCGCTCTCCGTGCTTCTACAGTGTCTCCGCTTGTGTCAACTCGCCTGTCTGCATTGGATCAACGCTCCGCTGCTTTCATCTCGGCTAGACCATCTCTACTCTTCAGTGTTCTCCAGGTGTCCAGTTCTATATACTACTGCTTCCTGAGTATTGTTTCCATCCCTGCTGGTCTACCTACCTGTGCGCTGCACCTACTTGATTACCGCTTCAACCCTCCTGGGACTTCGTATCCTGCCGGCCTCCAGCCGTTCAGGTATCCCTGCACTTCTGTCTGACAGCCTGCTCTCCTGAACCACGGTATGCATACTTCTCATTGACTGTGCTGGTGTATTGCATATTTTGCTGGACTGAGTTGTTCTCCTCTGGAGTTTCCTATCTGCTGAGACTATTGCCATCATTTGACTGGGTTACCTTTTAGCCTGGATAGTTCTTGTGACTTTGTATAATTGTGCAGTGCTGTTCAGTTATTACTATTTTGTGCATATCATCGTGGGATCAAGTTCAGTGTGCCCGTGTATACTCTGCATTGCATTTACCTCCCCGTGCTCCTCCTCACATATATATTTCAGTGGTACAACTTGCTAGAGGCAGACCACTGTTCCCTGTTTCCTGAGTCACCAGTTTCCTGTATCCTTTTACATAGCAGTGGTACAACTTGCTATGCAGACCACTGACTTCCCGGATACCTTCACCTGGAGTCCATTCCCTCTCCTAGACAGCGGTACCACTTGCTATACGCAGACCGCTGACTCTCATCACCTCCTCGTTACTTCTGGACATTCCTCCTCACTATAGCAGTGGTACAACTTGCTATCCGCAGACCACTGACTACCCTCACGTTTCCTTGTCCATCCAGTTCCTCGTGTACAATTATCTATATATTACCAGTGCTGCTAGTCATAGACTTTCCACGAGCATTCTCTTACCAACTGCTGTCTCCTGTTCCGTTATCACCCCGCTACCAGAGTACCATATTACCACCTATACTGCTCTGGTAAGTCCATCATCTGGTGATACCTGGGTAAAGACTCCTAGTGCCCGTGACATGGACTCTATAACTGAAGAATGCAAAATTAGCCTTTTTGGCTGTTAGGTATGTCCCATATGTCCTGTGCGTGCTTTCCTGGAATATCTAAAAACACACCATCAGAAGTACAGTATAATACACGCCATTTTACATAATAAATCTCAGCCAAGTAAGTTTGTAGGGGGCGTTGTAACTAGAAGAAAAGAATGTTTAGTATGCAAGGGCCTAATAGTAAATTCCACTTGTGCAGTTAAAGAATAATGATACACTTACTCTGTGACTCCCACAGCTGGAACACTTTCCCTAGAGATTGGCAAATTTAGAGGAGAAGTTAATATAACTCTAGTCACTAAAGTGTCTACAAGAAAGTTTGAATAGTACCAGAAATAGTCATTTTTTCTTTTGGTTCTACTGTGTTCGCTGTGAAGAATGCTGCTCCTGTAAAGCTTGTATACTTACTGCCATTAAATTTTCACTCTGAATTACTTTCTAAATGTTTTAAAGTGACTCAACCTACTCTTTCCACTTGAAATGCTTTCTTCCAATGAGGCACTCATCACGTCGGAAAAATTTTTCTATGAGGCAAATCCTTCCTGTCTGTAAATAATTTTTTCAGCAAGGCAAATCTTTTCACTTATAATATAGTATAAAATATATTTAAAATGTTTAACACAGTATACTATATCCTATATTCTACAGGTTTTATTCGCTTAGCCAGACGATACCATTAACCATCCGCATTACATACCAATACAAACTATAAGCCACATAAGACAGTATTATCAACCATCCACATTGCGCACCTTAACAAACTATTATCTTCTTTTCACCCTACACATATGCACACAATCCCAAACACACTTTGTTAGTACAATTTCCTATTGTTATAAATATATAGATAACAGCGCGAAGAAGAGGCATATATAAGGAAATGATTAATGCAAGGGATATCCAGGTGGATAACTCAAATGGCTATTATATCCACAAGGATTGCAAAAATAAATATTTAATACACCATTAGCCAATATACATAGACATATACACAAGATCATACATATAAAATACTTATAAGATCAAACAGATTAAATAGAACTTCGATTCATACAGGGTTTAAATAAGAGATGCTCACTGACCCCTGTGTTTTGGTTTTGGTTTTGGTTTTGGATCTGGATAACCGTCGTGGTTTGGTTTTGGTTTTGCCAAACCGCCATTGCTTGTTTTGGTTTTGTTTGGTTTTGTTTTTCAATTTGTTAAAAAAAATTACATTTTTTTGGGCTAAAATAACATAATTTAGGTATTATTTTGTACCTACATTATTATTAACCTCACTAACACTAATTCCCAGTCATTTCCATTCAACTTTGACCACCTCCTAGGTCACAATATGATTTTCATACATGTTACAAAACAGATAGATACATACATAAGGCGCTGCCTATACGCCCACTGTGTCCTGGAACGGACATATACAAAGGTGCTCTCCAAGCAGATCTCTGCAACATAAAATCATATAACACAGAGACAATAATGGTGAATGATTTTCATACACTTTCAAAGAAAAATTGCTGCAGTTCTTGCCAGTGATTATAAAAAGGCCATTGTCATGCCTGGGCATAAGACCAAAAATCCACGTCTTAAGTGTGGAATTATTTTTACAGAAATCCTGACAACAGTTGTCTAGCCATTTGTAGTGTTTTTAAGGCCACACTCAGTAGAGGTAGGGACCGTAATCATCTGGGATCCTCATCCATGCAACGTCATTTTTCATCGAGTTCTTGGAAAGCTGTTGGGAAAATCAGAAACTTAGGTTAAAAAAATAACAACAAGCAGTCAAGCATCATCTACCTCCCTTCTCTCATCTACATCCCAGCACCTGCAATCTACCCCCCAACACATTCATCATCAATATCTACAGAAGCAACAATTGACTGTTAAACAATCCTTTGCAAGAGGAAGCAAGTATGAAATCTGTCACCCAGTCGTAAAGCGGATCACAGATGCCATAAGGACTTTGCTAGTAATAGATCTGTGTCCAATGTCCATTATTAATGCAGCTGGTTTTAGACAGTTACTTGAGGTCTTCTGTCCCTTTTACCAATTTCTATCATGACACCATTTTACTAGAAAAGCTATTCCTCACCTCTACCAGAAAGTTCATAAAAATTTAATCATTGGGCTACAAAATGCCATTCTACACTTAACCACAGATATGTGGGCAAGCGGAACTGGGCAAAGTAAAGATTATATGACTGTGACAGCCCACTGGGTTGGTCATTCGCCTTCACCAGCAGGGACAGCAGCAGCATGTACCCAGGTCTGTCACATTTTTCAGAAGTAGGCTACTCTGTGTATCAGCAGCTTCACTAAGATGCATACAGCTGACAAGCTGTTCCAAAAACTAAGGGATGTCATTGAAAGATGGCTAATCCTGCTTGGACTCTCCTGAGTATATGCCATTTCTGATGACGACCCCAATATTGTTCAATCATTACAGCAGGGTTGAATTCCATCACATTTCCTGTTTTGCACACACAATCAACGTGGTGTTACAGAACTTTTAAAAAATGACATGCAGGATAATGCTGTTTGTGTCCTAAAATATTTAGGGGCAATTTCTGTTTTCTGCAACAGCATGTAGAAGAATGCAGCAGCTGCAAGAAGACTAGCATTTGAGGGGAATGTACTTTAGTCCAGCAAAGTAGTCACCTGTGAACAGAGTGCAGACACGGTTAGTTTGAGTCAAGTGATTGCCTTAATAATACATTTTGACAAGGAGCTACAGAAATTTAACGTGTGAAATAAAACAAAGTAAATGTGCTAACTATATTTTAATTGTAGACTTTATACCTAATTTGCTTCGCAAGGATCCAAGACTTATCAACATCTTGTTTGGACGTCTTCTCCTTCAGCTTCTCTGGCAACTGCTTGTTGTACAAAAAATTGCTTTCACAAGACACCCAGTGGTGATGCAGATGATTCTGCACAACATTTTGATATTTGCTGTGCTGTAAAAGAATTGGCCAAAAATCGTGACAGCTCTGCCCTAAAATGAACTACTAATTCCATGTGGAAGGCAATTATTGGCAATTACATCATAGTACACAGACGTCTATGATGGTGGGATGAATTAGTATTGTTTGAGGAAGATTAGCACTGAACCCTGCCAACTCTCCTGTTTCTGAGTGAGCTATGGTACAATAAAGTGTAACTGCAGATGTAGACCAAGACTGTCAGCCCTATTATTTCTATTTCAGCAATTACAATTAGCACTGGAGCAATGGAGCTCTTCTCTTTGGGTGTTACCTATATAATGCAGTAGAATTTGCCTGCTTGTCTTCCTCTTCATCAATGACTCTTAGCAATTGAGCACTCGACTTTGGGTGTATATTACACCCAAACCGTATTAGTGCAAATTAGGAAAAATACAGTTTAATCCCTGCTAGGCCCTCCATCATCCTTTGCATGTTAATAGTAGAATTGGTTGCAGTTATGGGCAAGGTCACACATTTTTTTGTCAAATTCTTCAAACCAGCCCAGATGTCAAACTGTTGTGGTCTGCCACCTGCGTCATCCCTGCTAGTGTTTGGAAAGTGCAAATTGGTACCAGAACCTCACGTGCCAGAACTACTGCCACTGGATCCACCCTGCTGCCACTGGCGCAGGACTTACACAACCAACCGCATCCTCATCAGCGCCCTCATCGGCTACCCAAATCTCCCCCTCATCCTCTTCTATTTCCAAAGTGTCATCCTCACTTGGTGTATCACCGGCTACACTCGGGCTGTTCAGGCACACATCAGCAGAACTGCTGAAAGGGTCCCTCTTTATGGGCACATTATCAGAATGCTCACGATTAGACATACCAATGGTGGATGAACTCTCCACAGGAATTGCTGTCATTTCTGATTCTGAGCGTACATTATCCTCTAAAGCCTTACTGTTTTCTTGCAGCTTGGCTTTCACGCGTAACAGTAGTTGTGCACCACTTTTAGACTCCAAATTACTTGGTCTTGCTTGCTCATGAGTGGCCGTACAAGAAGAAGGCTTTTTAACATTTTTGGATCTGCCACTAATAGAGAAAGGCGAAGGCCTCATTCTTTCTTTGCCACTGCGTGTGTAGAATGGCATGTCTGCAATTTTTTTTTTATCGGCACTTAACTTTTCCTCAGTTACAATTCTTTTTCGCTTCAACACGCTAAATTTTTGTTGGGTGTGTGTTCTTTTCCCTGATTTAAAAAGACTATGTACTTTTACATCATCTTTCCCAGATGACGAACTGGGAACACTACCATCAGGAGTGGTGACAGAACCTGGTTGCTGATTCTGCTCATATGTGGACTGCTTTGAATTCATTTTAATGAGCCCAAAGCACTTGTAGTGCCAAAAATTGTATTAGATAGATACTGCTGACAAATATGATTTTTTTTTGACAGACAGAAAAATTAGTGTTTCACACTGGGGAAAATGGGACACCCCAAAAGCACTTGGAGTGCAAAATATTGTTTTAGATACTGCTGACAAATATGACTTTTGACAGCCAGAAAAATTACTGTAAACCACTGGGGAATATGGGAGACCCCAAAAGCACTTGGAGTGCAAAATATTGTTTTAGATACTGCTCACAAATATAACTTTTGGCAGCCAGAAAAATTACTATAAAACACTGGGGAATATGGGAGACCCCAAAAGCACATGTAGTGCTAAATATTGCTTTAGATACTGCTGACAAATATGACTTTTGACAGCTAGAAAAATTACTTTAAAACACTGGGGAATATGGGACACCCCAAAAGCATTTGTAGTGCCAAATATTGAAAAAAAAAGCCTCCTCTAACCTCCTCTCTTACTGCTCTAACAATTGCTAATACAATTGGTATTAATATTAGAATTGTATAGAATAGAATAGAAACAATAATGTGTCCAATTATTGCTCTGTCCCTGCGCTAATACAGCCTGTGACCTAACCCTGCTCTCTCCCTCTGTCAAATGGCGATGGATTGCTGTGGAGGCGGGTATTTATGCTTTTCAAATCTCGCGAGAACCGAACTCAGAAATACGAATACGTCACAATGACCTTTTGCCTCAATTTCGATTCCGAATGGGCGGGAGAGTACCGAGCCTGCTGGGCACTCGGATAGGCAAAATTTGGATGGATTCGGATCTCGGGGGAACCGAGCCCGCCCATCTCTAGTTTAAATGACCCATTAGTAGTTTATCCTAACTAAAAGACCACATCCAGTAATAACGCTGGAATAATTGAAGTAATTTCTAATAGTTTCCAAGACAATGTCTTCTAAAGTAAGAACAATTCAATATCCAGTCCACTATTGAAATTATCAGCTAGATGGGAGAAACCACAGATAAAGTCTTTGAAAAGGTAAACATTCTCTAATAGTATCAGTATAAATCTGAATGTGGATATTAGCAATATACTTGCAGTTCATGATTTCCACATGGAGAAAAATCCTAGCTCCGTCTCAGCGTTTTCCAGTTGACAGCTCCATTGTAGTGAGGTGTGCACCTATCAGGACTCCGGATAGTAACAGTGCACCTGGAACAATGTTCCGCTTTGGTTTTTAAGGAGAAACTTATTCTTGGATAACCTTGCTAGACCATCCATGATAAACGCTAAATTTAAAGACAGTATCAATCTGTGTGGTCTGATAGTAAGAGCAGCGACGGCTTTTGTGCTCTCTGTCAGGACTTTTTCATAGCCATAATTATTGATCCTCAATCACCTAGTTTATATAGACCGCTAATTGGATTATTTTAGGTCTTAAAGAGGAAACAACCAATTAACTAAGAAACAACCTCTACATCTTACTCATTATTAATATTGAAATATACTCTTCAGTCCACATAAAAAGTAATCATTTTGCAATCGTTGTAAATAAAAACCTAGTTCTCCAAAAAACCCTAATAAATAAAATTACATTAATAACATATATCTGAAATAAATAATGATAACTCCGCATACAACACTAAAAAAATTAATCCTAATTAATTTTAATAATGGAAGCTATATTAACCCCTTTAATCTTAACTACAAATACCAGTCGTTAAATTCAATAGTTTTATTCAAACCCTCAGGGCTTGAATGAAACTGGACTGGATATTGAATTATTCTTACTTTAGGAGACATTGTCTTGGGAAATATTAGGAATTACTTCAATTATTCCAGCGTTATTACTGGATGTGGTCTTTTAGTTAGGATATTCTGCTAATGGGTTATTTAAACCCTGTATGAATCGAAGTTCTATTCATTTCATCTGTTTGATATTATAAGTATTTTATATGTATTATCTTATGCATATGTCTATGTATATTGGCTAATGGTGTATTAAATATTTATTTTTGCAATCATTGTGGATATAATATCCATTTGAGTTATCCACCTGGATATTCCTTGGATTAATCATTTCCTTATATATGCCTCTTCTTCACGCTGTTATCTATGTATTTATTCATTGTGTTTTTGTGGGTGAGTGACACTATCCCAGTACAGCAGCGTTTTATTATTAGAGGTTTTATATCCTTTTTTAGCGCCAGGTATATTTATTTTTGCTTCAATTTCCTATTGTTGGCAACTTTCATTCCTAATTACATTTAACAATGTACTTTACTATATTATAACAAAGCAGAATCTGTTACAAATCTCTATATTTAAATCTGTGCCAGTATGAAATGTAATATGCATTATTTATACAAGCAAACGCTGTGCAAACCAATCGCAAACTAGGACTATATAAAACAATTTTACCTTTGTTCCTTCTGGTTCACTCCAGCACCTCCTGATAGACTCTCAAAGCAGGAATTAAGATTATCAACACAAGATGTAAATTAAAAGTATCAAAATATATGTGCTCTTACCTTATGTTTTCTACCTTTTGTTGATATACCAAAATCCATAGGTCTGTGAGTCCTAGAGTAGTGTGGAGTCCGCTCTGAATCCCGAAACTGTTATATCTGTAGTATCTTATAAAATAAAGATTCTCCAATATGATCGTTGTGGTTTCAAAGCACATAGGTTTTTTCGCAAAATATTACAAGGCAAAGTTTGGCATGCATACACTTGCGCTGTTAGCCCTAACACGAGTTTCTATCAGAATGCTCTTGTTTCCAAAGCAAGAGATGAATAATTGTACAGTTATAAAAAGCAGTGACATCACAAAGATACACAGTTACAGTATTAAGGTCCACATTCATCGATGGGTCATGACCTCCCAAGAATCTTCTGATAGGGAAGATGTATCTGAGCAAAAAAATCATACAGGTGATGAAAGTGAAGCTTATGATTCCGACAATGGGGATGACTTTGTAAATGAACCTGTTGCTACAACTCTATGGGGTATATTTACTAAACTGCAGGTTTGAAAAAGTGGAGATGTTGCATATAGCAACCAATCAGATTCTAGTTATTACATGAACAAATAAAATGGGAACTTGATCCTCCTCGACATCCTGCTGGTAGGCTTTCTAAATGCAATGTTATTACGAAAATTCCTGGTGTAACAAGATATGCTACAGAAAGAATCCATGACATGGAAAGTGCATTCAATGTTATTTTTAGTTCCATCGAAAATGAGTTCATAAAATACACAAATATTGAAGGACACCGTGTTTATGGCGAAAACTGGCAAAACTTGGACAATGTTAGGATTCAAGCTGATGTTGGACTATTATTATTGGCTGGAGTGTATCAATCTCACATTGAAGCAACAAAAAGCTTGTGGGATAGTGAAACTGGTTGCAATATTTTCCTAGTAACCATGTCACTTGACATGTTCTGTAAAATCTTACGAGTGATTCGTTTTGACTACAAATCTACCCGTAATGAAGAAGGCGCACAGACAAACTTGCTGCTGTAAGAGAAATATTGGAAAAATGAGTCAAAGTTCTTCCAAACATTATTTAACCCTATTGAAAATGTGACCATAGATGAACAATTAGTTGGATTTTGAGGGCGCTGCCCTTTCAAGCAGTACATTCCCTCCAAGCCAGCGAAATATGGTGTAAAAATCTGGACTTTGTGTGATACTAAAACATCATATGTTCTGAAATCGCAGAGCTGGAAAAGAGCCAGGAGCGAAACCAGAAAAAGCCAAGGGATGAGAGTTGTGGCAGACCTCACATGTGAACTGAGTGGACACAATCTTGCATGCATCAACTTTTTCACCTCATATAATTTGGCACATCTTATGCTCAAGCGAAACATAACCCTACTTAGTAGTATGAGAAAAAAAAAACGGAACTACCTCGGTAAGTCATAAATAAGCAGGTACATAGTTCATCTTTTTATTTCACTGAGAACACAATGGTAGTGAATTATGTTCCAAAGAAAAAATATAAATGTCTTTCTTTTGAGCACCTTACATATAGAGAAACAAGTAATTGATAGGCCAGACAAGAAATCAAACATAATTTTGGACTATAACACGACAAAAGGTGCAGTGGATATCTTAGATCAACTTGTGAACATGTACACTTGCAAACGGAAAACAAACCGATGGCCACTGATAATATTTTATAATATCAGTGATATCAGTGCATAAATGCCTTTGTCCTATGGACTTCCATAAACCCCAACTGGAACAATAAGAAACTTACAAAGAGAAGGATATTTTTGGAAGAGCTTGGAAAAACACTCATCAAGCCCCAAATTTCCCAAGACAATATATGTCACGGACAGTAGAGTCATGTACAATTGTGAAGAACATACAATCAGCTACTCATGATCCTCAACCAGGAACTTCTGCAGGGAATATTACAGCGATCAAACATGCCAGATGAAAATTTTGTCCATCCAAAAATGATAAATAAACAAACATGATATGTTTCAAGTGCAATAAACATGTTTGTAAATCCCATGTAACATATTATTGCCCAAATTGTGCAAAGCAGTAAATACCTATGTAAAACAACTTTACAAAAATGTTTGCAATTTTTGTTTGTTTTGGTTTGTTCATCTGAATGTTTATTTACTCTAATAGAAGTTTGGAGAATATCCCTTGCTTAAATATTAATGAACACTCCTCATAAGTCCTCTTTGCTGATAATGTAGTGAACATTGTGGGCCTGATACATTAAGGATTGTATGTCTTGTTGCGTGCCACATTTTGCATGAGATCACTATGTGCATGCTCAGAAATGGATTTACGCCAGTGAACGCAAGTGCATGCAATTCATCTGTGGACACAAATGACACTTCAAACTGCCTACAATTTGAAGGGCAGAACAGTGGAGGAAAGAGGCATATTCACTTAGGCAACATACAGATAGGGTACAAGCACATTTGTCCGATTCTAGATCTGGGAATCTTCGAGGTAAATGGTTTTTAGCCTTATCACTTGGACCAGTTACAGGACAGCTGTAAGTGCCGATTGATAGTGATGATGGCCAGAACATAGGTTTGTAATTAAGAGCAACTGTAAAAATGCATTTTATGTACAGTAGGCATTAATATCATCCTGATAAATGTATTTCATGTTAAAAAAAATGTAAATGTATTTTTATTCATGACTATAGTATTAACAGATATATGTATTTAATTTTTTTTTTCTGTGCGTTCTGATAAGACTTTAAATTGCACATATGCACTGTTAGTATTCTGCAGTGTTTTCTGTCTGGCTGCACACAGCAAATACTATATAGCCAGAGCGTACTTATACCCATATTTAAATTGAATAATTTCTTTAGATCCACCTGTACTTGAATATGAGCATACGTGCATGCAATTTCCATCCAATTTTAAAAGAAAGCACAAATTGCGCTCTCTTTGCATTCCTTTATGAATCAGGCCTATGTGTGCATTTTGACTGGATGAATTTCAACATGTACCATGCTTTGAACTCAAAATAAACTTGGTGGTTCAGAATTTCTTTAAAAATGAGAGGTTGGAGCATTTTCAGGGAATTTCATCAGACTGAGTGTAGCTGCAGAAAAAAATTCCATATGTCTTACCACCAACTGAAGCAAAAGATTGTAAGGAGGTGGAATTCCAAACTGATTATGCTTCAGTGACTGGAGGAACAGCAACAAGACATCAAAACCTTTGCATCAAGCCATAAAATAGGGAGAGGGGGGACATATTACCTTACTTCAACACACTG